>NC_141151.1:129015854-129327200 GCF_053477565.2 Lygodium microphyllum
AATGCATTTGCTTCTTAAATGTGCATCTTAACAACCATTTCTTACTGGCATCCTTTGTGTTTGGAAACACATAAAAGACCATGGGTATTCTCTAAGGCTCGATAGAGACTAAGACTTTGCACTTTCCCAAAAGCGCATATGATTGATCCCTAGATGGGCTAAGTTTGGCATTCGTGGATTGTAGTTGCGGTTGACCAATTGGATTTCAATGATTGCACATTAAGATATAAAAATTGGCTCCCTCATCGATCAAGGCATCAAAGGTATGTGTCTATTGGGCAGTGGCTATTATTCATAGGTAAGCAAGTACTACTGCTTCCTTATCTTTGTCCTCAATTTCTGTGATTGTAGCAACTTGTATGTTCACAAGGGACTCTAACATCGAGTTCATGCGAGTGGATGCATCGAAGTGTTGCTACATGGACATAGTGTGAAAAAACCATGGAATGCATCATCATCTGTCTTCCTTATTGATCTGGAGAGTTAATGTCATCTTAGTCATTTGCACTAGTGTCCATAGTATGGATGGTTCAAAAATACTATATTTTTTATATTTTGGATATTATTTCTCATAAATATCCCGAAAAGCTATAAAAAACTTCTAGAATAGGATGACATGCAAAAAACAAGTTTCTTTTTCAACCAATTTTGGAGATTTCATGCAAAAAGAAGGACTTGCAAATTCATGTGGTGCATGATCGCAGTTTATAGGTATCAAATAACACTCCAAATTGGGAGAAGGAGTGATCTAGAAGAATTGTGAGTAGGTGTCTTGAAGTTTTACCCCCCTTTTGGATCTAACAAAATTATCAGAATTGCGGTCTGAGTAGCAGCGAAGAAGCTAGTGTTTGATGCACATTTTTGGTGTACAAGGGAGCTCCAGGAGATCTAATGCTTGGAGATTGCTTTCGAGTAGCTGCACACAACGATTTTGTTTATCTTCTCAGGTTCTATGAATACATAGTGCTTTGACTCATTGAGATTTCTCTTTATCTTGTGTACCTCTTATCTATTCTTTTTCTTCTCTTCTATATCCTATTCTCTATTTCCTTCTATCTCTGATCCCCGGTGGATACGACCTTTTGACTAAAACTCCTTCGACATTGGTGAGCCCGACATGAAAGGTCATTTGAAGGAAAGATTGGATGGGAGAACCTTCAAGCACAATTTCTAGTGATATTTTGTAGCAGTTAGTGAAGACATTGATATACTATTCAATAAATTTTCAGAGAAGCTAAGGACAAGCATGACCTTCAATTTTCCTTATCTTATGCACAGTTTGAATCATGCTAGTTGACAAGTACAACAGCTTTCTTATTGACACATGTGCCTGACTTTAAGAGATACATTGAGGGATATTGATGTGATTCCAAAGATACACGTGTTGGTCACTCAAAACCTCTTCAATTTTGGTTTTATATGCAAGGAGATAAACCCCTTATATAATACAAGATGTATCCAAAGACCCCAAACTAGTTACCAAGAGAAGGTGGCATTGGATTATGGAATAGAGACTTTGCAAGAAAGCCTACTCTTCCAAAGGGTGTTCCAATGTTGTTGCCCATGTTTGAGTACCTTAAGAATCATGAAGAAGTAGTGAGTGGAGTTAAAGATTATTTAAAGATGGTCAAATGTATAAGAACGTGAAGTAGAGCTTACAAAGTTTATAACACTAGTAGTTGATTATTGGACACATATGATCTATGCTCTTCAAACTCCAAATGTCCAACAAGATATATTTCTCATAGATTTTTGGCCAAGAACACAAAGTGATGTAACCAATATAGATTTAGATAATGCAGATGACTTTATTGGATTGGAAGAGTTGAATGATCACTATTGTGGTCCTCTCAACAAACTACCCAAACATGTGTTTGAACCAATGCTTGATGTTAAGAAAGATAACTTTGTGCTTGTTAGACCTTTTGATCCAGTATATCCAATATGACTTGGTGTTGCATAAAGTGAGGTGGATACAAATAGAAATTCCAAAAACTTCAACAAGATACATATATAATATTGGGCACTAGTTTATAGTCATCAAAATGCTACAAATGATGAGGTGTATCTTAATTGTTGAGATAAATATTAGAATGCATGAAAAAAGATCCTAAACGATGGGAAATAGTAGAGAACATTGTCTTCTCTTGGATGAAGAAAGGTACAAAATCTTCCAAAATTTTTAAAATTTCCCCAAAGATTGTATTGAGGCCAAACAAAATCTATAAGAATCCATCGATTGAAGATTTTCCTTGAAGATTTTCAAGGATATTAAAACTAAGGTGTTTATTAATACCACCTTTTAAAGTTTTTTTTCAATCTCTTGGAAACAACCATTAGCAATAATATGTTCCATTGCACCAAGTTCCAAATTAATGAAATTCCCAAAATTCACGAAATCCATTTTGATTTGGAATTCCTACACTGATAGGAAATTTCCAAATTCTTGAATATGGAATTCTTTGAGGAAAACAAGAAGGATCATCGAGTTTACATATTGAGAAATAATATTTATGGAGTTAAGAACGCACCTAGAATGTAGTGGGAGCTTACGCTTAACTACCAAGACCCACGCTCCTCTTATGCTTTGAAGCATTTCAAGCGAGCACAAATGGTTATCTCTCACCTGGCTGGCACGCCTTTGATCCTACAGGCATGTAGTGAGCTTACCTTGATACCTAAATGAGTAGCCTCCTCCCTCAAGCAACCTGGTAGCTCTACAATTGGTGATGATGCAAGCTCAAGCATCCTCAAGCCTCCACCTTTAAGCTCCATCCTCCATAACAGCACATGAGAGAAGAGAAGAGAAGAGAACAGAAGAAGAGAGGAGATGATGGAGAGCTTCTTCTCATTCATCCTTCACCCTCACACACTTACTCCCTCACACTCTCACACTCCCTCTCTTAAGCACACACAAGCAAGAAAGAAGGAGAGAAAAAGGGAGGAGGAAGAGTCCACTTGAACCATATACCAAAGAATGAGCTTCTCATTCACTTTTTGAGTTTGTATACAAACCCTAATCCCTCTTGGGTGGTCATCCTTGTTTTTACATGGTTGGCCATGGCCTAGGCCCCTCTTTTCTATTGTCCTTCTATCTTTCTAACTTCCTTCCTACTGCCTGAGTTTGAAAGAGTTACAAATGCTTTACGAGCCCAAAAATTGATTCCAATGAGCTTTACACATATCTCCTTGATGCTACTTTAGTATGAGGCATCTTTGTAGTTAAAGAAAAGGCTTCCTTCTCAATATGGTTTCTCTTACTAAAGATAATGATCCTCCGACTAATGTTGTAGATGATGTCTAAATGATGAGGCTCGATGATGAAAAATGATGGGAACATGAAGGATCAATGATGGTTATACTGAAGAAAAAATCATGGAATCTAGAGGATGTAGAGACCACCAATATTGATGGTTCTTGAGTTCTTCAAATGGTCCTTCGCAAGAACTAGCAAGTCAACTTGTGCCCTCCCAAATGGGTTTGTCTAGCTTGTGCAGTGATTTGTGTGCATGCAAGTGCAAAACTTGGAGATGGGTCAAACTCCAAATCTGAAGTATTGTTCCACACTTGAGGATCTAGTTGGTAAATTATTATTGTGTGGTGCAAAACTCAAGGTGACATGTCATCCCAATGGGTCTACCTATAAGGCGTCATATATATAAGGTGTGTTTAAAGGGTATTAAGAAATACCCTTTCTTTACATACTATAAGACCCTAAAATGAATCCTTTTACTTTACTAAACTTATGGATTTTTTTCAAATTGTAATTTACGACTCCCTTTTATAGATATAATCTTATGATTTTTACTAAATATAATACCCTTTGTTTTGAAATCATGTGGTATCTTACATATTCTATAAGGTGGACCCCCCGAGCATTTTGTGTGAGAAAGCCCAAGATGTCATGTCTTTGATGTGCATCGAGAGTGTGTAGTGAGGGAAGCGCTAGGGGGGTTAGAGACATAGCCAACTCTTGAAGCCATTAAATGCACCAAACTTGAGGACTCCTAGGTGCAATGAAATGTGAGTGTACCACGCTAACCATGGAGTGTTTGATCTCTCTCTCTCTTCAAGGAGATATACAAGTGATTCACTCCTCATGGATTGGCTGCAAGGTGAGTGAAAGACACCCTTTTCCAAAAAGATATGGCTTAAGGAAGGTTCCAAGAGAATTGGGTGATTTTGGATAGAAGGAATGTGTGCATCTAGAAAATCTGTTGTCCACCGTATCCTTAAGTAAGGCTACACAGTAAGATGGAAATAGTGGATACACGTAACTTGAGGACCCCTAGGTGTAATGAAATGTGAGTGTATCGAACTAACCATGGAGCTTTTGCTCTCTCCTTTTTTTTCCCCAATGAGATAAATAAGTGATTCACCCCTTGGGGAGTGGCTGCAAGCTGAGTTAAAGACACCCAATTCTCAAAAGATATGGGCTAAGGAAGGTTCAAAGAGAACTTGATGATTATGGATAAAAGAAATGTGTGCATCGAGAAAATTTGTTTTCCACCATATCCTCAAGTAAGGTACACAATAAGATGAAAATAGTATAGCTCAAAGAAGAAGATTTTCCATGGAAATGTGGTGAATCCCTATGTTGATGCCAAAGAATAGAGATGGTAGGTCATCCTCATAGGGAGTTGGTGGATACTTTAAGAGCTTAACTATGAGGTAGAGATAATTGCAAGTAACTATGAATGTGAGATCTGAGAAATGTTAGTATAGTTTAAGGAAACTATGGAAAGAGAGCAATAGATCATGTAACTAGAAGTGATATTTTTCATTTACATGTGGAGCATGGATATTAGGAATTTTAGAAAATTTATATCTACCATGTCACTCCGTATCATAGTTTATTCCATACCTTCTTGGATAAGGGCAATGGAGAACATCTAACTTTCAATTGGAATAGCAAAAGGCAAAATGGGCCATTTCATCTACTTCGAGGATATGATATCTTCACTTTGGCTAGATCTTCCATAACTCCTGAGGATTCTCTGTGAGATACTCTCTCTTGTTCTTCTCAATAGAAATCCTACAAGATGCCTTAAGGCTAATCTATCCTATTTCTTCAACCACGTCCGAGCTATTTCAATATCTGTACTTGACATCTTTCTAGACATTGAAATAAAAAATTATTGTCTCCTTGTTCTTCTACTTCTCGTGATAGATATTGATGGGTTGATCTAGATTCTCTCTTTGTGCTTTGACATTTCAAGATTCAAAAGTAGACCATTATTCATTATGATCACATTAGGCACGCTATAATCCAAAGTTGCATTATCAACCTTCACAATCACTTAGGACTAGAACTATCCACCATAAGACCCTAGGAATCATGTGACACAAGTTTTGTGTCTTATCATCACCTCGTAGAACATTGAAGAACAAATAGAAAGTGTATAATTACTTGCTTCATTATTGAGCTATTACATATTGTTTTTGAAAAGTAACAAAAGTGTGTTTGAGCATGTATGCATGTTGAATAAAATATTATGCGAACTACACTTTCCTTTGGAAAATAGAAATATTGCTTGAGCAAAAAGACACATTTAACTTAAGATATTGGTTGAACTTGAGAAACCTGGGAAAACCAAGGTAGAAAAATTGAAGGAAAACCCATGTTAGTAAAATATACCCACAATGTAAAGGACTATAAAACAAAACATACTAAGAATAAAATTTAGAAACTTAAAGGAACCACAATGAATTGCTTATCAAATAGGATGACTTCACCTTGATTTTCGGGCTACACTCTCATAAGCTATGATGCAAAATCAATAGATGCATCTATCTATGCACTAGCAATAGTAGTTGCATCAGTAGCAATTGGATCAACAACAACTATTGCATCAAGAACAAGAGCATACGCTTGGTGCGGCCAAGGTGATTGAGGCTGTAGTTAGTGAGCAAAAATTATTTAATGGTCTAAATGTTTCAATCTACATTAAGGCCTTTGAAAGCCAAATGCACTACTTTGGATTTTCAACCAAGTGGAACAACTATTTATTATGACTTGTCATGCTTGTTTTGTAAGTTACAGTGATAGATTTGTTTGTACAGGCTTCTAACTGGGATGCTTTCAAGAAAGCACTTAAAGATGAATATATTTTGGAGGATAACGATATTGCTACGTGAAAGACATCCAAAGAGTGGGTTTATCAGCCCAACAAAGGACTTTTTGCTTCTAAATTGTTGTGGGAGTTTGAAGAGTGATACGACCAGTTGGTTGCACTAGAGCAAAGATCTTTGAACTCAGAGAAAGTGGAGTTATTATTATAGGAATCTAATCTTGCACTTCAAGATGAGTTGGAAGAGCTACTAGAGGATTGTATGCAGCCTATGGGATTGAAGACGGATTGGCAACATGCTATCAATGTGTTCTCTACATTGACGAAGAGGCGAAGATGAAAGGCTTGCTTTTACGGAGCGGGATGTAGCCACCACCAATGATGCCTTCTACTACCATGACTTCTCCTACTTCTCCTATTGCACCATCCACTACCTCTCCTATTTCTCAGTCCATGTCAATGCCTATGCCTATTCTTGCTGTGGTTATGAGACCAGCTATAAAACCAGTTGTTGAAGATATGGTGGAGGAGATATCAAAGAACTTAAAAGACCTACAAATCAAGATGACTAGAATGGAGGAGCAGCCGCTTAGTCCAGCTCTAGTTTCAAGCCCAACTTCTTTTATTCATGAAAATTCTTCCAGGAGTGATTGTATTCATTGTTGCATGTGGTGTGATAGTCTAGATCATGAGCAAAAGGACTGTTATGATTTTGAAGAGGCAAGAAGGTTGAAGTTTGTCTGGAAAGACAAGATTATATGTTTTGGAGATATAGAGAAGCCGATCAAACCAAAATTCGGTAAGGGTGATATGAAGAAATTGTTAGAGGAGTCTCTTTTGTGCTCTTCTTATGTGATGTGAGAGGTGGCAAGAGAAGGTGTCGCTTATTGCCTTCAGTTACAGCAGTTTCCTTTGGACAAAATCTCATTTATGGTCCTATGCTGGTGCACAGATCGAATGCTTGGATGCATGTATAGTGAATGCTCGAAGGTCCCCAAGAACAAAGAACTCTACAAACCTTCATAATTTCAATTACAAAGCAAAAGAGAATTTGCACGACATGAGACAAAAGAGACAAATTGGGTGCAATCTCCCCTCCATGCCTTGCGTGAGCACTTCACAAGGCATGTATTTATAGATTTATTTATCTTCAAGCTCAAAAATAGCCCACTTTACAAATAGCATGCTTTTGCATTTTTTGTCTTTGCATTTGCCCAAATATAAAGTAAGGTGTTTGGACGTCAAAAAGTGGTGTGCCTAAATACAAATATCAAATAATGAAATATTTAATCTAGCGTCTATGAAAATACAAGATAATAAATATTTTGTCAAGTGCTTTAATAAATAATCGCACTTAAATAAATATTGGTAAACTTAATTATTTAAATAAAAATTTTATATTAAATAATTAAATAATTAAATAAAATTGTTGGATTCACAATTGTTAGAAAATAATGAAATAAAATCCAACAAAAGTGAATACCTAGCAGTATTCAACTGCAAAATAATTAAATAGGTTGGAACTCTATCATAACCTTAATTTAATTCGAGTGCGCACTCTAAACTTATAAACATCCATTAATTTAATATGCATTTTATAAAATTACACACTACGGAATTATCCACGTGCACATTAAATTAATTTAATGCCCAAAAAGGACAGACATCCCTGTCAACTTCTTGCACAAGGAATTCTCCTTGTGTAGAGCCCTAGAAAATAAATAGTTTTACGAGATCCACCAAAAAAACCTCACGGAATCCACCGTGGAATATGCCTCATGGCATCATACCGCTGGGGTGGGATAGTGGTTGTCCTCAATTGCTATTAGCTTAATGTTGAACTACTAGTGAGGGGTAAGCACGTCTTAGATCGCATGCATGCATCCATTGGGCCTCTTCAATAGGATGTTTTTTAAACTTAATCAAATATCTAGAATATCCACGGCCAATTCTAGTGGTCATATAGTCAGTGTCTAGAATAGTTTCAAGTTCAAGGATTTTAGTTTCTTCTTCTAACAAAGGAGGGTTTTCATAAACGCGGTGGACAAGTAATTGGCCTCTACAAGGTCATAAGAAATTGATATGAAAAGTATTATGGATCTTCCAATGTTTGGGTAGTTCTAATTTAAATGCATTGTCATTGATCTTGTGAATTATTTTGAAAGGTCCATAAAACCTAGGTGCTAATTTAACAACAAGGTGTTTCTCAACACTTTTCAATCTTATCTTTTCAATGCCTAACCAAACATAATCACCAACATTGAAACTCATGGCTTGTATTTTCTTACTAGCTTGTTTAGTGTATGATTGCTAGGCTTTCGCAATCATATCTTTAACTTGAACAAAAATAATAGTATGTGTATTGGCAATATCATCAACGGCTTTAACTTTATTCAACAATGATGTGACAGGTGTAGGCAATCAATGTCCATAAATGATTTCAAAATGTGCTTTATGAGTAGTTGTGCATGGTGTATTATTGTATGCAAATTGAAGTAGATGCAAATGTGTCCCACATTTGTGGTTTTAAAATTGTGTGTGCACACAAAAGTGTTGAAGATCATGGCAGCTATGGAGGTTGAAAAATGAAGACTATGTTCATGTTGTCATAGACCAAGAGAGACCGAATGTTACACAAGTGAATTAGGTTCCAAGATAGACTAGCTTGGACTCATAAAGACAATCTTGTGTAATGAATTGACACAGATAAAATACGAAGTGAAAGTACAAAGCAAAGTACAAAGCATCATAATATATTGTATTCAAAGATGAACCAAGTACATGCTTTTATAGCTTTTTAGTTTCTCCACTCTCCTCACTATGCATATGTGATTTAAGACATCTCTTCCTGGACCATACATCATTTGTTATTTCTCAACACCCCTCTCAAATGATGAGTCTCTACACTTGATGGCTTTTTCTCCCCCTACATGATAACATGGCCTAGAAGACTAGCTCATAGGCAGCCTAGTCAAGTTAAATCTTGAGACTTTACATCTTTGGAAAGAGTGTTTATAAAGTAAATCCATTATGAGAACAAATTTCTTAAAATAATCTGACCGAGTTGTTGATGGTAGCGGAAGCATCTTCTTCTTCTTCTTGATTCATGAATTGACTTTAGTGGTGGTCATTCTGCATCTGATGTGCTCTTTTCTTGTGAAAACATTCACTAGCAATATGGCCAGTCTTACCACAATAATGACATGTCATTGGACTTTTTTTGTCGGTGTTGAATCCTCGACCTCTTCCTTTGGGTCCAGCAACTCCTTTGATGTATAAGATATTTTCCCTTGAGCTAGTTTCTTTTACATCTTTGCTTTTAAATTTGCTTTCTCCATCAAGTAGTGATTGCTCAATGTCTTTGAGTGAGAGACTGGGAACATTCCTTAGTGTTGAAACAACGTTCTCATATGGTTCATGATTAACACTGGCAAGTAGCACTACTATTGCCTCATCCTCATCAATGTTCTTTTTAAGAGTTACTAGCTAAGTTTTAAGGCTCTTGATTGATGTGTATAGTCATAGATGAACTGTCTTGTACATCCAACTTATAAAACTACATAAGTAATTTTACCTTCGAGTTCTTTGCTTGTATACCAAAGATCTTGTCAAGTTCTTCCCATGCCTTCTTTGCATCCTTGATGCAAGAGATCTGGTGTAACACATCATCTGATAGACCCTAGGGAACAATACATAGAGCTTTGTTGTTCATATTATTCCATGCCTTTGTTTTAGGTTGGTCTTTTGCAGCATCTTCTTTCTTGTCATCTGCATCTTCTTCCTCATCTTCAAACAAGTCCCACAAGTCTTTCTGCATAAGGTGGTATATGGTCTTATCCTTCTAGGCATATCCTTCCCCATTAAACTTTATTGTTTGCTCAAACTTTGCCATTTTGACTAGTAGAGAAGCTATATCTTGATGTGCCAAGAGACACATGATGATTAGTGTTTAACAACACTGCATGAGTATCAAGGAGATAGTATCTTGGAGCTCAATGTTGGGCATTGATGCTTAATATTCATTTTGAAATTTTTTCTTGTTGGCTTGGAGAGGAAATATTGCCAGAATCTAAGTATGTTTAAGTGTTAGAGGCTTTAGTGAGGAGGAATAATGAGAAAAAATCAAGGTTGCCAATGTTTTTTTAGTTTCTGGCCATGGCTTCCTCTAGGGTTTCAGACAACTAATTGTTTTTTCGATTGGTGTAGCTTGTAGCATGGATAATTCAACAAAATATTTGATGGGTAGATGGCCCATATAGTAAGCTTCAATTGCCTTATGCTTGGAGAGAGTAGATCATGCAGCATAGGAGACGGATCTCTGTACGATCTGAAAATGGTGCAGTTCTAGAAAGCCAGGTCAGTTTTTCGTAATGTCGGGCTCTATAGGTAACAATGTCACAATTTGATATACCAAGTAGGAGTGCAAGGAGTTGAGGGATGTTTCTTTGGAAGGGAACTTGAGAAGATATAGCTTGTATGTGGAGATCCAGCTCCTCCAAGTAAGGTAGGTGTTGCTGTCCACAAATATAGATATGGCAGCAACTTTGAAAACAAGCAATGCTGAGGCTATAGTTCCCCAATGTCACTAATTGAGGTGCAAGAGAGGAGCTCTAGAAGTAGATAAATACTTCTCCAGAAGGAAGTCTAGAGGTATTTGGCCTATGGAGATAGATATAGAACTTCAAGTTGACATGGTACTATTGGCTACGGCTGCCATGGAAGCTTTATTGAAGGTAGAAATATAAATGAAGTTGGAGATGAGATCCAACACTCAACCTGAGCTGAGAGGAGATGGAGATGAGTTAAGCCATGCCCAAATGGGCTCTGATAACATGTTGAAGGTCACGGATCTAGAGCATGATAGCTATGGAGGTTGAACAATGAAGACTATGTTCATGTTGTCATAGACTAAAAGAGACCGGATGTTACACAAGTAAATCAGGTTCCAAGATAGATTAGCTTGGACTCATAAAGACAATCTTGTGTAATGAATTGGCACAAATAAGATACTAAGTGAAAGTACAAAGCATCATAATATATTGTATTGAAAGATGAAGCAAGTACATACTTTTATAGCTTTTCAGTTTCTCCACTCTCCTCACTGTGCATTTGGGATTCACGACATCTCTTCCTAGAGCATACATCATTTGTTATTTCTCAAACAAAAAGATCTAGAGTTGTACTATTAGTAGCTTCTATTTACCCATTGGTATTACGATGAAATGCAGATGAGAAATCAATCTTCATACCCAAATAAACAAACAAAGTAGTCAAAAAATTATTACAAAATCCAAAATCATGATCAGAAATAATAATAAATTTTGGCAAACCATGATTAGTGAAAACAATCTTCAAAAACAATTATGCAATTGGAGATGCAGTTAATGTTTTTTTGCATGGTAGAAAATATTCTTGTTTTCTAAATCAATCTACTATAGTCCAAATCATATAATCATTAGGTTGTGTATTAGGCAAACCAATTATAAAATCCATTGAAATATGTTCCTATGGACGGTCAGTAATTGGTAAAGGCATTAACAAACCATATTTCTTACCATGGTATTCCTTGACTCTTTGGAAAATTAAACACTGAGAAAAAAAGTTAGAAACATCAGATTCCATTTGTGGCCAGAAAAAAATTTCAACCAATTTTCTTAAAGTGAAAATAATACCTCTACGTCATTGATATGGAGGACAATGAATTTTGTGCAACACAAATTATCTAAATTGAACAGTGACACATAATCTTTTCTCATAGAACATAAATCCATTTGAATAAGACAAAGAACCAATTGGAATCCGGTTATTAGCAACTAATTTGTTCCAATCAACTTGAAAGCTAGGGTCATGGACATAGGTATCCTTCATAGGAGTAAGGGAATCAAATGATAGAACGGAAATATTATGGATACTTGGTCTTCTACTCAATGTATCAGCAACAACATTTTCTCTTTTTGGATGATATTGGATAAGTGGATGAAAACTTTGAATGAAAGCAACCCCTTTAATATGGTGGTCAGAAATCTGTGGTTGACTAAGGAGATGTTTGATCATTTGCTGGTCAATTTTAATCATAAATTCGGATCCCATTAGATAGTGTTTCCATTGATGTAAGACTTGAACTATAGCTACTAATTCTTTATCATAGGTGGAATACTTCAACCTAGAAGGTTTACGTTTGCAAGTAGAATACGCTATGGGATGTGAATCTTGCATGAGGATAGCTCCGATTCCTGATCCGCTAGTATCAATGACTACTAGGAAGAATGGCCAACTAAAATTAGGTAATTGCAAGACAGGTGCGTGTGTTAAATCATGTTTCAACAAATCAAAATACTTTTGCTGATTGTTAGATCAACGATACACAACACGTTCTTTAACAATTTTGTCAAAGGCAATGTAAGTAATGAAAAATTTCTCACAAATTTTCTATAAAATCTAGCAAGGCCTAAGAAAGAATGTAACTCATGCACATTTTTAGGGATTGGCCAATTCAAAATTGCCTCTATCTTTTTAGGATCAACATGAATACCATTCAGGATAAACAATGTGACCTAAGTATTTAAACTAGGTTTGGAAAATTTCACTCTTATCAAGGTTATCATAAAGTTGATTCTCTTTCAACAATTTGAAAACTAAATATAGATGTTCACAATGCTCATTCTCATCCTTACTGAAAACCAAAATATCATCAAAGAAAATAATCACACAATTCTGATACTTCAAAAATATATGATTTGTCATACGGCTGAATGTAGCTGGTGCATTGGTCAAACTGAAAGGCATAACAAGAAATTCATAATGATCAAATTGAGTTCTAAATGTAGTCTTACAAATGTTAGGCGTATCCAAGCATACTTGATAATATCAAGACTTGAGATCTATCTTGCTAAAAAGAGTGGCCCCTTGTAGTTTTCCCTTGAGGTTGTCTACCCTAGGGATCAGATATCTATTATTAACCATGATTTTTTTAAGGACACGATGGCAAGTGTTTTTCTGAAAACTGAAAAGCCTTGGTCAAATTGTAGTTAGGTTTGATTTCTGCTAGCTTAGTTATTTGCGCGACTGTTTGTTTTGTTATTTTGTAATTGGATTTCTTATGTTTGACTAGCATAGGATTTGTTTCTGTCATTTTGTTTGAATTGTTGAGTGTGAAACTTGATAGCCTTGGTCGAGCTTGGTATTTTTTTGAACAAGATAAAGCTTGTGTTTGTGAATAGCTACTGAACATTGAGGAGCTAGGTATGTTTTCTTATTGAGATTTTTGGACATCATAGGAATAATGGGTTCACGAGCACTTCACGTTGCACTTGTTGATGCACTACACTCGGGGGTCGTCTCCTGTTCTTATCAAATACTTCCATGCCATGGGTTGGGATTATGCATGCTTAGCACCATCGTTGAGCACTAGCATGGCATGAGGTCCACTACAGCTATATGCAGTAAGTTTTAGATGTACCCACACATGAGAGAGCACCTATCATTGAGCACACACATTTCTTGCGCACACCATTTGGGATGTTCATCACAAAGTTAGCAACCTCCCGTTGAGAGTGTAAGGTGGTTGGGAGAGTTCGAGGGTTGTGAAGGACGCCATCAATTGTGAGAAGGGTTGTTCATATTTGGTCAACATTTTGAGGACCATCATTTTCTAGAGTGATTGTGAGATTATGGATGGGTGGAGCGGAGTATATTATATCTTTTTGAAGAGAGTTGAGGGGTGAGGATAAGGAATTTTAAATTAACAATGATTTTTTTTTTTGCATTTTGCATGACCCACAATCACATCTAGATAGGCTAGGCACAATTCTTCAATGCATACATTATTTTGTGTATAGCATGGATTGATTGATTGCATATCATGGATCCGGCATTGCATATTTTTTTGAATCATGTTTTGATTGGGCACGAAGTTCTATTTTAAAAACCATATTCCTGCTAGGGCATAGTACATAAAAAACAGGTTCATATCCAGAGAATGTTTATTTTGAAGACTCAAGGATCAAAGGAAAAGATCGTACGTTTTTACATCGTCAACGAGCACTACAAGATATAGACCTTATACCGACGTTTAAAGCGACGAAAATACAAACAACAAAATTTTCCCCCATCGTCGCAAAAAGCGTCATTATTGACGACGCCATAGAAACGTCGCTATTGGCGTCGCTATATGCATCGCTATATGCGTTGCGACACATATAGCGACGCAAATAGCAACGCATATAGTGATGCAACCAGTGAATTTGCGACGGGCATAGCGAGGCCAATAGCGACGTGAGCAGTAAATTTGTGACGCAAATAGTGACAGTAACAGGGAAAAAAAAATTGCAGGATACATGAAATAAATACATGATCGCATAAAATGCGATTGGTACAATCATGAAAGGATATCACTAATACATAGAAAATGTCTACATAGATCAGGCGACTAAAAACTAAAGGTGTGTGAGCTCCAAGGATCCAAGGGCGAGCTAAAAATCCTCGTCCCCCGAAAGCTCGTCCCGTCGCAAAGGAGCATCGAACGGATTCTGCAGAAAAAGAAACAACATATCAATCCACCATACACTAATGCATTCAAATATCTCATGGTAACTACGGACAAGAAAGATGAGTGACTTACAGGGCCGCCGCGTCTATACAATCGGTCGATCAATGCATTGAGACCATGCCTCTCTGCATATCAAGTCTCAAGGCCTTGCGGATCGCGATTTGTAATGGAGTGCTGCAAAGAAAACAAAATGCTAACTGTTAGAAACATGATTGTCAGTACAAAGAATATTTCAAAAAAACAAACAAGCAAAACATAAGAGAAACTTACAAAGTCCCCCAAATATGTCCTGTGGCCGTCACTCCCAAGATGATGGACCACTCCGGCCTCGAGTCGTGCCCTCGCCGCCTCCCGCTGCTGACTCCAACGTCCTGGCGAATCTGTAGCCTCCTCCCTCAGTCGGCGCCAGTCATCTACATCTAACCACTTGGGCTTTGCAGCCCCACTCTTGATTGCCTTGCGTGCGTCGGATCGTCTATGTGACATGTATGCACGCATGCAATCCATCATCCGGCCCGTAGAGAATCTATCTACTGCAGCTGGTACCAGAAACTCCTTGTGCAAGGATGCTACTATGTAGTCCTTGCTCCCCTCCGGTATGTTCTTCTAATGATCCAAGACGTTGTGCCGAAAAACTTGTTGGCACAACTCTCTCATGCGAGCCATCACCCTCCTCCCCTCATCATTCATGATGATGGCTCTTGACCTACTATCAACGAGGTATCCATAACCCCTAGGAGTCTGTCTAAGATGGGTCCTCTCCCATCTCCATCCACGCTCTTGGGCATATCTAGAAGACCCCTCTACATCCTGTGTACTGACGGGGGTAACCTCTCTTGGAGTGGCACTCAAAGGGGTGCCACCAAAGGAGGTGCCACCAAAAGGGGTGCCACCTGCTGACGACTGCGCAAAAGCCGGAGTAACTGGAGTAGACATCCCCATAGGTGTGACAAATCCTGGAGGTGACGCAGCTCCAACTGAATGACGAGATGGAGACACCACATCCGTGTCTCCACAGCAGCATCCCCCTGATCCCGATGCAGTCCCTCCCTCTGGCCCAAGTCGTGAGCATCGAGATCGTCTGCTCGAAGTTGAAGCATTTGATCGCGCTGAAGCAGATCTAGCAGAGCGCCCTGACGAAGAACGAGACAGCTCCTGGTCTGCCATCTCTCTGAATCTCGCGAGCTGGTCTGGAGACATGCGTGCCATCATGTCCTGAAACTCCTCATCGCTCATCCCTCGACTCATCCTTAAAATGTCACCTGCACAGATAAAAAATGGTATTAGAATAATCAATTTAAACTATGCAAAGCATAGTAATATAAATCATTTTGAAAAATCCCTCTTAAACGCATATCTTATGTACCTTTATGGAAGATCTAAACAACAAATTGAGTAATACAATTCTCCAAGAATAAAGTATTCTATGGTCCCATGTTAATCTCCTGACACAACTCTACATGCACTGGAAGGTCGATAGACATGTCACCACAAAAGAATGAGTCTGCCTCGTTCTCAAAAAATTCTTGGACTACTCTATTTCCATCATTGTTAGCTGATGCGGGCTCCAAGCTTGCGGTGGCCTCCACCCCTTGTAATATCGACCCCTCTATTTGCATATTACCTTCATCTATGCCCGGAACATTGCTTTGATCATATACTCTCGCACTTCGAGGAGTTGAAGGTATAACATACCACCATTGAGGTTGTCGGGGGTTTGGATAGAAGATTACATGTTCACAAACGTGTACAAAGCGAGTTCAAACCATTGTGACATAAACCATGTCGTATTACAATAAGCAAGCAAATGACTCTATGCACTTGTTCACAATGGGCCGACAACACAAAGGTGTCGTGCAAATCCGTCCATTTTTTTCAGAATCTATTTCGAGAAATCCAGACCGAATGGGTTCACACCATCCATGGCGAGACCAAGCAGAAGATTCCTTGGCTCTCGCACAAAGCCTGGGAAGGTAGAGTCAATGTGGCTCCATGCGTGTGAATCCGCTGATATTCGTTGAACTCCATCCGTGGACCTATTTTGCACATGCCACGTTGTCAAGCTTGCCATGCCAGACATGCAAAACATGTGGTTTATGGCGGGGATGAGCGAAAAGTGTCTAAGAACTTTTTGAGAGATGGTTTGCCCTTGCAAGTCCTATCGATACCTGTGAGAACCACACTTTGGACATGTCTTCATAGTCTCGTATTCATCTCGAGACAGTATGCAGTCGTTGATACATGCATGGATGTTATTGTAGTCCATGCCAAGCTTCCGTAAAACATGTCGTGCATCATCACAAGACTCAGGCATGGTATTTGCAAGTGGTAATATATGATATTACAATAACCTGAAAAAAATCATAAAACACCTTGAAAAAGCACAAATGTTTGCAATAATACTGTAAAAAAAAAAATCAATGAAGCCTATGTGCAAGGTACTTGAATAACTCAGTCACACTCATATCGCTCCAACTGTATTTTGCTTGCACACTTAAGCGTGCAAGCAATGTCTTCAACCGAGATACTCGGTACCTATCATATAATGGTATGGATACTTCCTCTCTAAGCGGGTCAGATGTCTCAACATCCATGGGAATCAATGCATCGATCATTGCCTCCATCTTAGGCTCCAAGATTGTAGGTAGGTCAGGAAGGTTGTCTGTCTCCTCTGGCATTGACGGTATAGATGGGCCTTGTGAGTGGTGGATTGGCTCCTGCAATCCATCCATCGCACGTCCACGAACTCTTCTAATTGGCCGCAAAGGGTGCACTCCCCCTTGGGTCGAGACATCACCCCTTTGGATAGAAAATTTGCCAACAAGACCCAATCTTATTGTATATGGTTTTCAATTAGCTTGTGAGTACAATGCATGATTGATATTAACTTCAAATTACCATTTGCTGAAAATCTGCAATTGCCTAATCAATGATCTCAGATTGAAACTCGCCAAATCGTCGTACGTGTTCTATAGACAATTGGCGTTTTCGTCTAATTGCCAACTTGCATTGAGAGCAAGGACATGGGACACGCTGATTAAGATACGTCTCGCGATCTTGAACAATAATACCTTTTTCATTTTCCATCTTATCTACATTACAGCAAACGAGGCTTAAATGGATAGCTTTATGGAGATGTACGTCAAGTTGCAAGTTGACCATAAATCTTGCATTGTACATAGTAGTTGAGAGATTTTTTTATGTTATATCTCAGCCTTGTATCATGCTCAAGGATTTTTTTGTCCCGGTAGATAATTATTCGTTATTGTAAAAAACTGCACTAGAGGGCTTTGAGTATAAGTAATCCATTTATGAGCATCATTGAGGATCTCTTAGTCTAATAACAAATCAGTCTCAACAAAAAGCATCTTAGAAATGTGGTTTTTTTGTCCTAGGATCACGTATTAAAATTAATGCCATCTATGAAATTTATCAACTATAGTAATAAAATTTATTTCAATCAATTCTACTCATAGTCATAAGACCTGAGAGAATAAATATCCTATACTCAATTTAAGGGATTCTTCTTCTATAACAATACTTTTGGGTTTATTTTGATGAAGTATCGTAATGACCATTAGCTAGGGTATCATTTTCTTTTAGTCCTTCCGTTAACTAGTTGGCATGATTTCTAATTTGTTATGCCTATAAAGTTAATTAAAAAACAATGAATTATGCATATCACAATTAGATCCCCTACTTGGACATTATGAAGGACATGACCAATTTTAAGCCATCTTAAAGAGTCACCAATGTAGGTGGCCCATGGCAAAGCACATTGCATACCATTATCGATAATTCTATTGTCGTGCATCTTAAATCTCCTAATTAGACTTTATAAACAGTATGACTAATTTTTAGCCCCCTTAAGGAGTCGATGTAATGGTACCCATAAAAAAAGTAAAGTGGATACCATTACCATAATCATGGATATGCTATCATTTCAATATATGTTATCTTTCTCTTTCTATCCCTCTCCCTCCCTCTCTTTCTCTTTCTCTCGTATTTCCTCTCCCTCTCACAATATATCTTAACACTCTTCAAAAGCAAAAGGGAGAGGGAGAGAGACAATGCACTCTCCCTCCCTCTCCCTCTCCCTCTCCCTCTCTTTCTCTTTCTCTTTCTCTCCCTCTCTCATTTCATTCCCCTCCCTCTCCCTCTCTTTCTCTTTCTCTTTCTCTCCCTCTCTCATTTCCTTCCCCTCCCTCTTCCTCTCTTTTTCTCCCTCTCTCTCCCTCTCACTCTCTTTCTCTCTTTCTCTCTCATTTCCTCTCCTAAACAAGCAAAAAAGAAAGTGATTCAAATATTAAACAAGCAAGAGGGAGAGTGAGAGAGAGAATGCACTCTCCCTCCCTCTCCCTCCCTTTCTCTTTCTCTCCCTCTCTCATTTTCTTCCCCTCCCTCTCCCTCTCCCTCTCTTTCTCTCCCTCTCTTTCTCTCTTTCTCTCTCATTTCCTAAACAAGCAAAAAATAAAGTGATGTAAACATTAAACAAGCAAAAGGGAGAGGTAGAGAGACAATGCACTCTCCCTCTCTTTCTCTCCCTCTCCCTCTCTCATTTCCTCTCCCTCTCCCTCTCCCTCTCCCTCTCTTTCTCTCTCATTTCCTCTCCTAAACAAGTAAAAAATAAAGTGATTTAAACATTAAACAAGCAAAAGGGAGAGGGAGAGAGAGAATGCACTCTCCCTCCCTCTCCCTCTCTTTCTCTTTCTCTTTCTCTTTATCTCTCTCTCCCTCTCCCTCTCTTTCTCTCTTACTCTCTCATTTCCTCTCCTAAACAAGCAAAAAAGAAAGTGATTTAAACATTAAACAAGCCAAAGGGAGAGGGAGAGAGAGAATGCACTCTCCCTCTCCCTCTCCCTCCCTCTCCCTCTCTTTCTCTTTCTCTCCCTCTCTCATTTCCTCCCCCTCCCTCTCCCTCTCCCTCTCCCTCTCTTTCTCTTTCTCTCCCTCTCTCTCCCTCTCCCTCTCTTTCTCTCTCATTTCCTCTCCTAAACAAGCAAAAGAGAGTGATTTAAACCTTAAACAAGCAAAAGAAAGAGAGAGAGAGACTCACCGATGAGATATGGCGAGCGTGGGGCGGCTCCTCTTTGCGATGAAGGTTCCTCCTCTCCTTCGCGAACAACGGAGGCGGCAGCAGCGGCGGCAAGTCTTCTTCCCCTCCTTCTCTCACGACGGTCGCTCTCTCCCTCGCTCTCGCTCTCAAAACTCACAACCAGCAAATGCGAAATGAAAACCGTGCTCGATTTCGGCCGCTTTTTTTCCCTGTGGAGCGTCGCTATTTGCTTCGCTATCTGCAACACAAATAACGACACTTTTAGCAACGCCAATAGCGACGCCGCTATCCGCCGTCACTAATCGGTGTCGCTACTAGCTCAAATCCTTGTAGTGGAGTATTTCTTGAAGAAAGAGAGAACATGTGTGCTGAAAGTGTGTGCAATTATAAGAACAATAGGCCAAGGAAGGGAATAAGTCGTCCAAGATAAAAGATGGAAGAAAATGATGCGATTTACGAATATCAATATTTTTTCCCATTTTGATGGATTTTCGTAATTTTCCCCCTGAAGGCTTATCGATCAAATGCGTTCCAATCGTTTTAATTACCCGACCGACTATATTCGGAGTTCAAATGATGAAGTTATGATCCAAACAAGTTGCAAATATGCATATAGCAGAAAAAATGAAAATAGTGAAAAGCAGTAAAAATGCAAAAGCCAAAAGCTGAAAGCAAAAAGCCTAATGTGTGTGAGTGTGGATAGAAAACTATATAAGGAGATGAGAATGGAGAGTTAAGGGCGTTCCCCCTTGATTACAATTGTATTTTGTGAGAGAGGAGAGTGGAGGGTCGCTAGAGTGAGCTCTTCTCATGCCAATTTGGAAGTTGGAGCTTTTGGGTGTCAAAGCACCGAACATCGGCTCAAGGTTGTTGAGGTACAAAAATATATCTCACTTGGTTTGGCTTCAAATCGTTGGTATTTTCGTTGTGTTGTGGTTGTGTGATGCTCTACCCACATTCGGGTTTTTACTTGTTTTGAGCTTCAAGAGGCATTGTATTTTGTCTAGTTTTTATGTGGCTTGTGGTGTATTATCGAATATTTGAATTTTCAAGTTGTGTTGTGCATTCGACAAAGTCAATTACCCAAACTGGCACTCCTTAACGTCTCATTATCGGGTTGTGAGTGAGGCTTGCTCTCGATCACCGCTCATGTAACATTTCTTTTTTGGTGCCCCCATTGAGGAGTGTCGAATTTTGACTTTTTTCGTGATTTGTGGATTGATTTCTTGTTTGTAATCGTTTTTTTAGATGGCTAGTTCTTTTCTTGAATTTCATGGTAAAAAGGGAGAGGATCCTCAACGATTCCTTGAAAAACTAAAGCTTGGATGTATTATCTAGTGAATAAATGACTCAACTCTGAAACTCCAAATTTTGAAATTTCAATTGTTAGATAAAGGTCGTAAGTGGTTTGAAGATTATGAAAAGACCCTTAGATTAAGAAATCCTCATGTTCCTATGGAATATGAAGCAACTAAGCAGGCGTTCCTTGACCGTTTTAAGGAAACTGAGACTTTCCATGACCTTTGGAGAAAAATAGAAACTTGCCAAAAGAGAGAAGACCAGACCATAGAATTTTTTGCCATAGAGTACCCTAGACTTCAGGATCGTTGGAATGTATCTTTAGACCCAGGAGAGAGAGCCCCGAAAATGTTGAAAATTAAAAATTTCATTGAAAATATGCAGGGAGAGGTGAGTACAAAAATGGAAATCAAAGAACCTAGTACTTTTGAAGAAGTTGTAATGATTGACATAGAAAAAGAGAGAAAATTAAATATAGAGAGTCATTTAGAACACCTATTGACAATAGATACCAAACTTGGCAAAGGGATGAACAGAATTATCAAGTTTTAGTAAGACAAAATGCTCAACTAGCACCAGAATTTGAAGATCAATTATTTGGAAAAATGCAAAACATGAGGTTAGGAGCTTTGAGAGGTCGATCCTTAGGAAGAGGTAATGGAGGACTAATGGGACAATTTAATCAAGAAAATTTGAAAGGTGAAAGAGGAGGAAATGGTAGAGGGTATTTTTGTAGACCAATGGTAACTTGTTATTCATGTGGAGAGATAGGTCGTATAAGTACAAACTATTTATATCCACCTAGAGCAAGAGGGGATATGTATCCTTTACCTCAAAATTTGCCTAACAGACAGAATGAGTACAAGACTGCCAACTCAAAACCACAAGACTCATAACTCATAAAATAAGTATAAGACTGCTAATGATAACTCATAAAATTACATGGAACCATGGAGAGGAGAGCTAAAACAAATATGAAAATCTCTCTATAAATATTGCAATGTGCAATTTTATACAAAGGATAATAAGTATATCTAAGAAATACTATATAAAAGAGGCATGTATAGATCACAAGACCAAAAAAGAAAATGATATGCACTCCACAAATCCAAGCATCTGCTACAGATCCTCACCATCTAAAAGCTCATCCTAATGCAAAGGAGCATCAAATGGACTCTGCAAAATGAACATCCAGACACTAGTCCACTATATATAATGCATCATTTTAAAAAACTAGTGACTATAGACAAGAAAGAGGATTGACTTACTCGGGTGCCATTGGGCACATACAATCTATCCATATAGTGCAATGAGATCATGTCTCTCTACATATGGAGTCTCCAAACTTGCGGGATTGCAGTTTATGATGGACTGTTGTAAAGAAAACAAAATAGTATTATTTAGAAACAAGGTTGTTAGTACAAGTGATATTCCAAATAATAAAGCGAGAAGAACCAAAAGAAAACTTACAAA
Organism: Lygodium microphyllum; assembly: GCF_053477565.2. NCBI lineage: Eukaryota > Viridiplantae > Streptophyta > Polypodiopsida > Schizaeales > Lygodiaceae > Lygodium > Lygodium microphyllum. The sequence goes on from NC_141151.1 coordinate 129,038,302, forward strand.
GTCCTCTAAATAAATCTTGTGGCCGCCACTCCCCAAATAATATACGGCTCTACCTTCAATCGTGCCCTCACTACCTCTCACTGATGTTGCCATCATCCTGGAGAATCTGTGGCCTCCTCCTTGAGTGTCCATTAATCCTCTACATCTAGCCACTTGGGCTTTGAGGTGCCACTCTAGATAGCCTTACATGTGTTTGTTCATAAAAAGAAAAATAAAAAAAATAAAGTCAAAATACTAGAAATAATTATTAGAAACCCGTAAAACACGGTTTTTATGAGAAAAATAGACTTTTTGGTGTTTTCGGGTGGGATAAACCAATACACATGGGATAAAATGGCAATAAAATCTCTATTTCTGTTGTTTTAAGAATCAAGAGCCATAGTTTTGAAAATACATCATTATTTTTATTGAAAAAATAGAGAAAAATATAAAAAATGAGAGAAAAATAAGAATATACTTTAGAAAAATATGGAAAAATATAATAAGTGATTGTGGATGTATGGAGGGGCAAAGCATGAGGTTTGGCCTTAGTTTTCGATTTATTTTTGTCTCAGTGTGTGACTTATTGCTTTTGATGCGCTAAACCATGACAAAACAACCTTTATACACCTATGTAACGAAGCAAAATTTAAACAATGAGGGGGAGTAGGATTTTGTGTAACAGTTTGAGGGTTGAAATAATACAAATTATGATTGGTTTATATGCATAGCATTTAGGAAACGGTCTATTTGGAAATAAGGGATCTAGTAGTACAAGGTTTGCCTTGGTGCTAGATTCTTGGAGTGAAGCATATATACGCATTAGTTGGAATTCATGGAAAGACTGTTTTCGCACTAGCACATAGGCTGATTTTGAAACATAGCTATTTGTGCACAATGAGACATCCACTATTGCATTGATCATACATGTGGTATCAACTCCTGGAAATGCATATCAATTTTTTGAATTATACTTTATCCACGGTTGAGAGGGTGAGACTTCCCTTGTGTAGGTTCGTCATTCGTTTCTTGGGAAAAATTATTGATAAGAAGCATGGTATCTCTTGGATCTTGCTGACAAATAGAGGAATTTTGTGTGAATGTATTTATATGTAAAAGTAGCACATCTAGGGGCCAATCCCCACGATGTAGGAGAGCTGCAGTGGGGTCACCGCAATTAGTCGGAGGTGCCTACTTCGTGTTAGCTATATATAGTGTTAGCTATATATAGTCTGTCTATATATAGCACCCTAGCTCCCCTCTATATATTCCTATCACGTGTGCCCAGTTGATACACTTCTGGGGTTCCACTTTCGGTGTCTCGTGTCTCTCTTCTCCTCTCTCTTCCTTCATTCCTCGTCTCCCTTGCGCACTGTTCAACATGGTATCAAAGCAGGCATAGGTTTTCTCCTCCATCTTCAGAACCTTCCACCCGGATCCTCATCCAGTTTTAGAGGCTGTCAAATTAGAAGAAGGTAGCGATGGACCTTTCCTAAGCTCAACTTTCGACTCTGTGAACCTTTTGGAGGTCGAGGTTCGCAAATGGCGTGATCGCACCTTGAGCCTTCAGTGCCTCAAGAGGAGCCGCAGCGTCGCACCGGCCATGGCTTCGTCTTCTCAGCTACTACTGATTCCTAGTCTCTCGTCTGCCTCCGAGGATCAAAGGCAGGACCAAAGGCCGGAGCAGGAGAAGGAATCATCATGCGCAGTACAAGTTTCCCCTTCCGACAATGCAGACTACCTCCTGCAAGACTATTCCACCTACCACAGTGATTCTGGCCGTGGCCTCCACCCAGCACGATGCCACAAGCACTAGCAAGACTACCTCCTGTAAGACTATTCCACCTACCATAGTGATTCCTGTCGTGGCCTCCACCCAGCATGATGCCACAAGCACCAGCCATGGATTCTTCCTCGTCATCGTTCTAGGCCTCTTCTCGTTGAGCCATGGATTCTTCCTCGTCATCGCTGCTCGGTCTGAGTGATCTTGAGACCAAGGGCATCGTCCGTGTAAAAACGCAGCATGTTTTTCCCTAATCCTCCTCCTCCCATGGAAGATCCGCCGCTGATGTAGACACCCTGTGCCTACGGGGGCCAACGCTTCCGCGAGGTCCTCTTAGCCCTCCAGACATGGCTTAGGACCGAAGCAGAAACTACTAGACAGAAGAAGGCACCGTAGAAGAATCGCTGGGACTCGGGAGTGAGGTTGATTCCGTCCATCACCAACCCTCGCGTTCTTGCTGCATTGCGTCGTAGGCATCTCCTTGTGCAGTCCTTCATCTATGAAGGTTCGTACTATCTCAAGCTTGTGAGAATCTTGCATGCTGTTGACACGACACTTGTTTCTACCATGGATTAGTTCGCGTGCCTGTCAAAATAATTTTCCAACAGCGATTGTTAGTGGGGCTAAAATTTGCCGGAAGACTGCTTTGATGGATTAGAGTCTGAAAATGGCTTGCATGTGGCCATCTTTGCACAGTCATAGCGGTCATATTTGGACAGATCAGATGACTGTCTTTGGCGTTCATTGTAAAACGGTGCCCTTGCTGATTTGTTACATGCTTCACTTGATGCACTCAGTGTATGTGATCGTTAGACTGGTCCAAATTGGACATATATGGCCTTTGATAATCAAGCCATCTCTTAGAAGGACATGTCTATGAAAACTCGATTAACTATTTGCGAGGGTCGCGATGGCACTAATTCCTCCAATGGGGATGTACTGATATTTCCAGACTTTGTCTGATACAGGGGATTAACTCATTTTGATGTGGATGCCTTTGTGGAAGAAGTCCTAGTACATAATTGAGAATGGGTACTAGGAAGGCCAAAGAGGCTGCATGGCATGCATATCTTTGTGTGTGCATATCAGAGTCATGATATTCAATGTGGTATTTTGGGCCCTGTTGTCATTAAGAAGTTCAGAGATGAGCTATTTGCTCCAGGTCTCACTACTTATGTAGCTATAAAACCATGGACCCCAAGTATGCAGCAAATTTCATTTGTTATGGCTCTAATGCGACTAGTGCAGTCTCAAGCCACTGCTATGGATATGTTACCCTAGATGATATCAGCAATGTTTTGGATGAACTTTTGGACCGAGGGTTCTTGGCTTATCCACAGAGCAGTTGTTGTGGCCAGACAAATAATCCAGAGGAACAGACTATGCAAAATCTAGTTGGGCATGCTGATGAATTGCTTTCTTTTAGAATTGAGGATGGGCAAGTCAGGGAGCAGGTTGTGAGGCAAACAGTAATTGAGGGTACTCATTGTGAGAGTTTCTTAATGTCTTGAATTTTACTCAGATTCATGATGATCGTCCTTGTTCGTTATTCTAGCTGATTGGGAGACACAACTTGAAAAGACATTCTAGACACAAGGGCTAGAATGAGTATTCTCAGCTACACAATATTACATACTTGGGGTAGTTCCCCTATGGAGACTACTGGATTCGACATGACACTCACCAAAAGTATGAAAGTTCGCCCATTTGGAGTGTCAAAAAATTGGCCAATCAAGATAGTTGGAGTCCAGTTCTCAGTGAATTTCATGATAATGAAAGGTATGGACTGTGATATCTTATTGGGAAGACCCTGGATGTGAAGTGTCCATGTGATAGAGGATTGGGGAAATGGATTGATGTTATTTGGAAATAGATGATAAACAAAGGGTATTGTTACATTGGCGCAAACCATCTTGCTTACCTCCAGAAAAATTTAAAGAGCTTCAATTGAAGGAATTTCTTGGAGATTTTATCTTTTGCAGTGATGTCGCTTATCCTTATTTTACATGTTGTATATTTAGGAGTGACAAAGCTCTTTTGATGCCTCTCAATAGGTTGTTGTAATTTAGGAGTGATGTAGCTCCTTTGATGCCTATGAATAGGCTCTTGTAAGTTCAACTTTGTAATTTTATATTTTGAATATTAATATAATGGTAGGCCTGTATAGAGCTATGGGTTTTTCCCTTGAGCCCCCAAGGGTTTTTTCATCCATAGTAAGGGACCTTTATTTGAGTGGGGGTGTTAGCTATATATAGTCTGTCTATATATAGCGCCCCAGGTCCTCTATATATTCCTATCATGTGTGCTCAATTGACACACTTTTGGGGTTCCACTTTCGGTGTCTCGTGTCTCTCTTCTCCTCTCTCTTCCTCCGTTCCTCGTCTCCCTCACGCACTGTTCAACACTTCATGTATGATAGGTGGCACTTATTGCCAATATGTGTGGGGTACCCCCTCTGAGGGGTTTTTGGGAAAGGTGTCGTTGGACTCTTATCCAGCTACAAATGCAAGAGTAGAAGTATCTAGTGTGCATTTAGTTATTACAGATGCTCCTTGCTCGCGAGGTTGTGTGTGTGGTGGGGTTTTCTATTGTGCATGAGGTCCAGCTAGTGCCATAGCTAGTGCCGGCCCATTTTAGGTCCCATCACTTATATAAATCCACCTTCCATCCATATGGAAGAATAACTGGAAGGTCTTATTTTGACCAAGATTATTCCCTTAATTAGTAACAAGGCTCTTAAAAAGTCCATCCTAAGTCATGTAGGAATTTGGCAATTCGTAAGAGCCTAAGGGGTTTATTAGCTAGAGCCCCTTTGGTAGCTTCACCTCCTATCCAAATAGCAACCTCTTGCCATTAGGTCTAGTTCAAGCTCTTTGAGGTGGTAAGAGACCAACCCCCTTGGTATAGGATTCTACACCTAGGCTTGGGGAAGGTCTAATACGACTCTTTTATTCCATTATAAATAAGGTTCAAGTAGAATCCAAAACTGTACAATCATATCTAAGTGTATCAAGCAATATTTTGCAAGCATTATTGCAATCACAAATAGTATGGCAATGAAAAGCATGATTTAAACTAGTATGCAATCTTCCAACTCAGTTTCTTTATCCCTTGGAATTTTTTAAGATTTTTGAAGCATTGAGCTCATAGACTTCTTCATTAAATCTCTCTTTGGCTATGATAATCTTACCTAATTTGTTCAAATCTTTGATCGCAATCTCTTTTTGTCTAAGTCCCTTGTTGAAGAAAGAACAATGGATATTTCCATCTTTTGTGCTATAAAATTTTTCAAATGCTACAAAAAGAACTAGGGATTGGTTTAGGAGTTACATTGTGTTATTCTATTCTTGCAGCTCCATTCATGGCTCCAGTGTTCCATGCTCCATAGTTTCACTTCTTTAGGGACATCATGGATGAGGATGCTCTTTTGTGTTAGACTCCTAACTTTGTAATACTTGAAAGATATACCTGAGATACTAGAGTGATAGGTAGGGCCTTTATGAGATGGAGACCTTGTACATAAAAATGGAGTTGTCCAACAAGTGCTAGAGGCTAGGAGTGTAGACTGAGTTTGTGCAAGATGGGAGAGGTAGTCCTTTGCATGATACTAATGATGGGTGATGATTAATCACTTCTTGTCCTTTTTCTTATCACTCTCCTCTCTTCTTATCTTCTTTATCTTGTTCTTCTTCTACTGCTACTACTCTCCCTTCTTCTACTCCTTTTCTTTGTTGCTCTTTTTCTCTTCCTCTTCTCCTACTTTCCCCCCCTTTTACCTCCCTCTCTTCATGGTTCCATCTTTGTTTTCCTCTACCCTTCTTATACTTCTATTTCAATCACACAAATGGATGAAGCTTGATATAATTGAGGTAGCACTAGCATTGATTGAGGTTGCAATGAATTTGAGGTAGCACTAGCATTGATTGAGGTTGCAATGAATTTGAGGATGTGGTGGCAACTCCTCACATGATCAATCGATGTCTAGATTATTTTCATTTTTCCTTTCAAAATAAATATTTTGAAGGTTTCTAATCTTTTTATACTCCCCCTTCCAAGTCTTCTGTGAGTGGTGATGATTATGATGAGACTAATTTCAATATCACAAATGGATAAAGCTTGATATAGTCAAGAGAGTGTCGATGTTGATGGAGGTCACAATGAGTTTGAGGAGGGGGTGGAAAATCATGATCACAACATCAAGATTCTTTTCATTTTTCCTTTCAAAAGAAATCTAGTTGAGGGTTGTTAGGCTTCCCCTCCTCCTCAAGCCTTGATTCACATGAGGTGGGGGAAAAAGTAACCAAATCATTACATCTAGTTGCTCAACAATCTTCTCTTCAATTGTAACATCAAAGGCATTCAGACTAGGATAAATCTGAACTTTATCTTAAAGATTCATTTCCTTATAAGAAGATATGCAACATCTTATATATTTATCTATTTGAAGCCACATTTTTTTAAGTACAGTATTTTCCACAATCATTTAAGGCATGATTTTCAGTTAACCAATCCATCCCAATTATCACAGCTCTTTCATCCATGTCAAGTACATAGAAATATCACTGATATGTTTCATTATTTAACATGAAGTATGGGTTTTATATCAATCCCTTTGTAAAATGTTACTTTCCATTAGCTAGTTCCATTGGTTGTTTTTATATTTCATCAAATTTTAGGTTTTGGCTGTTAAGAAGTTTCATGGATATGAAACAATACTTATGTTTGGAATCAATAAAAAAAATTCCTTATATTTTCCAAATTTATGAGGAATTTTGATAGTAGAAGCCTTAAGATGTCGAGCTATGCATCAGATCAGAGATTTTAGACACTTATCTTGTCCCTTCACCTACATAATCATAAGATCCATCTCAATCTTTTTCAATTGCAATCCATTGTTCACCACCTTATTCAGACATTTGAAAGTATAATAGCCTTGCTCCATGCAACAATAGAGTATTCCTAATCTTCTTACTTCTCCAAGGAATTATGGGTCTTGTTGCCATTGCAATGTCTACCTTTTCTTTTGATTGTTATTACCACTAGAGAACCTTGTATTGGCTCTTGTTGTATAGTAATATCACCTCTATTATTGTTGGGATTCTATCCGGACTCATGCTTTGAGGTAACAAAATAGGAGCTTGTGAATGATGGCTCATGGGAATAATCGATAATCCATAGACTAGAGAAATTCATAGCCTTCTTGTTATATTTCTGCATTGTAAGAAGCTAGGAATACATGTGTTAGTGAGATAGAGTTATTAACCATACCTTGTCACACTAACATAGGTATGAAAGATATGAGACATTTAATATTTGGCATCTTTTATCAATATACAATTATTGTTCCTCATCTCACCTTTTCTAAGCTTTCATGACCTCTCCCTTCTTTTCTATCTTTCCAGTTTTTGTCTCTCCTCATCACTCATTATGTCTCCTCTTTTCCTCTCTTCTCCTCTTCTTTCTCTAACCTCTCAACCCTCTCCTTGACAAGTGGCATCAAAGCTCGAGGAAGTTACTATATGTATATTCTCCACATCATGTGCATTCAAGGCCTATTTATGAATATCCTTATCTATGATTTTTTCTTGAATAAAACATAACCCTTTTCTATTCAATCTATAAATAACCACCCCTTTATACATACACCCTTGTGTATGTAAATATATATATATAAATGGTATTTTATAAATAAATTATTTTGAACCCACATGATGCAAACATATATTCATGAGTTATTTATCTGAGTATCAAAGCATTGGTCTTAGATCCATTTGGTACAAATCCTTTATTGGATTTCTTCCACAGTCGTTACTTTCTAGTTACTTAGGGACAAGTGTCAGTTTGGGAAAATCGGCAAGTGCAATAGCCAAGGAGACCAAGGATAGCTAGTCAAAGCTAACTAGCGTGCTTGAAGACAAAGTTGGAGGCATCTTGGACAAAATGGTAGGTCTTCCATGCATAACACACTATTTTGGAGGCAAAATGGTTAAGGACAGGGAGAATAGAGTTAGTCTTAGTTAGAAGTCTAGTTACTTTTCTGTAACGTGTCTGCTAGTATCATCCAGGACACGTCTTAGCAGTCCATCAGAAAGGATGTCTAGAAAGCTCAGCCCGGCACTCCCATGGAATGATACGGGACTTGCGATCTAGGTCTTCCCACGTCTGCCACGTAGCGGAAGTATCCTGGCCGTTCCCACTTAGGATCGACCGGAATTGGGGTTTTCTTAATTGGTCATTACCTAACAGCATCTAGCGTCAAACCCAAGCGAACTACTTTACGCAGAAACGCCAGGTCCGAAGCGGATTCAAGCTGCACTTGGTTTAAGGAGAATGGGAAACGAGAGGGATGCAAAGCTCAACCTCTCTGCCATAAGGCATAGTCCCATTCCGTTCCCCTAAAACAGCGTAAATCGGTTAAGACATAACTCTAGGTCATCGCTTTTGTTATTCGTTTTCTTTGACGATCATCCCGCTGTTCTTTTGAGAAAAGTTCCCGGCTAACCGGGACCACCCAACCGCAAGACGGACCTATGGCCCATCCTTCGCACTTTCCTCGGTTTGTTTTAGTTATGTAATTATCTAACACATTAGTTTGATATGTAACAACCAGCTTCTTTAATTAATCTGTTAAAATTTGGTTCCTTCACGTAATCTTATCACGTGACATAGAAAAACAATATCAAACAAGTTCTTTATTAACATATAATCATTTTTATCTTTGAAATACAAGGAGTTTCGCCCGTAGGCTTGTCCATAATCTGCTAGAAGGCTATCCAGTAATCCATAGTGATCACTATTCCAAGCTTCTGCCCGTAGACTAGTATGCGGGCCTCGAGATCCAATCCCGAGTCACGTTAGCCTCTTGTGCAGGACCCGGAAGGCAAGGGATTTACGACCAGAGCCCCCCTGGCACCCAAGCGTCCTCCTACTCCTAGTAGAGCTCAACGAAGAGACCTCTTGCGGTGGGTTCGGTCCACATTCCCGGCACGGTCAACAACCCCCTTGGTTAGGGTCAGGCAGGTAGTCGGGGGTAACTGAAACTGCCTCTCCCTTCAGGCGTTCAACCTGAAGTATAGGTATTCATTTAATTTGTAATTCATAATTCAAACAGTGCTCAAAAATCTCTAGCAAGCACAAACATTTCCATTAAATCGACCATGTTGTTTGGCAAACTGCTAAGGAATTATTCTTTCGTTTTGAGTGTATCAACACACAATTCCAAGGTGTCTTGTAGCTTGGCGAGATCCTTTATATTCCGGGTTAGGGTGTACCTTATTAACCCAACTTGGTCAACCGTAAAGTTCATTAGATACTTTAGTTTTCGGTTTATAACTTTTCTTATTTAGAAGGATATCCAAGAATACATCCATTTGCAAGATAACTTGAGTAGGGATCTGCCATCCTTGTTGAGGTTGTTTACCCTTTCGTTTTGTGAATCAGTTCGTACTTGTTGCGCAAGTCCTGCGTTGAAATAATCCGGTTTAGTTTCTTTAAGCTGACGTATGTCGAACCTAGGGTTTCTTTTTAAGAACCTCAGGGACAAACCCTAGTCCTTTATCGTTACAAATTTATTGACCCTACAATAAGGAAAGTTGTCGAGTGCTTAAGGTATAAACGTTTCTTTGGTCTTTAAATCATTTCCGAGGTGTATTTTTCTCTTCAGCATGGTATTTCTAAGTTTAGATTGGTTTAGTTATCTTTTGGAAGGTAATATTGATCACCTCGTCACGATTTATTATCCTTGTGATAATTGATTTTTCAGTCGATGAATTCAATTTAACCTTCCTTTTTCCTTGCAAATGAAGTCATGTCAAATAATAATCTTTTCCTTGCTAAGAAATGCAGTTAGCAATGATAACTTCCTAGTAATTTGAGTAACGAGAAAAAAAAACCTTTCATGGATTTCATGATGAATCGTTGCTAAAGGAATAGGGTTAATGGTGCAAGATGCAGCTTTTATACCTTCAGGAATTTAACTCAAATATACTACTATAGTAAGTAGATAATCTTGTTCGTAATTCGTTATAAATGCATGATGCTATTCGAAGGAAACTACGTTCTATACATTATCATTTGTTCAATTAAGCTGAACTCCTTCATTGTAGATAACTCGAAAAAAGAAAATATCCTAACCTTAACAATTTATCTTTACATGATTTGACTTAAAACCCGATATAAAACCAAGAAGGAAAAACCTGGTTTTGGGGTGAGATATCCACATGTATACCGGGAGACGACCCTCTTGCAGCTACTCCTTGGACTTTCTTAGGCGGCATCGCAGTACGATCCTGAAGGTAGCTTTTACTCTTTCTTCCGGATTTCCATCGTCTCTCTTTCGAGGCAAGAACTCGATCAAAAAGTTGGCCACCGGAAGGGATAATAAGACCTCAAAAATCCTAGCTTCTTCGGAGAGAAAAAGGTTTGTAAGCTTAAGGGATAAAGGATCTATAGGATATAATCACGGTGGAAAGATTATGTGTGAGCATGGCTTCACAAACATCTATGAAAGCCATTAGGATATCTTTGACAATGGAATGGAAGGATTTGGGAGTTTTTCAAACCCAAAGGAAAAATCGAAAAATAACACAAGGGTTTATAGTTGGGGAAAAAGGTGTGTACGGGGTTTTAGAAAGGACTTAGGAGTGTACAAATGAAAAAGAACATATGAGGGTAAAACACGGGGTCAAATACAAGACGGGACTTATGGTTTTAGGCACAGGGATTAAGGGTTTTCTCCTCCTAGGGGAAGGTGAATTTTAAGGGACTTGGCTTTAATGCACCCCAGAAAAGGGTTAATCGTACCCCGGAAAAAGCTTAAGTCTACCCCGGAAAAGGGGTTAATGCACCACGGGAAAAGGGGGCTTGGGGGTTTAAAAACCCGGGGGAGGGGGAAATGAAATTCTCAGGAAGGGGATATGAGGGGTGAATGGGGGCTTGATTAGCCCCCCCTTAGGAAGCTTCCACTTTCTTATCACGTGGCAGGGGAAAAAAAAAACCAATCTGCGGGGAGGGGAATGGGAAATCTGACGGTGGTGCTATGGAGATGGAAGCTGGAGGGGATACACGGCAGCGGCGGCCGGCGGCGGCAGCAATCGAGCAGGCGGTGTGTCTCTTCTTCCCCCCTCCTCCTACAGCTACTCCTTCTTTAAATAGGGGAGGGGAGGGAATCCTCCCCCCATTTCCTGTCAGTGAGCATAGAGAGGGCCCTGAGCAAGCTCCAACGAGGAGCTTGCTGCCCCCCCCCCCCTCAATATCACCTAACGAATTGCGGCGTCATGGCTCAGACCACGCGCCGCCATGAAAGGAGATTTTTTTTTTCTTTTACTATTTCAATATATTACATTTTCAAAAAGGGCTTTCTCTTTATTCTCTCTTTCAAGCTTTTAGCTGAAGCTTTCATGGTGGCCGCCACGAAATATCATATCTTAGTTCTCACTAATCAAATCCTTCTTCCTAAGCATGGGGCATTGATTTTGTACCTTCTACTAATCATGATCATTACCAATGTTGAGCATGACATTTAGTGAGCAACTAATCAACACCCTAAAATTTGTGCTAAATTATCTATTCATCTTCTCCAGCTAGTACAATCACTAATATCTTCCCTATTGCTTGTCTATTGCTTGGAAAATTTTTCTATGTCATTCTCACTATAGGGATACAAACTTCTTAACCTTTGAACTCCGTTCTCTTGGCGAAAAACTGGTGCGCAGATCTGTCGTTGTATGCTCACATAGTGAATCCCGGAAGGTCCCCAAGAACAATGAACTCTACCTTTTTGCACAAATTACAATGTAAAAAGCATGAACGACAAGAGCAAGAGACCAATTGGGTTCAATCTCCCCCCATGCCTTGTGTGAGCGCTTCACAAAGCATGTATTTTATGTATATTCCATCTTCATGCTCAATAATAGCCCAATTTACAAAAATATATCAAGATTTTTGCTTTTGAGTTTGCTTTTACAAAAATAAAAATAAAGCTAATGGACGGTGCCCAAAGAGTCAGGCACGCCCAACACAATGTCCAAATAACATATCCGTGCGCATAGGCGCATACAAAATAATGATAAATAATCGCTGCCTCAATAGACATAACAAAATATAGGCGTGGCGCCTATCAAAATATAATCCATAGGTCGAATACTCGCTAGACTCCAATGCTTTCCTCCGCCACTGCTGCTATCTCTACACATCAACTGAAGCATTCACAATCGTTAGTAAAATAATACAATTAAACCGACAAAAGTGAATACCTAGCAGTCTTCAGCTACATAAATAAATCAACTGGTTAGAAATAAATCCTAACCTTAATTTATTACGAGTGCGCACTCTAAACTCATAAACGTTTATTAATTTAATAAGCATTTTGCGGAATCACCCGCTATGGAATCACCCATGTATACACTAAATTAATGAAACACCAAAAAAGGACAGGCGTCCCATCAACTTCTCCCACAAAGAATCCACTTTGTGTATGAGCCCCGGTCATCAAAGTTTACGGAATCCACCGTAAAACCTCACGGAATCCACCGTGAAATATGCCTCCTGGCATCATACCCCCGGGGTGGGATAGCAATTGACCTCAATTGCTATTAGCTCAATGTGGAGCTAACAGAGTGGGGAAAGCATTTAAGTCTCTAGCGTGCATCCATTGTGCTTCCTCTACAGGATGGTTCTTAAATTTAACTAGATATCTAGAATACCTTCGGCCAATTCTAGTGGTCATAAAGTCAGTGTCTATGATAGTTTTTGGTTCAAGTATTTCAGTCTCTTCCTCTAATAAAGGTGGGTTTTCATAAACACGGTGGACAGGTAATTGGCCTCTAAATGGTCTCAATAAACTAATGTGAAATGTATTGTGAATTTTCCAATGAGATGGTAATTCTAACTTAAATGCATTGTCATTAATTTTATGAATGATTCTAAATGGTCCATAGAATCTAGGAGCTAATTTGACAACTGGATGTCTATCTACACTTTGCAGTCTACCTTTTTCTATTCTCAGCCAAACATAATCATCAACTTTGAAATTCATGGCTTGTCTTTTCTTATTGGCTTGTTTGGTATATGATTGCTGGGCTTTAGCAATCATATCTTTAACTTCATCAAATATATTGTTATGCATACTAGCAATATCATCAGCACTCTGAATTCTATTAGACAAAGATGCAACAGATGTAGATAATCTATATCCATAAATGACTTCAAACGGTGCTTTCTTTGTAGATGTGTGCGGTGTATTGTTATATGCAAACTGTAATAAATGCAGATGAGTGTCCCATGTCTGAGGTTTAGAGATAGTATATGCATGTAAAAGATCTAGAATGGTGCTGTTTGTGGCTTCTGTTTGTCCATTAGTTTCTGGATAAAATGTAGATGAGAAATCAATCTTTGTGCCTAGATTAGCAAACAGGGTAATCCAGAAATTGTTACAAAATCTAGAATCACGATCTGAAATAATCGCTTTTAGCAATCCATGGTTAGTAAAAACAGTTTTCAAAAATAATTGTGCTGCTTGTGATGCTGTTAAAGTTTTCTTACATGGAATGAAATATGCTTGTTTACTAAATCTATCTACAACTGTCCAAATCATATCATGGTTAGATTTAGTATTTGGTAAACCAGTAATGAAATCCATAGAAATTTGTTCCCAAGGTTTAGATGGAATAGACAAAGGCATAAGTAATCCATACTGTTTACCATGATGTCTCTTAACTCTTTGACAAATCAAACATTCAGAAACGAAATTAGATACATCTGCATCCATTTGCGGCCAATAAAAATCTTCAGTTAACATACATAATGTAGATATGATACCTCTATGACCTTGATATGGGGGACAATGAATTTCATTCAAAACAAAAGATGGGAATGGAATTGTAACACACAATCTCTTTCCATAAAACATAAATCCATCATTATATGACAATGAATCAACAGGAATGAAATTATTTTGAGCTAATTTATTCCAATCAGAATGAAAAGTAATATCCTGGTGATATGTATCTTTTATAGCAATCAAAGAATCAAAAGATATGACATAAATATTATGAATGGCAGGTCTTCTACTCAATGCATTAGCCACTACATTTTCTTTTCCAGGTTAGTATTGAATGATAGGATGAAAACTTTGAATAAAGGAAGCCCATTTGATATGATGGTCAGAGATTTGAGGTTGGCTAAGTAAATGTCTAATACTTTGCTGATCGGTCTTTATCATAAATTCTGAACCCATTAAGTAGTGTTTCCACTGTCTTAATGCTTGTACAATTGCTAATAGTTCTGTGTCATATGTGGAATATTTCAACTCAGAGGGTTTCAGCTTACAACTAGAATATGCTATAGGATGATTGTCTTGCATAAGTACGGCTCCTATTCCTGATCCACTAGCATCGGTCACTACTAGAAAGAATGGTCTATTAAAGTCAGGCAACTGTAAAACAGGGGCATTGGTTAATGCATGTTTTAGTAAGTCAAAGGATTTCTGTTGGTTTTCGGTCCATTGATAAACAATTCCTTTCTTCAGAAGTTTGGTTAATGGTAAAGCAAGTAATGAAAAATTACGTACAAACTTCCTATAGAAACTAGCAAGACCAAGGAATGAGCGTAACTCATGCACGTTTTTAGGAACATGCCAATTCAATATTGCATAAATTTTCTTAGGATCAACTTTAATTCCGTCAGATGATACAATATGACCTAAATACTCAATTTCTGTCTTAAAGAATTCACTCTTTTCAGGATTTGCATGCAGTTGATTTTCTTTCAATAACTGAAAAACTAATGACAAATGCTCATAATGTTCTTTCTCATTTTGACTAAACACCAAAATATCATCAAAGAAAACAATTACACAATACTGATATTTCAAAAAGATACGGTTCATCATTCTACTAAAGGTAGCAGGTGCATTAGTCAATCCGAATGGCATGACTAAAAATTCGTAATGAACAAACAGTGTTCTGAATGCAGTCTTGAATATGTCAGACTTATCTAGCCTCACCTGATGATAACCAGACTTAAGGTCAATTTTACTAAATATAGAAGATCCTTGCAGTTTGTCCATAAGGTCATCAACTCTAGGAATAGGGTACCTATTCTTTACAGTGAACTTATTTAAAGCTCGATAGTCAATACACATACGATAGGTATTATTCTTTTTCTTGACTAACAATACAGGTGCACCGAATGGAGAACTGCTAGGTCAAATTAAACCTCTATTTAGTAATTCCTCAACTTGACTCTGGATTTCTTTTTGCTCTATCTGGTTATGCCTATATGGTGCTTTGCAAGGTGGTTGTTTGCCAGGGATCAAATCTATCTTATGGTCTTCTGGACGTGAAGGAGATAAACCTGGTGGTAGGTCTTCTGCAAAACAGTCCTTAAAATATGCAAGAAATTTCTTATGCCTAGGGTGCATATGATTTTCCTTTACTTGCAATTCATTCACCCAAATGAGATAGGATTTACTACTCTTGCGTAATGCATGTTTAGCTTGAGTATGCGAAAGCAGTGGAAAAACATTAGATGCATACATACCATATAATGTAATAGATTTTCCTTGAAAATTAATATTCATTGTGTGTGTGGAATAATCTATATGTGGGTTATGCTGGTGTCGCCAAGGCATTCCTAAAATAATGTCACTCGACTGTAATGGAACAACTAAGAAATTTCTTTTTTCAGTGTATGAACCAATTTGAATCTCTAAATCTTGCACCTCTTGTGTACCATTATACCTAGTGCCTAAAAATGCAGCTTTTATGTGATAATGCGTAGGTACAGTTTGTAATTTCAATTCCTGTACCAATTTTGCTGAAATAAAATCATGAGTACTACCGTCATCATGCAAAATAGTCTTTTCCTTTCCATGCACCAAACATTTCATAGTCAATAAAGAATGTGGAGTAGGCATACTTGGTAAAGTGTCGGAAGTAGTAGTGGTGTCATCCTCATCTTCAGTGAAATCAGGCATATCCTCATGTTCGTCTTCGTCCATGGCTCCAAGATAGTTGATATGAGCTATGGCTTCTTTGAGTGACAATTTGCTGCTAGATGTCCAGGCTGGTGGCATTTATAGCATACTATTGGCTTGGCTTTGGTTACATTGTTTGCAATGGCGGGAAGTCTAGGTACATTTGGATTTGGCTGTGAAATAGGCTTAGGATTTGGATTGACATTGGATGGTAATGCAGGCGGTTTAGCCGAATTCTTGCGAAAAGATGATGAAAAGAAACGACCTGGATTAAATCTTCTAAAATTGGAATTGAATTGTTTAGATCCATAATTACCATTGGCTTGGAATTGCTGTGGTCGTCTGTCTCTACCGCGTAGCTTATCTTTAGTGTCGTGAGCTAGTGAAATGGCGTCTTCAAGAGTAGCAGACTTGAACGTGTTAACTTCAGTGTAGCAATGTCCAAGAAGTCCAGACATATACTTCCGCTTATGTGTCGTCTCTGGTACGTCTTCAAGCATGCGTAGCTGTAGGAGTGCATTCCGAAAAACGCTCTGTATACTGAGGTATAGGCTCACGATCCCGTTGTTGGAGTACATCCCATTGCTTGATAGCCTTCTCATGAAATTGCGGTGGAAGGAAATTTTGCATGAACTTCTTCTTGAAATCTTCCCAAGTAGCAGGACATTCTACGCTCTTGCATATTACAGTCCACCAAAGTGATGCTTTGTCTACCAAATGATTAGTAACACACTTGATTTTATCTTTTTCTGGATAAGTTTCCTCATGGAAATAGTCATCAAACTGACTAATGAATGCTAGAACAGTCTTTCCTTCTCGTATGCCATTGAAAGTACGAAATTTGAAACTTCGTTTACTTATCTTTGATTCCTTGCGAATGGTTTGAGCTTCAAGAGTGGCGTCGATGGTACATTGAATCGGATCTTCAGCTTGAGGTTCTTCTTTGTCGGCTTTTGCTCCATCGTAGGTTCAGGTAGGTCATCTTCAGCCATAAGATCATCCATATGTGGTTCCGTCATCCTGTAAAACTCAAAAGACCTTTCTCACTCAAAATCAAGTTAGCGGGATGAGCGTAGCTCAAGTTCGGGGTTACAAGGCTTATGTGTTTTTTGGGTATTTCTTTCTCAATCTTCAGAAAATCTGTAATTTTTCCTTCTTCGTATGCTGAAAATGCTTCAGCAAACCTGATTATGGGTAGAATATCTTCCAGCGAACAACTTTGCAGTTCGGAGTTTCTGCACAGGAATAGCCCTTCTAGGAGTTTTGAGCACAAGTCAGTTCTGACTCCAGTTGACTAGTCTGACTTGCAGAGTTGCAGACTTAGGTGACTTGCAGAGTTGCAGACTTGCAAAACTTAACCGACTTAGTGAACTTGCAGAATTTGATCACAGATGACTTGCAGAACTTGATTTCTTTGGTGTGGAACCTGGGGTTTGATGACTTGTAGGAGATGACTTGTGTTGCTTGATTGATTTAGCTTAATGGATTAAGCTTAAGAAGCTTAATCGATGGATTTCGTGGGGGGGCGTTTTTTCCAGGCGGCGAAAAAATCGGATAGCCCCTGATGTACCGCGATGAAAAATTGAAGCTTTGAGCTTCTTTAAAGCTTAAACTAAGCTTCTGAAGCTTTAGTGTTTGAAGATTTGAGATATTGAATTTTGGGATTTGTCACTTATCTCTCTGTTTGACGACTTGATGATGGAGATGAGGGAGTGGTCCTCCGCCTGTATTGCCCGGTCCTTCACGATCTGATGACAAAAACAAGGGTTCTTGATTGTTAGAAGTCTGCCTGTATCGACGGCTCGCGACGAGATTGACTGTAGAGCCCGATTGTTCCAGGAGCTCCGCCTTCGCACGAGATGGGTAGCGATTGGAAGCTCTTGATCTCAGATCCGCTATGATACCACTGGTGCGCAGATCGGTCCCTGTATGCTCACGTAGTGAATCCCGGAAGGTCCCCAAGAACAATGAAATCTACCTTTTTGCACAAATTACAATGTAAAAAGCATGAACGACAAGAGCAAGAGACCAATTGGGTTCAATCTCCCCCCATGCCTTGTGTGAGAGCTTCACAAAGCATGTATTTTATGTATATTCCATCTTCATGCTCAATAATAGCCCAATTTACAAAAATATAACAAGCTTTTAGCTTTTGAGTTTGCTTTTACACAAAAATAGGAATAAAGCTAATGGACGGTGCCCAAAGAGTTTAGCATGCCCAATACAATGTCCAAATAGAAATAACATAACCGTGCACCCATGCGCATACAAATTAATAATAAATAATCGATGCCTCAATAAATAGGCATGAAAAAATATAGGCGTGGCGCCTATCAGAATATAATCCATAAATCAAATACTCGCTATCCTCCAATGCTTTCCTCTGTCATTGCTATCTCTACACATCAACTGAAGCATTCACAATCGTTAGTAAAATAATACAATTAAACCGACAAAAGTGAATACCTAGCAGTCTTCAGCTACATAAATAAATCAACTGGTTAGAAATAAATCCTAACCTTAATTTATTACGAGTGCGCACTCTAAACTCATAAACGTTTATTAATTTAATATGCATTTTGCGGAATCACCCGCTATGGAATCACCCATGTACATACTAAATTAATGAAACGCCCGAAAAGGACAGGCGTCCCCATCAACTTCTCGCACAAAGAATCCACTTTGTGTATGAGCCCCGATCATCAAAGTTTACGGAATCCATCGTAAAACCTCACGGAATCCACCGTGGCACAGAATCCACCGTGAAATATGCCTCCTGGCATCAAAAACCCTAACACACGACAAAGCAACCATAGCCACAAATCTAGAAGCTTACATTTTTTCAATATTTGGCTCTCCTCGACCTTCTAGGCTTCTCTACTACCCTTTTGGAGTGGCATATTGATCCTCTTAAAGCTCATATTGGAGTTATATTTTAGGGCTTTTGTTCGAGAAGCTTGAATATTCAACATTCAAGTGTTCAAGTAAGATTGATGCATTGATTCTTCATGAATTTAATATTCTTCAAGCATGTATGGACTAATCTTATGGATTTTTGGACCTTCATGATGGATTATGGAATTTTCTTCAACTATTGGATTGAAGCTTGAATCAATCATCTTCTTCAAGCTTGATCAAGGTATTTTACTTACTTAATCTATAGAATCTCTCAATATCCACTTGTTTTAGCTTTTCCACTTGTTGATGGGAGGCTATTGATAAATTAATTCTTTGAATTTGATGAATGGATGAGAGATTAGTGCTCTTCTCACTTATCAAAGCCCTTTTTATTGAAATTCAACATTTATTTCAGTCTTATTTCATCATGGGTATCATTTACATTTTCTTGATGCATAACGCTAATTTCATTATATGATTTTCATTGCCCAAGAATGAAATATTATAAAGGGTAAGTACTAGCAATCAGTGAATCATTAAGTTGCATTGGTAAGACCCTCATCTAACACTTATTTCTTCATTCCAATCTTTCATTGACCAGTCATACATATCATTAAAGGTTGAAATAAATTTTTAGGTATTCTTTTCATTCTTGATTGCTAAATTAGAATGCTCTTGCCATGTTAATATTCCTACCAAGGAAAAAGCTAGATGCTGGAGGAGATAGTGGGACAATAGAGAGGTGACCCTCCATCACTATTAAAGATCTTGAAGGGATACAACTAATTGATGCGAGGGGTAACTTTGCCCACCTCTTGGTGATTCGGAGCCCATGTAGGGATCCTATCATGTTGTTATATCCCTCACCATAGGTACTGCCCGTGAAGTCATTGAAGATCTAAAGACTTTAGTTGGATAGCATTGATTGAGACTCCATTGATTAGTTATAGGGATTATACATGTTATTATACGTTTACTACAAGAGGAAATTTAGCCATTATACTCTTTAAAGTAGGGGGTGTTGAGATATCGAGCTCCACTCGTGATACGCCAGGGTGACCGTTGTGTATTTATGTCACCGACTTGTCAGTTGCAGATGCGGTTGGTACACCACCCCTGAATAATAGCTACATGATAGCTATCCTTATCTACTCTAGTTCGTGGCTCAGTTAGTATGCCACCTTAGTTAGTTGAGTTTAGTTTGAGACCCATATCTAGGGTTCTTCTATTTCTTTGTACTTGAGTTCTTTTGGCTTACACAACTAAGAAGAGGAAAACTGTTTTCAGCCTCCACCCTTGTGTGTCTTCCCCCATTGTGCAAGCAAGAAAGCTTCAAGCGAGACTCCTTCCTTCTCTCCCACAATCTTGACATGGTATCAGAGCCTTGTTCGTGGTAAGGAGCTCAAGAAAGCAAGCCAAGCTCGCGGTGTTCTGGTAAGAGGAGCAGTGTTGCTTTCATTTTCTGTTTTGGGAGTAGATCTCTACATGTAGCACAGTTGAAAAGTGCAGGAGTGCATTGTCTCAGGTTGAGACACCCTTCGCGGTGAAGCAAGAGGGCAGTATATGTTGCGGGAGAAGGCTTTAGCCCTCGGCGACCTTGTTTTTTTGATTTGAGGCCATTTCGGGGCCTATTTTGGAGGCGGAAGTTTTCTGCATGCACTCAGGAAAAGGCCCAGGTTTATGCTGTGCAGCCACTGTTCTACAGGTGGGTGAATAGTTACTGTAAAAATTGCATTGTATGCTTGTACGCATAGACATTGGGAGTTACAGAATCATCCCTGTTGCCTGTTGATGCAAAATCGTCACTAGGAAGTGACTGTGTGGTCAAATACCACTTTCGCCAGTTTTGCAGATTTTCCCTTGTGAGGGTGAAGCTGTGGTCTTTGCAGTGACAGAATTTTTTGCAGTCGTCTGTAATGGCATCTGATTCTCTTTCACAGATTGTCACTGAAAAGCTTGACAAGAACAACTTCCAAGCATGGAAGTTTAGAATGACGAATTTCCTTATGGGAAAAGGATATTGGGAATTTGTTGCAGGAAATGAAGAAGAACCAGTTCTTCCTGATGTTCCCAATCAACAGCAAATGCAGACATTTAAAACATGGCATGAGAGAGCCAGGAAAGTTATGTACTGGCTGTCTATCAGCATTTCAGACTCTATGATTGTGCATATTCAGGATGCAAGTACGCCAAAGGAGGCATGGGATACTTTGTAAAAAATGTATAGCACAAATACGCAAGCCAGGAAAATGCAGCTCAAGCAAGAGTTGCACAATGTGCAAAGAGAAAATATGAGCATCAACGACTACCACATGAAGGTGAAGAAGATTGCAGATGCACTTGCTTCCATTGGGTCACCAGTGGAAGATGATGATTTAGTTTCTATGACCTTGAATGGTCTAGGAAAGGATTATGCACAGTTTCGGACATCCATTTCAGTTCGTGAAAGATTTTCTGATTTTGAGGAGCTGATTGCTCTTCTAATTTCTGAGGAGCAAAGAAATGGTGGTGCATCTTCTTCAGGAGGAACCTCAAAAGAAGTTGTCTTCTACTCAAATGTTGGAAGAGGTAGAGGCAGAGGTAGAGGAGGCCGATATGGAGGCCATGGTAGAAATCAAAATATGCAGCAAACTCAAGAAAACCAGTCCTATGGAGGAGGACGTGGTAACTCTAGAGGCAGGGGGAGCCAAAGAGGTCGTGGTGGATGGCAAAGAGGCCAAAATGCAAACAGTAATGTTGAATGCTACTATTGTGGTAAAATGGGTAATATGCCTAAAGACTGTTATAAAAAGCAGAATGACATCATGAATGGAAAACTGCAACAAGGAAATTATGCATCCTCTAGTAGACAGGGTGATGACAGAAATGAGCATCTGTTTATGGTGCAGCACATGAACAATTCTGTGACAAGTGCAGAAGAAAGCAACGATGTATGGTATATTGACTCAGGTGCATCAAACCATATGACAGGTCATGCAGAATGGATGGAGGATGCAAGGAAAATGGAAAAACCAGGATTTGTGGAGACTGGTGATGATACTGCACATCCTATTGTGCAGATTGGAAAAATTCCTTTGTCTATGCAGGATGGGAAAAAGAAATACCTGTCCGATGTATTTCATGTCCCGAATATCACCAAGAATCTGGTTTCTGTTGGTCAAATGGTTGAGCAGGGCTTGCAGGTCAGATTTAATCCTCATGGATGCTTTGTTGAGGATATGAAAAATAAAGGTCGCTTGATAGCAAAAGGAAAGAAGAAGGGCAGAATGTTTACATTGGATGCAGACATGTCTGAATTAAGTGCAGCAATGTTTGCACATGGGACCAGTGTAGTTGCAGATATTGATATCTGGTATAAACGCATTGGTCATGTTAATGTACAGCGACTTAAATCAATGCAGGCCCAAAATATTGTTGCAGGTTTGCCGAAATTCAAGGTTGCAGAAATGCATAAGGTATGTGAAGCCTGTCAGTTTGGAAAACAGGCAAGGAAACCATTTCCTAGACATGTTCAAGAGAGTAAGAAGCCATTGGAATTAATCCACTCTGATGTGTGGACAACTAAAGCTGCATCTCTTGGAGGCTATCATTATTTTGTCAGTTTTATTGATGACTATAGTAGAAAAGTTTGGGTGTATTTTATGAAAAAGAAAAGTGAAGTTTTTGGGCATTTCAAAACTCTTAAAGCTATGGTTGAAAAAGAAACAGGCTTGCAGATAAAATGCCTAAGGTCAAATGGAGGGGGAGAGTACCTCTCAAACGAGTTTGCAAGGTTCCTGCAGGAGCATGGCATAAAGCAGCAATATTCATGCAGTCATACCCCACAACAAAATGGAATTGCAGAAAGAAAAAACAGGCATATTGGAGAGGTATCTCGTGCCATGCTCAATGAAAAAGACTTGCCAGATTTTTATTGGGTTGAAGCAGTTGCTACAGCAGTCTACATAATGAACAGGACTCCCACTGCAGCAATACATGGAATGACTCCAGAGGAGAGGTATATTGGTAGGAAACCAGATATTTCTCATTTGAAAATTTTTGGTTGCATTGCCTATGTACATGTGCCAGATGAGTTGAGATCCAAGTTGGATCCAAAAGCTGAGAAGTGCATCTTTATTGGTTACTCTCTGCAGCAAAAAGGGTATAGATGCTATAACCCTTATACTCGTAAGTTTATAGTGAGCAGAGATGTTGTTTTTTATGAGATGAGTAGCTGGTATAAACCAGTAAATGTGATTGATGATGTAGATGCACAAAATGGTAATGCTGCACAAAGTTCACAGCAGCAGTCACAAAATATTAGTGGACCTGGAGCGTCCTCTAGTAGTGGTTCACATTCTTCGCCATGGACAGGCAGATTGAGATCAGGAGAATCTTGTCAAAGTAATGCAGATAGTGGTATGCAGGTATCACGAAAAGGAAAAGAGAAGGTTGATCAGCCCATGTTTGATGTGAATGCAGGTCACTCTTATGTGGATGGTGAATCCAATGGCTCAGAACTGAGCATTGATGATGAGTTGGGTATTCCTTCTATTGTTACACCTGGAGTAAGGAAGACCAGGGATGTTTTGAGAGCACCTGGGAGTGAACCTACTTTGCGCAGGTCTACAAGAGCTAGGTATCTTGTGGATAGGCTGAAATATGATGGATTTACAGCCATTCACTATGCATATATGGTTAAAGTGATACAGGAACCAGAACCCACTTCTTTTGAGGAAGCCATGGGAAAAGAAAAATGGGAGAAAGCCATGGATGAAGAAATGGATGCCTTGGAAGCAAATGTTACATGGGAATTGGTACCTTTGCCTAAAGGTAAAAATGCAATTGGCTGTAAGTGGGTTTATAAGGTAAAGCACAATGCAAATGGTTCTGTGAATAGATACAAGGCAAGATTAGTAGTCAAGGGGTATGCACAAATATATGGCATTGACTATGAAGAAACATTCAGTCCGGTTGCAAGGATGGCAACCGTAAGAGCAGTCATTGCTATGGATGCATCAAAGGGATGGTCTTTACATCAGATGGATGTAAAGAATGCCTTCTTGCATGGTGATTTGCAAGAAGAGGTCTATATGGAGCAGCCACCAGGTTATGTGCATGCTGTTCATCCTGAGTTTGTTTGCAGGTTGAAGAAAGCCTTGTATGGCTTGAAGCAAGCACCTACAGCATGGTCTGACAAGATAGGACAGTATCTTGTCACTATTGGCTTTCAGATTTCCAAGGCAGATTTCTCACTTTATGTGAGAAAAACAGAGAAAGGTATTATGCTACTTGTCATTTATGTTGATGATTTGATTATGACAGGTGACAGTGATGAAGATATCCTTCATGTGAAAATGCTATTGAAGCAGAAGTTTGAGATGAAGGATTTGGGAGAGCTGCGTTATTTCTTGGGCATTGAGGTGATTAGATCACCAAGTGGGATTCAGCTCTTGCAGAGGCAGTATGGATTGGACATGCTGTCCAAATATGGGATGACAGGCTGTAAGCCTATTTCAGTTCCTTTGGAGCAGAATGTGAAGCTGAGCACAGATGCAGGTGAGCTTCTAGATGACCCTACTATGTACAGACGCATAGTAGGAAGTTTGATTTATATGACTATTACCAGGCCAGATTTGAGCTATGTTGTTGGATTGGTAAGTCAGTTTATGCAGGCTCCAAGGAAACCACATTTGGATGCGGCTAGACGCATACTCAGGTATGTGAAGTCCACATTGCAGTATGGACTATTTTATGAGACTGGGGTTCAGATACAGTTGCATGGATACATTGATGCTGATTGGGTTGGTAGTATTTCTGATAGACGATCTACCAGTGGATATGTGTTCTCTTTTGGGAGTGCTGCAGTCACTTGGAGCAGCAAGAAACAGCCTACAGTTGCCTTATCGAGCACAGAGGCTGAGTACAGGGGTGCAGTAATGGCTGCATGTGAGGTAGCTTGGTTGCATAAGCTACTTTATGATATGCATCAGTCTACAGATGGACCAGTTGTCATTTATTGTGACAACATGAGTAGTATACACTTGGCAAATAACCCAGTCTATCATGCTAGAACAAAGAACATTGAGGTGCATTATCACTATGTGCGAGAGAGGGTTTTAGTAGGTCTTATTGATCTAGTTTATGTCAGCACAGAGGATCAGGTAGCTGACATATTCACGAAGGCATTGGGCGCAGAGAAGCTGCCCAAGTTCAGAGACCTGCTTGGTGTGCAGGAATTGGGATTGAGCTCGAGGGGGAGTGTTGAGATATCGAGCTCCACTCATGATACGCCAGGGTGACCGTTGTGTATTTATGTCACCGACTTGTCAATTGCAGATGCGGTTGGTACACCGCCCCTGAATAATAGCTACATGATAGCTATCCTTATCTACTCTAGTTCGTGGCTCAGTTAGTATGCCACCTTAGTTAGTTGAGTTTAGTTTGAGACCCATATCTAGGGTTCTTCTATTTCTTTGTACTTGAGTTCTTTTGGCTTACACAACTAAGAAGAGGAAAACTGTTTTCAGCCTCCACCCTTGTGTGTCTTCCCCCATTGTGCAAGCAAGAAAGCTTCAAGCGAGACTCCTTCCTTCTCTCCCACAATCTTGACAGGGGGCAGGTGTTTTTAGTGGAAATAGGACATTTGGATACTCATTTGGATGAATTTTGAGTCATTTATATATATTACAAGCCATTCCACATTGGTTAGAGGTCTTATAAGAAGTATTGTAGTCAAACAACAAATTAGGATGACTTTTGGAAGGCTTTTGACTTAGTACATGTATTACAAAGTAATGCAAATAATTTTTAGGACCTATAAAGGGTATTGCAGGTTGTATTTAGCTCGTGTAGGTCATACATAGGGTACCATAGGATTGGGAGACTCTATCTTAGACTTAGGCAATGTGGATACACAAACCATGTTTTTTGAGGGTACATGACTATTCACGATAGAAGTAAAAGAATATTTCTTGAATACTATATTTTGATTTTAAACTTGAGTGTTATATCTCATCTTAAAGAGATATTTTTGGGCTTTGTTTTCCATTACCAACTTCTTGAGTAAAATTTTTGTATCAGGGGGTCTATTAGGACTACATTGTACTAGTAGAAATGGTTGGAAACAAGGGAAAGAACAAGCCGAATGATCATATTCAATAAAAAATTAGGAAGTACGTGAGACAATATTTAAGGCATGTCATGATGATGAAGATTTGTAAGAATATGGTGCATATAGCACTCTTAGTGCATTTCTTTGTAAATGTGAGAGCAGGCATTCCATCAAACACATGGATTTGGTTGCTAAATGAACAGTCATCAGAATCAGTCTACAGAACATCAATCTCTTCAATCTTAATGTTGGACTTGCTAGGGATAATATTAAGATCATATTTTTTTTACATATACTTTACCCTTGCCCTATTCCTTCTTGTACTTGTCCTCGTGCATTTTGTGGCATTGTGGCCAAATATGAGCTACATTTCCATAGTAATGACAAGTCAATGAGGACTTACAACCATGGGATTTATGGCGACACTATCGAGAATGAGACTATTGAGAGTCTCTCCCATGGTGGTCATTACCATTCCTACCATTATGCCCTCTAATTGTCAAAGCATGAGAGTTGTGGGAAGCATCGACATTCTTTTTGTTAACATCTTCATTCAAGAGTGCACCCTCTATATACTGCAACTTTAACCCATCAGTAGGAATGTTTATGCACATAGCACTAGGAAATGCATCCCATGATTCAAGAAGTATAAATAAGAGGAATAAGAACGAAAGATTACCCTTCAATCCCTTGTTAAGACAAATGGCTAAGAATGGAATGAAACTCATTTAATTGGGTTGCTATGGAAGTGCCTTCGTTCATGTGAAGGTCCATGAGCTACTTCATTAGCCAATACATCTAGAAGTAGCCTAGCTCTGTTTTTCATATACATTGTAAATCTTATCTCATAAGTCCCATGTGGACTACCATTAGACACAACATTATTAAAAAAATTACTTAGAGAGGGACAAGTGATCGTGGACTTACATAGCTCACTAAATAAAGCCCAATAATCTACATCAATATGTTTGAGCTTGATATCCTCATGTTTCAATGGCTTAATATGCATTTATTTTCACTACGACTTACAATATTTGGGCCTTTGAATAGCTATAGTTGATGCCATCTAATTTTTCAATAGTAAAGATAGCATTATCATGAGAACCACTAGACATAATGGGACCGAGAAAGTGCACATAAGGGAAAAAAAGGCTATTGTAATAATTGCAAATCATCCCTAAAACCATTTCCAAATCAAGCTAAAAACAAGAGGTACTTCCAAAGTAATGAGCTTCCCACAAACTATAAGCAAGAAACCATCAAAGCCATGTAAATACCCTCAAATAGAATGCATAAAACTAAAATGATAGATTTTTGTAATAAATTGTAGTAATATGCAAACAATGAAGTGTTGGCAGCTAAGAAAATCAAAACTAGGAACAACCGGTATATTGAAGACTCTCATAACCTTAATGTGTTAGTAACCATACATGCAAGAGGCGTAGATATCATGCACATGATAGGTCTCAAGGTAAATGAAGAGAAATGCCATATATATATAGCCCAATGAGAAAGGCTCAATACATAATCCAAAAGTATATAAATACCACTAACAATACTTTGATAGACATAAGTGCCAACTCCAAGAGAAAATATCAAATTAGCTCATGATAGACTAAGAGCATCCAATCAATATCAAGAGAGCATGTCTATGTTACAATGAGTCCCATTGTCTCACTGTAATGAGCTCAAGCTCACCTGTATAACTTTGTAGTACATCCATGTGTCAAGTAGTATCTCCCACTAGAACAAAAGTCAGATGCAAGAAAACCTCAAAACCTCATGTGAGTAGCATCCATACATCCAAGATCCAAGCAATAGACATTGTGAGCATCAAACCCAATCTAGTCATCAAAGAACTTTACTATAGCATCCAAAGAGGTAAATGATAGCCAATGTGCAGTGTCAAGCTCCAAGATAGCTCAAGTGCAAGTCAAATTCAAATCTCAATGTCCTTCATAATACAACCAAGAATGTAGCATCCATAACAAAATACATTTCACAAATGTTGCATGTATCATCCAATGATAAGAGACATCAAGTGTCTCAACTAAATGCTTGTTGTGAGAGATGATAGTGAAGGTCAATGAGACCAAGATTAAATATCAGCTCAATAGCATGTTATGAGCATAAATAAGTATGTCAAATCAATGATATACCTGAGTAAAAATAGGGATACAACATCCTTGATAAAATAGTATACTGCCCTATTATTTTAGCAATGAAATAGCCTCTATAAACTGATCCAAAATAACTCAATGTTTCCCACAAATCATCACCAAGAAATAGCCAAAGGTCCATCAATGAGCTAGCATTTTATGAGCATCAATAGAGCAATATAGGAGCTATAATCTCTAAGTAGACACTATCTTAGATCTATCATAGAAAGTCTGTTGTTCATAAATAATAGAAACAGAGGTTGAAAGCTTCAAAGGACGCCCAAGGTGCACAATGATGAGACATAGGAGTTGGAGGAAGAAGGCCAAAGTGACTTGAACTTGGAGTTCATAGGATTTGGAGGATATGCCAAAGAGAACTAGGCAATAATAGTGTGTGCAATTCATGTTATTGCTGCTACTTCTACTATTGCATTTGTTGACAGGAATGGGGTTGGGGAAGAACTTCAGAGGACTTAAACAAATTTATTCATAGCTTGGAAGAATCCTACACAATTAGAAAGAAGTGGGAGATCTAGAGGAGATCAAAGCTCATCTCAAATAGAAGAAGCCATGACTGCCATTGACTATAAGCTTCTATGGGTATCTCAAATGAATGCTCAAGCTCTGAGGGAAGATGACTCTAATATCAAATGAATGGAGTAAGCCCTGAAGTGGAAGCATGGAATTGAAGAAAGATCTATGGTAGAAGGAGCAAGAGAGAGAGAGAGAGAGAGAGAGAGAGAGAGAGAGAGAGAGAGAGAATGGAAACACGAGTAGTCACAATGTGTAACATTTTCTTTATTCAAATGTCACTAAAAGAATAAACAATGAAGTAGTGATGGGTACCCACCACCTACAAGGTATAGGTGTGTGGGGAACTAAGAGACGATGTGGGTATTATCAGTGTAATTAGTACATGGGCAACTAAGCACAAGACCCTTGATCACCAACACTAAATTGGATAAGGTGGTTAAGCAGTTGGTTCAATCCAATATGCAAACCAAGAAAGTCATGGAGCACATGGCCCACTCTACCAAGGATTCCTTGGAGAAGTTTGCTTATTCTAATAGAGACTCTTTGGAAAAAATTAGCACTCATATCTCTGTGTTTGCGACAACACAAATGGTGCATAAAGAGAGCAGAGATAAATGAGAGCAAAGTTTTGATGCCAAGAAGTGCCTAAAAATAGCCAAAAATTATTAATATAAAGGGAAAAGTATTCAACGTCAAAGGCGGCGGCTCCAGCTAGGACGATTTTAAGCACCAAGTGAAATACGACTCTTAAAAGGCGCCCGAGCGACACTTGTTGATTTTTTATACTTTTTTAGACTGTCGTGCAGGTTTTCAGGAGATGCCAACCAATGTGGGATGCCAAGCCAGACGCCTAGGATTTTTCAGAGCTCAAATCGAAGACCGGACGAGGAAATGGCCACAAAATGGTCAAGATATGAAAAGGTGGACACTTGGGAGGCCAAAATTGGGCATGCCTTTTGAGTTTGGAACCCCCCCCCCCCCCCCTTCAAAATTTTAAGCATACAAGATGAAAAAACGTGGAGAGAGAAGATGAAGGAGGAGATGGAGGTGCCATCATCTTCACGCCAAATTTTGCACCCTCTCTTCTCTCTCTCATGATTAGGGGGTTGCATACAACCCATGGAACAAATCTTGGGCCTTGATTCCCCCCTGTGGGCCGAGCATATCGCCATCCTTCGCTCACGCAATGATGGCCTGGATGAAGATCTCTGATTTTAGTCTTTCTCTCTCCTCCCTCTCCCTCCCTTAAGGGGCTATTCTTGTGTGGAAGAAGACAATGAAGAATGATGGAGGAAAGCTTGTCCAAATGAGACCAAAAGGTGGACACTTGGGAGGCCAAAATTGGGCATGCCTTTTGAGTTTGGACCCCCCCTTCAAAATTTTAAGCATACAAGATGAAAAAACGTGGAGAGAGAAGATGAAGGAGGAGATGGAGGCGCCATCATCTTCATGCCAAATTTTGTGCCCTCTCTTCTCTCTCTCATGATTGGGGGGTTGCATACAACCCATGGAACAGATCTTGGGCCTTGATTCCCCCATGTGGGCCGATCATATCGCCGTCCTTCACTCGCGCAATGATGGCCTGGATGAAGATCTCTGATTTTAGTCTTTCTCTCTCCTCCCTCTCTCTCCCTTAAGGGGTTGTTCTTGTGTGGAAGAAGACAATGAAGAATGATGGAGGAAAGCTTGTCGGAATGAGACCGGATTGCTTCCGGATGGATGAAGATATGAAGAGTGCTGTTCTTGAAGATGCTAAGCATTAAATGCATGCTGGAAATTAGTCCTGCAACCAGAAACAAGAAACCGAGACTTGAAAATAAGCGGTAATGCTATTTTTATAAAGAAAAATGATCTTTTTATGCTATTTGCTTTATGAAACCTTGTTCATATGGGATGAAAGTTCATTATGACATTGTTTTCCATGAGTTTCAACTGTTTGCAACCTGAAAATTAGAAAATATAAGGCTACATGGCTGGAATTAGTGTCAAAATATATGAAAAACACACATTTTAAGGGTAAAATTGGGTTTCTTGCTATATAAATGAGAAATATGATATGTCACACCAACTAAATTTGAGTTTTTGCTATCAATGAACCTAAGGGCCACAACCCACAATTAACTTTAATTTTCAGTCATTATTTATTAAAGAAAAATAGGAAAAAATGCCCAAAAATGGAAAAAAATGGGTTTAAAAATAGGAAAAAATAGAAAATGGACTGAGGAAAATTAGAGAAAAGTATATCTATGTTTATGCAATGTATAGTGATGGAAAAGCACGAGGTTGGCCTCAGTTTGTCCCCGTTCTATATTTTGTGTGTATTTATCATTCTTTTAAAAGGGAAAAATGCATAGAAACCCTATCTAACCGATCAATGATGCAAAATGCTAAGAGCTGGATGAAGAGGGGCTGAAACACTGAAGGATAAAGAAAATATTTGATTTATGCATTGCACTTGGCATATTGGAACCAATTTAAATAAAGAGGATGGTAGCATGAGCATATGGCTCGGTGCCTCCTTTCAACGCAGCACACGCTAGTAAAATTCATGGAAAGAATGCTTTATGCACTATGCACGATGTTGATCTTTCTTTTGTCTTAGCACATAACCATACATGATTTTTATTAAGCATAATAATTAAAAGGTATCAGAAAAACCTCCTACATGCATGACACTTGTCTTCCTTAGGTTGTGACCAACGATGAGCGCGAGAGGATGTCCTAAGCTGTAGGTTAGTCGTTGGGTCCTAAGGGGAAAGTGTAGTGAGGAATGGTACATCCTGGAACATAAAATATTGGTACCTTGAGAAGAGTTTGTGCTCGTTTGTGTTATATGTTTAGCAGCGCATCAAAGGGCCAATCCCTGCGATGTAGGAGAGCTACAGTGGGGCCATGGTGGTTCAACCGTGAGGTTTCCTCCATATGTGTGTGATCATGGCATTGCCAATGTGTAAGGGTTCTCCCTTTGAGGAGTTTAAGGGAAATGTTGGACTATAAACTATAGACGCATGAATTAAGCTTTAGGGCAGTTTGTCCTTTAGTATTACATTGACGCTCCTGGTCCGCGAGGCCGTGAGGGTGTTTGTGTGTCATGAGTATGAGGTCCGACTAGTGCCATAGCCAGTGCTGGCCCATTTCAGGTCCCATCAATAAACAACCCTTATAACCATAAAATAATAATACTTAGCTAGGTATTATTAGAAAGGAAGAGATACCACACGGTACTTACAAGATTGGGGAGAATTCTTTTAGAGACGATAAGACTATTTTGAGTATTGATGGATCAAATCCTCCTTAAACCACTAGAAGTCAACCATCTATTTCTCTAGGAAAATTTCAAACTAGCTATCATAGGAGTGCCTCTAATCTTTCAAAACCCAATGGTAGTTATATGGACATGGAATCCTAAGTAACTAATGGACAATAAAACTTTGTAAAGAGGAAACTCCATGACAAGATTTTGTTGAGATGGAACTCTTTGATAAGATTTTTAAAACCAAACATGGTGGTCATTTATCATCACTGACTGCTTTGGAGCAGTGGACTTCAAAGTTAGAGTTCTACTTGGACATTTTTCCTAGGTCACATGGCCAAAATATTCACTTTCCTACTCTTCACCTTGAGGCCTTTGCTCATATACGATATAGATAAAGAGTGAAAATCAACAAATTGATAGTTCGGGGGAATTCAAAGCTAAGAAGGCTCAAGTGTTCATATCTCCAACTAAGAAAGAAAAGTTGGCAAGAAGATAATATTACTTGAACCAAAGAATCCTATCA
The DNA here is from genome assembly GCF_053477565.2 of Lygodium microphyllum. Taxonomy (NCBI): domain Eukaryota; kingdom Viridiplantae; phylum Streptophyta; class Polypodiopsida; order Schizaeales; family Lygodiaceae; genus Lygodium; species Lygodium microphyllum. The sequence goes on from NC_141151.1 coordinate 129,070,502, forward strand.
GTTAGAGAGTATAAAAATCATTTTTTGAATCTTACCATGTATGTAGAGAGTACAAGCGATGGTGCAAAGTTACACAAGTATATCTATGGTTTGGAGCCTAATTTGTTAGCTAATGTTATGGCCAAGAAACTCACCACACTATTCCATGCTATTGAGCTAGTAAAGAGGTATACTCATAAATATAGCAATGGCATTCCTATGTAGGTTTGTTTTTTAGAGCGAAGGATTGCTGCTAAACACTACAAGGATTTAAGGCTATAGCGACGGTGGGTAGCGATGTAGGTAGCGGCATCGCTATTTGCTTTGCACGTCGCTATTTGTGTCGCTATTTACACAGGGAAAAAAAAACAGGCCAAAATCGAGTGCGGATTTATTTCACGTTTTTACATCTACTGTTTTGAGAGTGAGAGTGAGAGAGAGAGCGACCCTCGTGAGAGAAGGAGAGGAAGAAGGCTTTCCGCGCCGCTGCCGCTGCCACCACCACCGTTGTTCACGAAGGAGAGGAGGAGCCTTCATCATGAAGAGGAGCCGCCCCACAGTCGCCATATCTCATCAATGAGCCTATTCACTCCTTCTTTTGCTTGTTTAGGGTTTAAATCACTTTCTCTTTTGCTTGTTTAGGAGAGGAAATGAGAGAGAAAGAGAGGAAGAGGGAGAGGGAGGGAGAGAAAGAGAAAGAGAGAGGGAGAGAAAGAGAAAGAGAAAGAGAGGGAGAGGGAGGGGGAGGAAATGAGAGAGGGAAAGAAAGAGAAAGAGAGGGAGAGGGAGAGGGAGGGAGAGGGAGAGGGAGAGGGAGGGAGAGTGCATTCTCTCTCTCCCTCTCCCTTTTGCTTTTGGAGAGTGTTAGGATATATTGTGAGAAGGAGAGGAAATGAGAGATAAAGAGAGGGAGGGGGAGAGGGAGGGGGAGGGAGGAAATGGAAGAGGTTGTGGGCAAAACTCTCTATTTACTTTTTTGAAGTGTTCAAATTAACATAGGATGCATGTATAGATCATTCTTGTGTGTGCAAACTTTAGAGCTCTCTTCTCTCTCCTTGTATCCTATCTTCTTATGCTTCACATTGAGGGTGAGGGTGAGGGTGAGGGAGAGTGAGACAGGAATTAAGTGAGGAACTAGAAGAGTGAAGCTCCTCTCCTATCTTGCATTCTTCTCTTCTTCCCCTTCTTCTTCTACAATTTGGAGGGTGACAGGTGGAGTTGAGATGAGGTTGGGATATCCCTCTTTCTTTTCTATGCTTCCTCTCTTTGTTGGAGTACTTGAGGAATGGATGGATTGCAAAATGGAGTGGCGTAACCAATTGAGGGAGCCATGCTTGGATTGTGAGGCTGAATTGATTTGAGATGATTTGATTGGTTGAGTATATTAGAGTAGATAGAAATCAACAACTCAATTTTTTATAAAAAACTCTCTAATCATTTGTAGTAGAGATTCGAATTGCATTGATTGATGATTGCTATGGAGGATTAGTTATGTCCAACGTTTATCGATTGCATTATGAAAGAAATTAGTTATGTCTACTGTTATGTCTAATGATTGCTATGGAGGATTAGTTATGTCTAATGTTTATCAATTGTATTAGGAAAGAAATTAGTGAAAATTTTTTGCTTATGACATCTAAATGCAACTCACAATGTAACTCATCTAAATGCATTCAAATTGAACTCACAATGTAACTCATCTAAATGTAACTCATTGGAGAGTGTTAGGAACATTTAAATGGAAGGACCTCTTGAGTGAAAGCTAGCAGGAAGAGAGTGAGATATTTTCCAAATAAAACATTTAAGGAAGAAAATGAAATGACAGAGGGAGAGGAAGAGAGAAAACAAAATAAGAGAGGGAGAGGAGAGAGAAAAAATGAGAGAGAGAGAGGGGAGAGAGAAAAGGAAATGAGAGAGGGCACTAAGGCTCAATACATAACTTAGAAGCATATAAATACCACTGAAAACACTATGACAGATATAAGTACTAGATCCAAGACAAAACATCAAACCATCCTATGATAGGGGTACTGCATCCAATGACTATCAAGAGAGCATGTACATGTCACAATTAGTCCTATTGTCTCACTATAATATATCTAACAAATGGCTCATGTATCATCCAATGATAAGAGGCATGAAGTGTCTTAAATTAATACTTGATGTGAGAAGTGACAGTCAAACTCAATGAGACTAAGCTTCAATCTCAATCCAAGCGCATTCCAGAAGCATGGCCAAGTATATGGCATCAACCATAGACATTAGTGTAGCATGCAAAGTAATCAATAAGCATCAACAAGCAATAAGCATGAAGTTTCTCTGATAAAATAGCGTCCAACCCTACTTATTACAAAAGTGAAAACCTCTATAAAATTGAGTAAATGAGTGCTCAAATTAGTCCAATAGCATGCCAAGACATTGACATAGCATCCTAAGTGATCTCACATCAAATAGACATCTCGAGAAGCATAAGTGACCTCTAATAAACAATGTGTGAAGGGTTTTCCCAAATTGTATTACAAGTCATTAAATTGTTTGTTGTAACGTAGACAAGATGGAAAAGGAAGAAGGTCCTGCTGTTCAAGATTGCGAGGCGTATCTTAATCAATGTGTCCCATGTCCTTGCTCTCAATGCAAGTTGGCAAATAGATGAAAACGCCGATTGTCTATAGAACACGTACGACGATTTGGCGAGTTTCAATCTGAGATCATTGATCAAGCGATTGCAGATTTTTAGAAAATGGTAATTTGAAGTTAATATCAATCATGTATTGTACTTGCAAGCTAATTGAATACCATATACAATAAGATTGGGTCTTGCTGGCAAATTTTCTATCCAGGGAGGTGATGTCTCGTCCCAAGGAGGAGTGCACCCTTTGCGGCTAATTAGAAGAGTACGTGGGCGTGCGATGGATGGAGTGCAGGAGCCAATCCACCACTTGCAAGGCCAATCTATACTATCAATGCCAGAGGAGACAGGCAACCTTCCAGACCTACCTACAATCGCAATTTTGCTCTAATATCAACTGTAACTTGCCCGCCCCTCAAATTGTGGGACACATCTTAGCATCCCATCGAGAGATCAATCTAGAAGATGCCACCCAGCACTCCCAAGGAATAACATGGGGTTTGCCAACTAGGGTCTCTCGAGTCTACCTCGCAACGGAACTTATCCGGCCGTTCCCACTAGGATTGACCTGAAGTCTGAGTTCCTAAAAGTCGAGTCTTCCTAACAACCTTCTAACATTGGTCGACAGCCGTTCCACTTTGCGTAGATACAACTAGATCCAAGCAAACTCACACCGCACTTAGTTCAAAGAGAATGGGAAACAACAGGGATGCACCGCTCGACCTCTCTGCCCAGAGGCCTAGTCCCATTCCAGCCCCCTAAAACGGTATGAATCAGGGTTCTAACCAACATTTTCTAATGTCATCGATCGACTTTTTCCTAACATTTCTCGTTAACATTTTCTTTGAGGAAAGCTCTCGGCTAACCGAGACTACCCTTCCATAGGATAGACCCATTGGTCACATCCACCATGCTTCCCTCGGGGGTTGTTTTAGTTATCTAATTACCTACCACATTATGTTCAACATATAAAAGTAGCTTCCTTAATTAACCCATTAATCACAGGTTTCTTTACGTAATTTAGGGCACAGATATGAAGACAAGATAAAACAAGATCAAACACTTCCTTATCAGATTAATGTTTCTCTCCTGCCCATACAAGAGAATTAAGTGTTCCTTTCTGCCTCTGCAAAAAAATCCTTCTGTTTTTTGGAAATAAAACTCGAAGGTTTATCCTACCAAGATTCTACCTTGTAACTAGTATCAAGGCCTTAAGATCCCATCTCGAGTGACGTAGAACACTTGTGTAGGGCACAGAGGTATTGGGATTTACAGCCAAAGCCCCCACACCGACACCCAAGCATCCTCCTACGCCAAGTAATTTCCACGGAGAGACCTCTCGCGGCGGGTTCGGTCCACATTCCCGGCGTGGATTCACAACCCCCTTGGTTAGGGTTTGGCGGTTTGCAAGGGGTAGCTAGTGCCATTCTTCCTTAATTATCCCTTTAGAAAATCAACCACAATTGAAGCAACCGGCTTAAAAACAATTACTAGGGAAAACATCCCTTTTGTTTCCATGGCAATTAGTCATCTCAAATGCGGCCATGCAATCATCAATCACACCCCACTTGGGTTAACATCCAAAACCACATTAACAAACAATTGAATGCACAACCTGTTGCTTCAAGGCATCGCAATCCCATTGCATACACAACCAGAATTTAACTTGGATGTATCAACACACTTTTACAACCTTTTCAACAACCAAGCGTAACTCGAGTCAACAATCCATCTTTAACAAGATCAACCTTCATTAAAACCATTTCAACAGTTCCAAGCAACACGCTTAGCATGAATCAACTACCCTAAAGTTCACTTTCCCCCCCTTGGGTTAGGGCTTATATCCCGTTGATCCCGAATTATCACTACCTTAGGTTTCCCTATACTATAGTCAAATAGTTCCTGGACAATCCCGTCATCCTAAACTTGGTAGGTCAATTTGCTTTCTTGGCAACTCACAACTGCCCTAAATCCATAGGTCTAATGGACTGTATCTTGGACTCAACCTAAGGTCCCTTTGTCCTGCGCGGCCCTCGACGGTTGTGACTTACTTGACAATCTGTCTAGTTTATTGAGTTTCACAACCAGAGAGCCTTTGATGGATAAATCTTTGTTGGAAAAGAAACGACTAAGTCCTTGGAGTTGGGTTCTTAGGTTTTCAAGGTATGGCAATAAACCCTCCTTGTTGGTCATCAGTTGGACATCAACTTTAAGTAAATGCAACATGTTTGCTTTCATGGATGCAAATAGAGAGAAACACACAGAGTGAAGCAACATGCTTCCTCTCTCATTCTTCTCTTTTTACTGAAAGAACATAAGTCAAGTATTTATATGTCACGAAGGACCATTCACACCAACCATAAAGACCAGAGTACCGACTTATTTAATATACCTGACTAATATAGCTAGACTAGCTGTGTCTAGCTCATGGGTCAAACACACATAAAAGAGCTTGATTTTCTAACACTCCCCCTCAAGCTCAAGACAACATCTGTACACCAAGCATCTGCCTAAAACCATAGAATTTATCTTTACCGAAGGACTTGGTAAAGATATCCGCAACCTGCTCATCTGTTTTTACATGCATAAGATCAACTCCTCCTGTAAGAACCATCTCTCTGATGAAATGGTAGTGTACCTCTATGTGTTTCGTCCTGGCATGATAGACTAGATTCATAGCCAGGAGTACACTACTCAGATTATCACATAGTAACTTCACTCGAGCATCTACATGTATGTACAAATCAGCCATAAGCTTAAGCAGCCATGAAATCTCGCATGTTGTTGATGCAGCACCCCTGTACTCTGCCTCAGTACTCGACAAAGCAATCGTAGGCTGCTTCTTGCTGCTCCATCTAATCATACCGCTACCAAATCCAAATGCATATCCACTCGTAGATCTATGGTCATATGAGCAACCTGCCCAATCTGCATCCGTGTATCCAGTCAATGTCAAGGGCTTATCTCTTACATAGAACAGCCCATACTCTACGATGGACTTAACATATCTCATAATGTGTCTAACTGCATCCAAGTGCGGCTTTCTAGGCTTCTGCATAAACTGGCTTATGAGCCCTACAACATAGCTCAAGTCAGGCCTAGTGATGGTCAAGTAAATCAAGCTACCAACCATTTGCCTGTACATAGTCACATCCTCTACTTCAGCCCCAATGTTCATGTCTAACTTGACATTCTGATCAAGAGGTGTATCCAACGGTTTGCATTCAGCCATGCCATACTTCTTCAGCATCTCCATGGCATAGTGCTTCTACATCAGCCATAAACCATTTTCAGCTAGAACTACCTCAATGCCCAAGAAATACTTCAGTTCTCCTAGGTCTTTCATGTCAAATTCAGATTTCAGCATCTTCATTACATGCTGTATGCCCAAGTCATCATCACCAGTGATTATCAAATCATCAACATATATGACCAGCACTACCAAGCCACTGTCAGTCTTCTTTGTAAATAGGCTATGATCAGCCCTGCCAATAGCAAAACCCAAATCTCTGCAAGTAGTTACTGATCCTAGCATGCCAAGCTCTCGGAGCCTACTTCAGCCCGTACAATGCCTTTTTCAGCCTGCATACATAATGCTAAAAATCAGGGTGAATATACCCTTCCCGCTGAACCATATAGACATCCTCTGCTAGGTCACTGTTAAAAAATGCATTCTTAACGTCCATCTGCTGCAATTTCCAGCCTTTAGCAGCAGCCAAGGAAATCATAGTGCGTATGGTTGCCATCTTGGCAATAGGGCTGAATGTTTCCTCATAATCAAGTCCATACTGTTGGGCATACCCTTTTGCGACCAGCCTGGCTTTGTATCACCCCACATTTCCATCTGACTTGCATTTGATTTTGTAGGCCCATTTGCAATCGATGGTCTTTTTCCCTTCACAATGGCACTAAATCCCATGTCTTATTTTCAGCCAAGGCATTCATTTCTTCCTCCATGGCTACACACCAGTTCTCATCTTTCACTGCTTCAACATATGTACCTGGTTCTTTGACCTCCATCACTTTTGTCATGTAAGCATAATGCTTTGCGGAGTAGCCACTGTATGTCAACCTGTCAACAGGGATTTGACCCTCTGTGAGCATCTAAGCTGTGGTGCACTACTTGATTCCCCTCTCTCATGAGGTGGAATATACCTGCTCTGCCTTGTGCCAGGTGTATAGACAATCAGAATACCAAGTTTGCTGTCTAAAGTATCAGCAGACTCATAGCCAGAAGTCATTCTTCCAAGTGTCATCATACTAGATGCATCCTCAGTAGCTTTCTCTTTTCCTTTGCTGTCCAAGACATCATATCTCCCCCTCACTGACATAGTGGTGTCAGTGGACGGTGAGCTCCTCAATTTCCTTATCCATGGGGATACTATCTGACTACTAGGTCCTCTCATAGCAGTGTTCTGCTATAAATCAACTATAGAGACATGAGTGGAAGGCATATCCGATGACACTGCAACTGGTGATACATACCAAGAGCCCATCTCATCAAAGATAACATCCCTGCTCACCAAAGTCTCCCTGGTAGAGGGATCATAGCATTTGTATGCCTTCTTCTCCTACGAATATCCAATGAAAACACACTTATGTGCTTTGGGATCCAGCTTCTTCCTTTTCTCATCTAGAATATGCACATAAGCAAGACAGCCAAAGACTTTCATGTGACTTACATCTGGCTTATAGCCATACAGCTTCTCAAACGGTGTCATCTCATGAATACCTGCAGTGGGAGTCCTGTTCAGAATGTTTACGGTTGTCATAACAACCTCTGCCCAATAGTAAAGTGGCATATGCTTTTCATTCATCATGGCCCTAGCAGCTTCCATCAGAACCATGTTCTTTCTTTCAGATACGCCATTCTGCTGTGGAGTGTAGTTGCAGGTTAGCTGCCTACGAATGCCATTTTCAGCCAAGAAATCATCAAATTCATTTGATACATACTCCCCACCACTGTAAGATCTCAAGCAAGAGATGTAGCATTGGAACTCGTTCTCAACCTGTGCTTTAAATTACTGAAAAACAGCAAAGACCTCATCTTTTGTTTTCAATATGTAAAGCCAGGTATAGTGACTGTAGTCGTCAATGAAAGATACATAATATTTGGAACCTCCCATAGATGCATTATGAGCTGGCCCCCAAACATCAAAGTGCACTAACTGCAATGGATGTGTACTCTGCCTTACATGCCTGACAAACGGCAACCTAGACTGCTTACCGAACTGGCAAGCATCGAATACATGACCAATATCTGAATATTGGAACTTGGGTAAACCTATAACCAGCTGTTTTTTCTGCATAATTTGCAGCCTTTGCAAATTGACATGCCCCACTCTCTTGTGCCATATTTCTAAATCCCTAGCAGTGCTAGAACCATGGACAAACATAGTTGAATTCAGCTCTGGCAAAGAAGCATCAAGAGTAAACATTCTGCCATTCCTATGACCACGAGCTATCAACTTGCAGCCATTGCCAAACTCTTCAATAAAGTAGCCATCCTTATTGAATCTAACCTACAAGTTCTGCTCCGACAGACAATAAGTTCTTCGTAATTGAAGAGACATGCAAGACATCATGCAAATTTTTCTTCGTGCCATCATGAACCACAAGAGGCACTTTGCCTTTATGCTCAATGCTATGCTGCGTGTCATCACCTGTGCATACATAGCCATGCTTTTCAGCCACCATATCAGTGAACCAGTCACTGTGAGGGGTCATGTGATTCGACGCCCCTGAGTCAATGTACCACACTCCATCATTAGATGATTTTTCAATAGCCTTATCTTTGACATATTGCATGGCAAACAGTCAATCACCAAAGTCATCTGCCTGACTAGCCGTAGCATAGTGTCCATGCTGTTTGCCCTTCTAGTTTCCTTGCTTCTTCCAGCAGTCCTTTGCAATATGCCCATACTTTCCGCAGTAATGACAATCCTTATCCTTGTTCGGATTGTCAGATGAATGCTGCTGTTGCCATGAGCCTCTACCACGGGAGTTAGATCTCCCCCTGCCTCCAAAATTTCCACCACCTCTTGCATTTGATGACGACTGATTGCTATTACCATAGGATGCATTCTACTAGCCTCCTCTGCCAGATCCATAGCCCCTACTACGGCTGCCACGGCCACACTGATTCCAGTAAAAAATGACATCCTTATTCTTTGAACTACTTGACCCTATAGCTAATCCAAGCTTCACCTCTTCATGAATCAAAAATGCAACCAGCTCATTTAAGTCAGGCATTTCAGCCCGCACAGACACTGAAGTGTCAAACGACTTGTATTCAGGACCCAAGCCATTCAAGGTCACTGCAACCATATCTTTATCTTCAACCTGTGAACCAACAGATGCCAGCTGATCTGCTATAGTCTTAACCTCTGTGACATAATCATGTATGGATCTGCTCTTTCTCTCCATGTTATTGAATTTCTGCTTCAATTGTATCTTCCTGGCACTTGTGGTTGTGCCATAATATTTGACCAATATGTTCCATGCATCTGCTGGGGACTTACAGTTCATGATTTGCATCACCATAGCATCCGAGATGCATAATGATAGCCAATGTAAAACCCTGTGAGCTCTTTCCGTCCAAGCTCGATGTGTAATGCAATGCTTCAGATGAAAACAATGCTTGTTGCCCACAGCTTTTGACACTTTTCCAGCCTGTTTACACTTCCAGATCTGAGTATTTTCTTCAAGGAATTTTAGCTTAAAGGCATGAAGACAGATACATATGTCTTCAAGAGTGCATCTAGGCTTCAATGAATTCCACAAAGCATGTCAGAGAGCTTCAAGCTCCAACCAAGATCAAATACAAGCTGCCCTATCACTGTTTACAGCTGGACTACTCCTGTTTCAGATCTATAGATCAGATCTGTAGCTCATAACTAAGCACACATCTAAGTATTAGTATGCCAAGCCCTTCAACCACCTTCCAAGGTGTATATGCAAGATGTAGATTACTTGATAAGCTCCCAATGCCTTGTTTTGGAGTCAGATATGTCTTCAGCCACAATAGGCACAAACATGTAGACCTGTCTGGAGTATGCATTAGTAGCATTCGATGACAATGATGATCATAGAGCACACTCTAGTGCTCAATGAGGCCCTGAGAGACTGCCCAACAAGCTATAGCAAGCTCTTGCATAGATAGAATGCATAAACCCTATCACATACCTTGATAGAGTAACAATGGCAGCCTTTCTTCTTCATAGAGACACTCTGTCTTCAAGCTTCAAGTCTTCTTTTCCAGTGCATTCCACCAGTGAGCCCATTCATGGCTCTGATACCATGTTTGCTTTCATGGATGCAGATAGAGAGCAACACACAGAGTGAGGCAACATGCTTCCTCTCTCATTCTTCTCTTTTTATTGAAAGAACATAAGTCAAGTATTTACAAGTCATGAAGGACCATTCACACCAACCATAAAGACTAGAGTACCGACTTATTTAATGTATCTAACTAATATAGCTAGACTAGCTGTGTCCAGCTCATGTCGGTCAAACACACATGAAAGAGCTTGATTTTCTAACACAACATCTTCTAACCTTCTATCTTTGAGTGTGATACTTTGCAGGATTTTTACTCTTTTTCTTTTTCTTTCCTTTCGCCTAAGCCATGAATGCAATAAACATTCATACGCAGTGTATGTTAATCAAAGGCCTATGATTCATTTAACTCTCAATGAAATATAAATTATGATTGCCTTATATCTTCCTAATGCAATTGTGATACCTTCCTTTTCTTTCATTGCAACCCCTAGTGCACCCTTATCTTTCCATTCCCAATGTATGCAATGTAACTTGAATATCCTCCTTGCTAAAATAGACAAACAAAAAACCTAGTTTGATACCTACCTATTAAGCAGTGATCCTTCAAGAAAGGTGACCTCCTAATGCTATAAATAAAAACTTAAACTCCAAGGCCTTGGCTCCTATCACATTCTATCATTTGTAGATATGCAGAGCTTTTACAGAGCGAGCCTTCCAGTCCATTACACACTTTAGTAAACACGACCCTTCATCTTTGGCTTTTCTCTCTCTTCCTCCATTACATACAAGGTGCTAGAGTGGAAGAGGGACACCCCTTTCCTTCTCTCTTCCCCTCTTCTTAATGCACCACACCCTACTCTAATCCAGATTGCCAGTCACATACTTACTTTAATGATTGGAAACACGTAGCCAAAAATTCATACCTTGCTGATTGAGGTGACAATTGGTGTTTCTCTCTCTCTCTTCCTCTTCTTCTTCTCTTCTCCTCCTTTCTGTCCCTTCCTCTTCTTCTCTTCTCCCTCCTCTTCTCCCTCTTCTCCTTCTCTTCTTCCTCTTCTCCTCTCTCTCCCTCTTCCTCTTTCTCTTCTTCTTCTCTTCTCCTCCTTCTTCCTCTTCTACCTCTTTTTCTCCTCTTCTCCTTCTTCTCTTCTTCTTCTTCTTCTTCTTCTCCCTTCTCTCTCTCCTTCTCTTCTTCTCTCACTCTCCTCCTTCTACCTCTTCTTCTTCTTCTCCTTCCCACTCTCTCTCCCCTTCTCTTCCTCTCTCCCTCTCCTTCTCTTCACCTCCTTCTCTCTCACTTCTTCTCTTGCTCACCGGGGGGGCAGTGTCTATACGCCAGGGAGGAGGGTCCCCTGTGTACGTAGGCTGGAGAGGGGGTGCTGATGTCACTGCTAGGGGGCACACTTTGCTGCCTGGCACGGAGGGGGAAAGGGCTGTGCGCTTGAGCCGGAGGAGGGGGCCGCTGATGCCTAGCAAGGCTGGAGGGGAGGGGCACTCTGATCCAGATGATGGACGATGATGGAGAGGGTCCCTGTCACTCTAGAAGGGGGGGAAAGGCTGCCTTATATGGTGGAGGGGGAGGTGGTAAGGCGGTGCCATCCACCATCTGGGGGGCTACATGCCCCCCCTTCTCTCACTAATCACTCTCTCTCTCTCTCCCCGCCATGTACACATCAAGGGGAGAGAGAGGGAGGGTAAATTTTTTTAAAAATTTTAAAAATTTCTAAAGGGGGGGTTCTCATGGGGAGACACAGGGGGAAGGAAGTACGGGGGACATTACAAATCATGACAAACTTACAAAGGATATAATAAGTTTATTTTTTCCATTGCAATTCTTCAAAACTAAACAATCACCAAATAACCATAATCTTGATGAGCTTCATCAAACCAAAACCCCTTCAACTCCTCATGACAAGAATAATGCATACATCACATACACAAACTAGACATACAATAGTCACTTGAATGCCACCTCCAAAGAAAACAAAATATAGTAGTCTAGCTTAGCAACAATACATCAAGAATCAATGAAGTGTATTGCACTTAAAAGCTCAATGGTTTTGAAATCAGTCTATGGAGAGGGATTCATCCACAAATGTTTTGGGAGGATTTTGAAAGAATTGCAAACAACACATTCACTCCACTAGTACAAGATATATATTTGAAAGACAAAGAGCATGGAAATACAATGTGTCCAACTGATAGGAATCAATATCCACATTACCATTAAGGCATCATTTATGTATTGAATTCTTATCATTATGAGAATGATGATGAATGTATACTAAGTACCAAGTAAAATGAGTAGCCAATCTAACTAAAGGATCTGTAGATTGAGAATATATTTGGGCAAACTACAAATAACTCTAATAAGCTTATATAAGAGTCTTCCAATTCCCCTAGAATAATAGACCAATTGATTTGGGAATCCATCAACAAATCCATCTAACTCCATCCTATGCGTCTAGGTATCTACAAATTAAAACCTGAATGCCTACTAGCCAACTCAGGTGGATCAAGACTGAAAGATGTGGAAAAAGGAAGAGGACAACCATTAAAGGATGAAGTGATGGATCTATAAAATCATTAAAAAAAGAAAGGCTTAAAGATGGAGATTCAAGCAATCTAACAGAATCTAATAAGAAAGGAGTCAAAAGAAGTACGCTTGAAAAGTAGAAAGGAGTATAGTAGACAATAGAACACAAGGAGGAGGTGAAAAAACATGATATACAATGAACAAGCTATGAATTAAAACAAGAATTTGGGAATCTCCTTGAGAAATGGATTTTAGAGCTTGCATTTTGAAGCAAAAAAGTGGCCTAGGAGGTGTGAAAGACCAATTTTTCACAGAAAGTGAAACGGTTGCGGATTGATTAGAAGAGTTTTCTTAGATATAGTTTGATGCCATGAACGTAACACAAGTCTCGGTTCATCGATCTGGGTTTGTTTGACCCCCCATTTAACCCCACAAGGTTTCACGCTATAAAGAAAATATGTGATCCAAGAGCCAAAAAGTATACGACAAAGGCTATATTTATATATTTTAATGCCAAAAAGCTGTTGGCTAGTCAAATCTCAAATTCAAGTTCATTTTCCTTGACAAAATTCAAAAATCCACTTCAATTGCAATGTGAAAACCCAAAAGATGAACTAGAAATTTCAAACATTAAAGCTTAAACTTTAATTAAAAGGCTTAAGACAAAAAATATGAATCGTGAGAGGTAGGGGGAGGGAAGGGAATGGGACACTATTTTTTTCAACATCCCCTCCTTGATTAAAAATGATTGGTTGCAACTCTTGGCATCAGGATGAGGAAAGAGTGTAGCAAGATAGAGATTTTCCATGCTTCACATCATAATAATTAGATTAAAAAATGATGCATTCTATGAAGAGAGTAGTTTTTAGTCTCTCTCTCTCTCCTCTTCTTGTGTCTTTCCATGGTTGGTTCTATGAGAGAAGGGGGTGGGTTGAAATGAGAGATTTTAATCATGGGATGATGTTAAAGAGTAAAGGAGTGTAGATTGAGGTTGAAAGGATCATCAACGGGGCTTTGGGAAGCATTAGCGAGCCTCCAATCACGAGATACGTAGTACGACATAATGCATGGTTTTATGAGTAAGTTGTAGCTTTTATTTTTTAATAATAAAATTTGGTTGAAAATGGTTGTATTTGGTTTTCAATGCTCTGATCTATTAGAAATGTTAAAGAAATCAAGAAAAATCAATCATCTAATAATTTCCTTGTAAATATGCAAAACCCGCAACATTACAATTTTAAGAGCAATCGTGTGTTTTTTGGGTTTTGTTGTGCATATATTATTAGTATAGAATGAAATATGATAGAAAAAAAATTCTCAATAAGATCAATCAATCCAAGTTAGTAAATTAGAAAATATGGGTATTTATTAGTAAAATATAAAGAAAAAATGAGAAAAATACAATTTTTGCATCCAAAATATAGGGAAAAATAATATTTGTGTTTGTGAATGTATGATAAGACTGAGACATGAGGTTGAACCTCAATTCAACCCTATCTCTATGTTAAAGTGGGTATTTATTGCTTTCATGAAGAAAAAATACATAAAAACACCATATTGGGGAATATGGAAATTTCCCATAAGTTTGGGACACGTGGTCAAATCTTTGGATTTGTCATAACTTGAACACTATAACTCCAAATCGAGCGCTCTATAGCTCAATAGATTTCATTTTTCAAGCACTTTCAATTATAGGTCACATCATATGGTTTTGAGAAACTTATGGGCATGTTATCTAGGTGCCACCTTTTTAGTATTCAAAAAATGGGAATTGGGAGATTCCCAAACTCACTAATACTGTGTTTAAAAATTTACTCTCTGAATTTACCATCTAATGCACAATCTTAAGAAGTAGGGAGAATAGGGGTGTTAAGTGCTTAAAATACACTAAATTATGATATTTTGTTAATACATGGCATATAGGACACGTGGTTTAAAAATTAAGAGGGCCCATTAGTACGAACATGCTCGGTTCTACTGGCCCTAGGCAACACATCAATCTTGGTTTAGAGTAAAGTCATGAAAATGCATGTTTTTGCACCTTCCAATGCTAGTTGTCAATGAGAAATTTATTTGAGCACTATAAATCATACACAATTGCATTGCACACAACATATGGTATCATCTTGGGGATGCAGGGGAATTATTTTCATGAACGATGACCCACGTTGAGGAGGTGAGGTACCCTAAGTTGTAGGGTTAGTGGTTCATTCCTTTGGGGAATTTTTAGTGAAGGACTATCTAATATCTCCTCCTAGATTGATCGATTAAAAGAGTGGAGTATGTGTTGTATGTGATTTATGTGTTTAGGGTGCATCTTGAGGCCAATCCCCGGGTTGTAGGAGAGCATAGTGGGGCTGTGAAAATTGGTTGAGAGGTGCCCTCTTTGTCTATGCATATGTAGTCTATCACACAGATATATGTAGGGACTCCCTCTAAGGAGTTTGGGAAGGGTTATCCGTTGGATTACAATCCATACGAACATGAAGCTTTACATTAGAGGTTAATGCTCCTAGTTATGAGGCCATGTGGGGTGGTTTGGGTGTGTAGTAGAGGCTTATCTTGTGACATAGAGCCAGTGTCATGCTCATTTTAGGTCTTGAAAGGTGGTGCATTTACCGGGATCCACTAATAAGTAAATGGGTTAGCAAAGGAAGATGGGAAAATTCTGATTAATGAGTTCCAAAAGTTAATATTCAACTATCGAATCCAAGATGAAGGACACTTGATCATGTTCTTTAATATGAATCTAAAAGGATGAGCTACAGTATGGTATTACAGCCTAGGGGGCTAGAACCATAACTACAATTGATATATTATTTATGGCCTTATATAGAGTGTTTGCCCCTGAAGGAAGGGGAGGATAGTATTGCTACGTGATCTCAATGTAACACATCAAGAACCTCATGAGAATGTTCGAGGCTATGCCAAGAAACTAAAGGAAATATTTTGTAAGTTACAAACCTATATTCCTATTCCATTTGCTGCTCAATTGCAATAGTTTTTGCATGGGCTGGACATTAACATTAAAGTGCAGTTGAGTAGTGTTTCTCTTTTGTTGGCATAGATATGTCTATTACACGAGCAGAGGAGGTAGAGTCGCAATTACAAGCAGCCTATACCTCTAAGGCAAATTGGAGTCCGAGTCTTGGTGTCGAAAATACATTGGCACTGACAAATGGAGGTCAAGGGATGCGCACCAATACTTCCAATGGGAGAGGAAGCCTAATTTAAAATGTGCCCATGTTGCCAGCTCCTTTGAGTGTGACCATGCCTATGGCTAGTTACATGGCTCCATCAAGTGTTGAGGGCCAAACAATAAATCCAAATGTTATTCTAGGGAATCAATACCCAATTCCTAATCTAGTGGTTAGGAAAATGGAATGATGGGTAGACAATCACGGCTATGACTCAAGTGCCTTGAATGTTTTTTGCAAAGTTAAAGATATGATGAAGCACTATATTGACATGATCACCAAATAATATAGGAAAATAGTTGTTAATGTCAGTTTCCTTAAGAAGCAACAAAATTTGATAGGAATTTAACACCCTAAAGAGGGTGTCGCCCTCAAGTTTCAGTTGTAAGTGGTATGGTGACCAACATTTCCCTAGGTATTATCTAAATGTTTAATGTGGCATATATGGAAAGATTGACAGCTTATTTACTCGGGTAAGTTACCCATGAATATGTGTGTGCATCACCTAGGTTCAAAATAAGGTATTTTTAAAATACATTTTTCATACATTTTTTACATACAGAAGGGTGTAATATAAAAAGGTTATTTATAGATTGAATAGAAAAGGGTTATGTTTTATTGAGGAAAAAATCATAGGTAAGGATATTTATAAATAGGCCTTACGCACGTGATGTAGAGGATATACATATAGTAACTTCCAGAGCTTAGTTAATACCTGTTGGAGAAAGATTAGCTTTCTCCAACAAGGAAGTAGATAGCTAGGCCCAATCAACCATCGACCACAAGTGAATAATCTCTAGCAAGATGGGGGACCAAAACAAATACTACAAAGAGGGAAGGCTATTGTAGAGGAGCTTCCTAGTGGTAGTGGAGTCAGCCTTATTGAAGTTGTTTGTGTCAAAGGCACAGAAGCTTCTAACCTATGGCTTATTACAATAGGTCAAAAGGGTAGATACAATGACAAAGACAAATTAAAACCTATCAAGGGAAACCCTAAGAAAGATGATAATGGGATGCAATTCCTTAATCTTGACATGGAAGGTCCACATCTAAAAGCCATTGATTGTAAAATTGACCCCAAGAAGGATAAAGAATTGTCAAAGAAGAAGGTAAAGGCTAAGAAAGAGGCACCAAAATGGTTCAAAAACCAAAGGAGAGAATGGTCTAGCAAGGAAAGAGAGCTCTTGCTAGCTATCATAAATTTGATTTAGTGAGTTCTCTTTGTGAAGTTAAGCCAGATCTAAACCTCATGTAGTTGATTAATTTATCATCAGGAGTGCATAAAGAGTTTAAAAAGATTCTACACATGAGATATATCGTGGAGCCGTTAGGAATAGTGCAGGTAGGAGATGATTGGTTTGAGCATGTTGAAAAGCATTGTCCAAGGGTAGCAACATATGTTAATGGAATATTAGTGGAACATGCTATTGCAGACATGGGATCTTTGGTCAACATTATAAGTATAGAGTTAATTCAAAGGCTAGGGTTAGAAATTAAAAAGGATGCCTCCACGATTCTCTGAATGCTCGAGGGGTCACTCATGAATATATATATATATAACATGAGTTCAAAATAAGGGGTTTTTAGAACACCATTTTTATACATTTTTTACATACAGAAGGGTGTCATATAAAGGGGTTACTTACAAATTGAATAGAAAATGGTTGTGTTTTATTCAAGAAAAATTAAAAAATTAGGATATTAATAAATAGGCCATGAACACACGTTATATAGAGAATATGTATATAGTGAACCCCCCAAGTCTGAATGGCTGATGATAGTTTAAGATAACTTGAAGGTTGCACTACTAGAGTCCACGTGATTGTTGCCAATGTGGAATGTATTCTAGACTTTAGGGTTATTAGGTTCACAAGATGGCCTAGCTATCAAGTATTGCTAAGTAGGCGATGGATCTTACAAGCGGACTATCATGTTGATATATCCGCCATTGGTCAGCTGATCTTTGGTAGAGGTGCTAGACATGTAATAGTAGATGCCTTCCGTGAATCCCCTCAATGTGTGAGAGTTTCTTTATCCTATATAGAGATAGATACATTAGAAAATGCAACTAGTAGTGAGATGTCATCAAGTGATGAATCCAATGAGGAGTCCACTACAGAGGATATCTATCAAGTAACTTTGAATGATTCAATAGAGGCTCATGAGAGGATAAGATATATGAATGTAATTGAGTTAAACCTTGGTACGCTAAATGATTCATGGATAATTAAATTAGAGTCCATGCTCAATTTGGAAGAAAGGAAGGACTATGTATCCTTGATTCAAGAATTCCGCAACATTATTTCTTAGAGTTAGACGAGCTAAGAGGTATTCCTCCTAGCCTAGTTGTTCATACCATTCCCCTAAATGAAGATAGTTTCCATATGTGACAAAAATCCCTATGTGACAAAAAGTAAGGCATACGCCTTTTGAACTAAGGGTCAAGCTATTTGAGGAATTGATAAAACTATGGAAAGCTAGCCTGATATTTTTGGTACAACATACATATTGGTGTTTATCGATTGCTATCAGGAAGAATAATAATAATAAAATTTAGCTTTGCATAGATTTCAAAAAGATTAATAAACAGAGATTTAAGGATTACTATTTGTTGCCATTCATTGATCAAATTTTAGATCAACTAGCAAGCAAGAAAATCTATTCATTTATGGATTGCTTTGCTAGATACGACCAAATGGATATTGCAAAAAAAGATAAGCTAAAAATAATATTTGTCACTATCTTTGGTACCTTTGTGTATCATGTGATGGACTTTGGGTTATGCAATGTGCTTGGGTCTTGGAAATGTACAGCTGATAAGAATTTTGATGACATTTTCCTAGAGGAGTTAAAATTCTTCATTGATGATTTAGGGAGAACCACCACAAGGAAAAGACAATTGATTATTTTAAGACAATATTTTGAGTAGTGTAGACAGTTCTATATTGCTCTTAATCCACGAAAGTGCGTATTTGGGGTTCCTTATGGGTTGTTACTGGGTTATGTGGTTAGCTCGGCTGGTATCGCAACCAACTCTGAAAAGATAAAGGTTATAGTCACTATGAGTCCACCATGTAGTCCAAAAGAGGTTCATATCTTTCTATCATCAATGGGGTATTATCAAATATTTATCAATGCACTCACAAAAAAAACATTGCCATTGATAAACTTGTTATCTTTTAACTATCTATTTAATCGGAGTGAATCTTGTCAGGTATCTTTTGAGGATGTGAGGAAGGAACTAATGAAAGCACCAATCCAAAAAGCACCCAAAAGAGGTGAGGTATTTTTTATATTTTTAGTAGCAACAATGCATAATATAAGCTACTATTTAGCCCAGATTTGGCAAGAGAAGTAGTATCATAAAATAGCCTTTGTTAGCTGTAAATTGGGGATATCTAAAGTCAACTATGCTTATATGGAGAAATTCTGCCTTGGAATGGTTTTCACAACAAAGAAATTTAAGCACTATATTTTCTATGAGAAGGTGTTATTTTTTTACAAAGGTGGAAGGACTTAGACTATTGATGAACAAGTTACAACCACTTGAGCATTTAGCAAAGTGGTTAATTACTTTTTAGAGTTCAATTATGAGGTTTGAAGTAAGCCATCAAAGCTACAAAGTATTGTGGAATGTCTTATGGATTTCAGGGAGCCAAGGAAATTTAGGCTAAAGGAAGATACATTGACGGTCTATTCAAAATCAATATAGCTTCCATCCCTTCTTGGTATGCAGCTATAACACATTATCTATCTACAAGGGGATCTGGGTCTACTCTATCAAATTCAAAGAAGACAAAGATTAAGTAGCAAGCACTACAATTTTTTATTATAGTGGGTATCTTGTATCGGAAAGGTGTGGATGAGATTTATCCTCAATGTGTAGTACTTGATGAGGTACCATTCATTCTTGAGGAATGCCATGATTGAGCATGTGGGGGATATTTTGTTGGATGGCTTAGTGCCTAGAAGGATCTACGTGTTAGATATTGATGGCCGTTGAGATTTTAGGGTGCTTTTAGTTATATGAAGGGTTGTGATGTCTAGCAAAGACATGATGCTAAGGATAATCATAAGGGACCTCTAAATCCTCAAAAAATGGGGTAACAATTTTGTTGTCCCAATATACCCTTCATTAACCACACAAAAGCATTATATTATTGTAGTAACAGACTACTTTACAAAGTGGTCTGAAGCTCAAGCAATGATTAAGGATAACGTTCAGGAGATAACTAGTTTTATTATGGAACAAATTGTTTACCATTTTGGTCCACCTAAGGAGATAGTGTGTAATCAAGGGACATACTTTTTGAATAAGGTCATAATAGCCTTGATGAAGCATTGAAGATTAAACACAATAAAACTACTCCATATAATCCGCATGCAAATGGTCAAGTTGAGAGTACAAATAAATAGCTTGTGAAGATCTTTTCCAAGGTAGTGTCTTAAAGTAAGAAAGATTAGGATAAGCAATTGTATGTGGTGATTTGGGCTTACAATACGACATTTAAGAGAGCTACAAGCCACACCCTATTCAAGCTCATTATACGAGAACGAGTGTGTCTTACCATTGGAAATAGAGCTACACACTCTATGTGATTTGCTCTTAATCATTTATTGGGAGAGGTAGAAGCATTGCAAGAAATATTTATTTCTCTTGCATATCTTGATGAAATTTGATTTTAGGCTTTATTACATTAAGAGGTGGGAAAGAAGAGAATGAAAGCACTCCATGAGCTTTAGGCTAAGAAATATAAATTTGTGAAAGGTCAATTGGTGTTGCACTATGATGCTTATCTTGAGCTATTTCCTGGTAGATTAGAACCCAAATGTGATGGGCCATATAAAATTGTAGGTATAGGAAAGAATGCCTCTATAGCCCTTTTAGCAAATTGCAAGGGGTAGATTGAAAAATAAAGTTCACTTCAAAAAGCTAAAGCCTTACTATGTGTAAGGGCTAACGTTAGACTTTGTGCTTTTGTAGGTCCTTCATGATTCAGCTTTAACTTGTAGTAGGTACCAAGACAATCAGATGGGAAGAAGCATTCCTTCTCTTGAGCATGTGTATTTAAAGAAATGTTACCACCAAGGTCTAATGTTCTAGTGGAGTAAAGGTTATGAGGTTACTGAGTGGCAAGATGGATCTTTCACATGAATATTAAGGTATAATATCACCATTGTTAAAGAATTATGATGGGTATTCTTATCGATCTCAACAAGGAAGGAGGGATTGTACCTCTTATACATCCTCTCTCTCGGCTCCACTTTGATTATTATAAGTGCGAGTGAGCTAATCAGTGTATAACGTGGCCTATCAGTGAGGACTGGGTCTATACTTTGTATTTTGACAAAGCTTGTAGAGGGCCCGCTAAACATGCAAGCATTGGTGTGGTCATAATAGATCCCTGACGTTGGCTTGTTATGAAAATGGGAGTATATTTTGGATACTCTTTTACTAATAATATGGAAGAATACAAGGTCTTGATTATGGGGCTGACTGCAGCCCGATGTGGTGATATCCATTGGTTATTTGTGAAAGGTGACTCATAGCTAGTGATCAACTAGTTGAATGGGACTATAGTGTGTGGGATCCCTATGGGAACTCATGCTCAACCACCAACACCCATGGACCGCTTATTGCTTCAAGAATTTTAAGCCAAATGCTGTGGCTACCTCTCACATAGCCATACATTCTCTCAATCCTACAAGTGTAGTGAGCTTACCTTGATGCTTGATTGAGTAGCCTCCTTCGTCAAACACTCCCGTAGCTCCATGATCTAAGTGTGAGCTCAAGCAAGCTCAATTATCTACTTCTAAGCTCCATCATCCATATTCACATGTGTGAGATAAGAGAAGAGAAGAGAAGAAGAGGGGAAGATAGAGAGCTTCTCTAGCACAAACCCTTACACTCACACACTTACTCTCTCATACTCTCACACTCCGTCTCTCAAACACAAGCACAAGCACAAGCAAGGAGAAGAGAAGAAGATAGCCACATGCCAAGAATAAGCTTCTCTATTCACTTTTTAACTTTTATACATGCCCTCATCCCTTTGGGCAGCCATCCCCTTTTTTACATGACTTGCCATTTTAGCCAAGGTTTTATTTCCTCATGTCTTTCCTCTTTTCACAATTCTTTTTCTCTTTCCCTTCTACGTTTACAATTTGCACAAGAAGGATCCTAGCATTCTTTCACAAAATGACTTACATTGCGCTCTTGCACTTTCTTTGCTAGAATATTCAATGCGCCTTGCCAAAATATTTGGTGCACTCATTGTTGTGCACTTCCTACATTTTTTCTGAGCTTGTCTTCATCTTTCTCACCTAGGCCATCTTCCATTTCTTACTTGGGCTTCCTTTATCTTTCTTTTTGGGCTATATGAGCTATAGCATTACCCCCCTCCTAGTTGAGTGCCAGTCCCATGGCACTTGTGGGTATGGGCTCAGGTGACTAAAGGTTTACCTTGTGCATTGGTGAAGCTACTTTTGTGGGGATTTGACATGGGAGAGAAGCATGTCAAAATGGTTGAGGTTGTGGAGATTGAGGGTACATGGACCATTGATACTTTGAGTGTTTCACAGGTGTGTATGGAAAAAGTGCAATGAGTGTAACTTAGGGAGATAGGTGTAACCATAGGCGAGTGTAACCTCCCTAGGTATGTCCTGCCCTTGATGTGCCCTAAGCATGAAGTGGGGGAAAAAGGGCTAGGGGTTAGGAACGTCGCTAGCCGACCTCGGTCATTGGACATGCCTAACTTGAGTACCCGAACGTGCAATGATTGTGGTACTCATCAAGTGAGGTGTGTTTTTTTTCTTTCTATTCGATCTTCTTTTCCTTCCTTACTCTTGTCTTCGTACTTTTTCTTATCCTTTCTTTTGTTTTTCTTGCTTTGATCCTTATATATATATATATCTCTCTCTCTCTCTCATAAATAATTTGAATGAGAAAGCATGCTAAGAAGCACCCCATTTGCGGAGCTGAGGCCAAATTGCATGGTGGCTTGAGGGCTTTGCTGAGGAAAGCCCTACTTTGTAGACACCCCTTTAAGTTGGTATTAACATTGAGTGGAGTAGATGAAAAAAATGGGTGATTACACCGGGTGAGTCTACTGTCACTCATGTCCTCTAAGAGGTTCATTCAAAATGTTGGTAGGAGGGTGGCTCTCATCATGAGGTGAACTATTGTACAACTATCAATTCTAACATCGAGGTCAAAAAAGAGGGGTGCAAGTTGCTCTTCCTCTCCAGTAGGCTTTTTTTTTAATAATAGTCACTATAGGTGGAGGTAATTACAAGTGGTGATGAAAGTAGGGTCAAGTCATGAGGAGATGTCATTTAGGAAACTTATTATAGAGGAGCGGAGATTCCTTTCAGTAAAAACTAGGCTCTCTTTAGAGATTGAGGAATTTATATTATAGACCAATGGAAATTCATATCTGACATGCACTTCTTTCCACGTTGAAATCAACTGGATAGGGTATTTAGATAGGATCATCCTGCTCATAAGGTAGTGTGCTGTAGAAAGTGATCAATGACTCCAAGTTTGAGTCCCAGATGTTTTGGAGCCACCTTGGTTGTGCCTCATATATGTCCACCCTCTGGGTACTTCTACAACATTGTCTTCCCAATGGTTGGCAAGTTCATATTTCCACATTCTTGCCCCCACCTAGTGGGGTGCCTCCTTTGGTCCTCTAGCCATATACTTCCTAGACTAGTCAAGAGATTGATGACATCTTCAACCATCCTAGGAGATAGTACTCTATCCAATGAGTGAGGGAAGGTGAAGAAGAATTTGAAGGGGCTGCAATTTTCCCATTGCTTCCACACTGCAAGTTCCTAGCCCCAATTGATGGGATTGCACTCTTTGCTTTCAGGGATGGCCACTTGAGAAACACGTCAAGATATTGGTGTCAGATCCCTCATCAATTAGTGCATCAAGTATGCATGTCACTTGGGAGGTCATGGTGGTGATCCGCAAATAGGCTAGTGCTACTACTTCCTCATATGCATCCTTGACCTTTGTGATAGCTGCAACTCTTACACTCGATGGGGTTAGTCAAGCTGGGGTTTGTCCTATGAGCATGCTTATCTCTCAAGGTTTAGAGACTGCCTTGATCTATTCAAGTACCCTTCCTTCTAAATCATACTCTATGGTCTGCACTTCCTCCTTACTCTCCTCACTAGTGGAGAAACAATTTTTGTATGCGTCATGTTGGAACTTCCAGATTGGGTCTGTAGAATGCTTGCAAGGTCCCTATACCCAAATGCAGTCGCACTTCTTAAGACGGCCCAATCATATGACAAATTTAGGTCACTCACCTTGGTCCATTGCCACTCCCTACTTTCCATAAGATCCTTAAGGGGTTTCAAGTTGGTGGCAATGTTGTCACGGCCAGCTTTCTTGATAAGTGTTCAAGGATTCCCTGAAGTTCAAGTGTGTTTATTGGGACTTGATAGGTGATTGATGTTGATTGGCCTATGGAAATTCCAACCATCATGCACACAGGTACTGTGGGTAGCTTAGAAGTTATGGCAGTCTTAGATTTGTTTGCAGAATTTGTTGCTTTCCTATACTCATCCCCTTCCCTTGAGAATGGGAGATTGATGGTTGCCAACACGTGCATCCAATCTTGCTCATTATCAGGGAAAGGGATGTACCTTGTTAAAACCCAACAATTGCTTCTTGTTTTTGAGTTCCCCTTCATCAAGTTAGAGATAGTCTCTAAATCCATGGATGAGGTCTTCCAAGTATCCAATTCTACTCGAATTGCTTCAAACCTGTTGCCCAAGAATATTAGATCATTACCTCAGTCCTCTATCACTCTCACATAAACATTCAATAAACATCCATGGCCTTCCGAGTAGGAGATCATAATCCACTCCCTTCATGACTATGAAGTTTACAGAGAATTGGAATCTCAGTATCTTTAGTGGCCAATCCTTTAGGACTCCAAAGGGTCTAACCTTCATTTTGTTTGCTAGGGTGACATTGAACCTTGAAATTTCCACTAGTGGATTTTTCCAAGTTTGCAAGACTACATGACTAAGCACGCTAACCACTTCTCACGTGACCACTATCCCCTTTCGTGTGGTATCTCCTAAGGTGATGAGAGGTAAGAGTGTGTGCATCTCAGTGCCCTCCTAGAAGACATTTATTTGTGGGGACTTAGACATGGGATTTAGTGTTAGGCTAGGTATGGGTGCCATGACATCATGGCCTGAAAAGTCTTGTGGCTTATGGTCATCACTATGTTCTACCCATCATTTCAACTCTTGCCAGAGTGCAGGGTTTTGTCTAAATAGTTCCCCCAATGACACTGTCATAGGAGTTGTTATGAGTGTTGATAGCAAGCTACCATCCTTCTTTCCCTCCTCAAATTTTTGGGTTCCTTGCCAATGTTCTTGAACCATTTTTGTATTCCTAGTCCTCTCACTCCACTTATATAATTGCTCAAGTGGTGGAATTATCTCTCTTGCCCTACAGTATGAAGGTGAGGCTAGTGGGCTCATGGTTGAGAATTCCTCAACCTCATCCTCAACTATAGGCTTGTTATTTTGAAAGTGTGCATGGGCTTCTTTTATCCACTCCTTGACCTTATTTGCAACTTTTAGTTATTGGTTAGGGTTATGGTACTCTCCAATCTTAGTGCTTCCCTTTTCTCTCATCTTACGAGCAGATGTTTTTGCTTCTACATCCACAACTTGTTTACCTTTGGTTAATGTGGTCTCACTCTCAATTTTGAGCATTAATTTTGCCTCATCTATTTTCTTTTGTTGTCGTTGATTCCTCTTCCCTATAGAGGATGCATCTAAGTTGCTAGGCCCTAGTAGTGAGACACTGGCTTGCTTCCTTCTTGACACAAAAGAGCCCAAGTCACATAGGTGGTATAATTACTGAGCTACTGGAGAGCTTCCACCTTGGGCAGTTAGCGAATAGATGAGTGACTATGCATTTGGGGCACCTCAAATCGGCCTTCTCTCTATTTGCTTGCTCCTTTTCAAGGTAGTGAGATGAGATATGCCCTGGATGGCCACACGTGCAACACACCATGGGTCCCTGGTTTTGAGTTCCTCTAAGGTCTTTTTCTCTTCCTCCCCCTAAGGTCATAATTGATAGTACAATTCTATACTCCATCAATATTGGATTTCCTTCTTCATCGTAAGAAATATAAGGATTCAAATAAGAATCTTTCTCTAGGGATTCTTCCACCAAGTGCCCTGGGACTTCGCTCAGTGGATGTGTTGTGATGGGTATAGGAGGTCTAGGGATCCTTGTAGGGATGATATCTATCCTTGATGGGGCTAGATTTGAGTCATTGGGCACAGGGAGGGCCAAAGGGGCTTCCCTTCCGAAATAAGGTTGTCTACCCCCTTGATAGTAAGGTCACATGTAAGGTTTCTCGAGTAAAGAAACTGTCATGGCAACCAATAGTGCATGGCATCTGTTAAGATATTTGCAATCACACATACTTTAGTCCCTTTGTGAGGAGCAGTGAGGGTTAAGGACCAGAATCCCATATGCACAGTAGGAGAAAGTACCACCACTCAATTCCTATAAAGCATTGTACTTGCACTCTTTTTCTAATGCAATGATAGTACTCTTTTCTTTCTAGTAAAGTGTCAATGTCACTCTCCATACACAAGATTATGTTTATGAGTCCAAGTCTCAATCTTGGAACCTAATTCACTTGTGTGACAATGTGTCTTTGTCAAGGTCAATGTATTCATGAGTTTCTTCTTCCTCTTTAAACCTCCATAGCTTTCACATCTACCATGCTCTAGATCCTGCACATTTCTATCATGGTATCAGAGCCCAATTGGGCCTGGCATAACTTCCTTCTCTGCTCTCTCAGTCCCTCTTAACCTCAATTCAGCTCAAGTCCAGCTCATGGTTCTCGTTTTCCACCTCCATCTTCACTTGATCTTCTTGACAGCCATAGCCAGCCTTTACCTACCTTGCTTGGAGCCTTCATTACTCTCAAACCAAGCCATATCTCAGTGAGATTCCTTCTGGAGATATCTTTCTCTGCTCAGGGCGCTTCTTCTTGGAACTTCAAACCAAGAAATTGATGATCATCCAACCTAGCATTACGTGATTTTGGCATCACTATCCAAAATTGCTCCTGATCCCGTTTGTACTGCTAGCGCGCTGCGTGCAGGTCACAATCTTGCCTAAGATCATAGGGCTTTGATAGAGGCTTGAAGAGAGCTACATTTCCGTAAAAACGCTTTTGAAAATGATCCACTATAGCTCCTAGAATCAGGAAAAAACCAGGCTGCCCCTAGAAACCCTAATGTAGAAGCCATAGCCAAAGCTTCAAAATTCTGAGATTTTTCACTGTTTCTCTTACTAAAGTTATCAACAGTGATTTTAATCACTGAGCAATACTCTTTGAATTTCATTAAATTCCTGTCACTCATATTTGAAGGTATCAACATCAAATCAAGAAGGGGAAGATTAGACTTGGATTTAAAAAGAGTAAAGGATTTTGCAGATTTGGTGTTCATTGACACTCAGTTAGTGCTTTTTAGCACTTGTGTCTCTCAACCAACTCTTCTGATGCTTAAATCTCATAATTTTGAAGTTGATTTTCTATTGTTCACATAAGACTAACATGGGCAAAGACTCTCCAATTGCTCACTTTAAAGGAGTCAGTTTTCACACCTAGCAGACCCACATCAAACTCATCCTGATGAAGAAGGGCCTCTAGGTCATTACCACCAAAAAAGAAAAGAAGCCTCGTGATGCGGATCTTGCTGTCACTTGGCAAAAAAACGATGATAAGGCTCATGCCATTATCAAACTGGAGCTAGACGATAGCTATATCCACCATGTGGATAACTGTGAGACTTCACACAATACATGGAAGAGACTTGACACTTTATTCGGTGCACAATCTAAATCATCAAAGTATGGTCTCTTGATTGAGTTTTTCAGGCTTGAAATGAAATCCCACACATCACTTGCCACACATCTAAATTACATGGAAGGACTTCTTACCCAACTTGCAAGAATCAACATTAAAATGGAAGAAGATGTTTGCATCAGTGTTCTACTTAAGAGTTTGCCTCTTGAATATAATTATGTATCAACAAATTTAATCAACAAGCCAAATCCTGAACTTGTTGATATCCAGGCGTCACTGTTAGAAGAGGAAAAGAAGCTAAAAACTAAGGAAGAACCAAGTACCTCTAGAGATGAGCATGCATTATATGTGGGCAATGATAGTACTCTTTTCTTTCTAGTAAAGTGTCAATGTCACTGTCCATACACAAGATTGTGTTTATGAGTCCAAATCTCAATCTTGAAACCTAATTCACTTGTGTGACAATTTGTCTTTGTCAAGGTCAATGTATTCATGAGTTTCATTTTCCTCTTTCAACCTCCATAGCTTCCGCATCTGCTATGCTCTAGATCTCACACATTTCTATCAACATCATGCTCGAATCTTCCACAATTGATGTAAGGCCTTGCTCCGGGATCCAAGCATTCAGATGGTAGGTGATTTCCTCCAGAGTGCACACATTGCATGTGGTGTTGTATAGGTCTTTGCATTGACTCTTTCACTCTAGTCACCTCTGCTTTCAAATCGACTATAGCTTGGGTCTAGTCAATATTCTTCCCTTTCTCCTATTCACTAGTGATAGCTCATTCACTAGTTGCTACAACTCTCTCAGTGTTCCTAATTGTATTGCTACCTTGATGTGCTGTCTAAGAGCTTCTCTCCCTAAGCAAATCATTTGTACGTATAGCCTTCCTTCAAGACTCTAAGAAGCACATACCTTTGTAGGTTTGAGTTGCCTGCCATGGTCTTATATAGCTGTTCATTGTGAATCTCATTATAGTGAACATAGTTGAGACCTCTCTCTCATTGGATCTCTCCGTTGCAAGTATCCTCTTACAAAGACTCCTCACAAAGGTAACGTAGTATCATATGTCCTCCTTGTCCTTTTGGATGACATTCATTATCTTAATGATTAGTTTATTGGAGTATCCTACCTCCAAAAATCTCTTGATGAAGAGATCGTCAGTTGGGTGAAGTCACTATGCTTGACATTATCCAAGCTGGTGAACCAAGTCCTACCCTTATCGCCTAGGCAAAGGCCAAAGGCTTGCAAGCATCGGGCAAGATCTATGAGGCTGTTGGCCTTGCACACTTGCTCAAACTACTTGACAAAGCTATAGGTTTCATTCCCTACCTAGTATTTATCAAGTTGCTTTGTAACTATGGATATTTTTGTTTGGCTTCTAGCATTTGGGGTAACTCCCCACCCGGCTAGCAATGATCCCATTAAGGCTTCCCCGCTCTGCTCAATGCTAGTAATGTATAGCAACCTCTTGGTGAGTAGCTCGCTTAGTGTGAGATAAGCTTCCAAAACTCTCTCCCTACTGTCATACCTCTCGTTTTGTTCCTATCTGATATGGCTAGGATCCTATGAACCTCGTTGAGTTCCCTCTCATGATGCAACCTCTGAGCCCTTTGCTCCAAACTATAATTTGCCATACATTACAATGTCATTCTTGCTAGTCTCCTCTCTTCCTCAAGGTCTACCACAGTGTTTGCCCTCAATATTTTGTGGTGCGCTATCCTCATTTGTCGATTGTATTGGATGACAAGTCATCCAATGTCGTCAAGGTGCTCAGTCATATTGAGGTCAAGGTCCAAGCGTAGGTTGTTCTTGTTTTGATCTAGTACATGCCATGGTAGTTTCCTCTTGATCCACTAGAGCATCTATGAGGTCAACCAAGTTTTCTAAGGATGTATTCCTAATCTTGCCAAGTCTTCCCTTTGCTTGGTGATGTGATAGTTTTGTCCTCTCCGTGTCTTTTTCCTTGGTTTTCTAGTTTTATTTTGATTCCTAGATTGTACTCCTATTGGTGGTTTCATTTTTAGGTTAGTTTCCCTTAGTTTGTTCCTTATTCATCTATTTGTTCATAATTGTACAACACTTATTCTCTAGCAATGCATCATGTTGTGTGTTGTGAAAAAATCAAGCTTTCAAGTTTCCATACATGCTTATGTGCGTACTCTCTCAAGTGTGACTTTTAATTAAGTCAATTGTGTTGATTTGTCATGTTCTTGGCTCAATTAGAAAAGGGAATTTTGACTAATCCTGACCAGTTGAGCTTGAGTTCTTTAGGGGCTACCACAAGTGGTATATTGGGCATCTAGCTCTAAGAGTCAAATTGGGTCTCTAGTTAGCTTAGCCATAGCCAAAGCTCAGGTCTTTTGGTTCCCTATGGACTGCTGGTCAATTGGAGCATGTCCTAGCTAGCACTAGAAAAGTTGAAAATCTTAGTCAAGCAAGGGGTTCTAGATATTTGGTCTAGGTCCCAGACTTGAACATTAGAGCAATTAGGCTCAGACTCAAATGAAAGACACTAGTCTGAGTGTCCGAGGGTTGCCCTCTGAGATCAAGTTCCAGCAATTGGCCATCCAATCCCAAGTTCTTTCATCTGGATATGGCCATCCAATCCCAGTTTTTTGAGTGGACACCTAGTGACTTGGATGCCTGATCTCGCTCAAGAATCAAGCGTTCGAGGCGGCCTATGTTCACCGTTTGAGCGGCACACGTAAAAGTTTGAATGGCACAAAAATGATTCTATTGCGTTCAATCCCTACTAGTAATTGCTACAATGATTATGGAACAATACAATAGATAGAAACAAGGATCTTGAATGTACTTGGTAAGGCCAAATGTATCAAACCATGAATCATAGGCAATGTAACTTGCAACCTGCAAGTCTCTACCTCCCTCTCACAAGCTCTCTCTCTCGCAGTCTGTGAATACAAATGAGCTCTCTATCTCTCTTGTGCCCCCTTTTGTGGTTTTCCCTTCTCCCCTTACCTCTTTTTTCTCCCTAGATATGCAAAAATCTTCTTTCTTTCTTCCCATGTTTCCCCATTTTATGGTTATTTGGAGAGTTATCTTTTTCCTCTTTTTCCTTATTTCTCCAACCTTAGTGTTCAAATTTGATACAAAATGCAAAACTCCTATTCTAATAATGCAAAAAGCTTCTTACACCTAAACTAATCTACAAAAGAGATTGAATGCCTCTGACTCCCTTCCTTCCTACCTAAAACCAAGCGTCATTTTGGAGTTGAAATCCTACTTTGTTGCCCAATTTGAAGCATGAAAATACACAAGATTGAATCTATTTATCCCGGTCATGGAACCAAAATGTGCGAGCTCACACCCAACCACCAAGACCCACAGACTGCTTATTGCTTCAAGCATTTCAAGTCGAATTCTATGGCTACCTCTCACATAGCCATTTGTACTCTTAGCCCTATGAGTGTAGTGAGCTTACCTTCATGCCAGATTGAGTAGCCTCCTTACCATGAGTTTACACGACCAGTCATTTTAGCCAAGGTTTTCTTTCCTGTTTTCACAGTTCCTTTGCTCTTTCCCTTCTATATTTACAATTTGCACAAGAGGGATCCTAGCACTCTTTTACAAAATGAATAACATTGCACTCTTGTACTTTCTTTTCTAGAATATTTAATGTGTCTTGCTACAATATTTGGTGCACTCATTGTTGTGCACTTCCTACATTTTTTTTAGCTTGCCTTATTTTCCACCTTTCTCACATAGGGCCCTCTTCCATTTCTAACTTGGGCTTCCTTTGTCTTCCTTTTTGGGTTGTTTAATTTGTAACATTACCCCCTCTAGTTGAGTGCCAATCCCATGGCAATTTTGGGTATGGGCTGGGGTGGCTGAAGGTTTACCTTATGGATTGGTGATGGCGCTTTTGTGGGGATTGGACGCGGGAGAGAAGCATGTCAAAATGGTTGAGGTTGTGGAGAGTGAGGGTACAGGGACCGTGGGTTCTTTGAGTGGTTGACAAGGGCCTCCCATGTAGGTGGTTGGTTGCATTCGCATTTCTTTGAAAAGGAAAAGAAAAGTGCATTGCCTAGGGGGTGTGTCTACCTTACCGTGTGGTGCATTGTGTCCATGCTAATGGATTTGGGAGCTAGGTTGGAACCACAAGAAAGTCTAGGGTGTTTTCCCATACTTGAGGACCCAATTTGTGTATGGGGAAACTGTAGTGAATGTAGCTTAGGGAGACAAGTCTAACCATAGGCCAGTGTGAGCTCCCTAGGCATGTCTTGCCCTTGATGTGCTCTAAGCATGAAGTGGGGGAACAAGGGCTATGGGGTAAGGAATGGAGATGGACAACCTCAACCTTTGTACATGCCAAACTTGAGGACCCCTAGGTGCAATGATTGTGGCACTCATCAAGTGAGATGTGTTTTTTTGCTTTCATTTTGATCTCATTTTCCTTCCTTGCTCTTGTCTTTGTACTTTTTCTTATCCTTTCTTTTCTTTTTCTTGCTTTTCTTTCTTTTTTTTCTCTCTCTCTTTTTGAACAAACAATTTGAATGAGGGAATATGCTAAGAATCATCCCATTGTGGAGCCAAGGCCACAAACTGCATATGGTGGCTTGAGGGCTTTTTTAAGAAATTCCCTACTTTATAGATACCCCTTTAAGCTGGATTTGACATTGAGTGGAGTAGATGACAAAAATGGGTGGCTACACCTAGTCACATGGGATTCACTAATAGTAATAAGGAGATGTCATCTACGTGCAAGAAATATATGAAAATATCGCTTATCTACCCCCTATTTATGGGACCTTACCTTATAAAATGTACCTTCCTTCCCTTAATTAATCCCCCTCCTTTACACTCACGTGGTACCATACGGTAAACCCTAGTGGACCCCTCGAGCACCCAGTGAATCTACTAACACTCATGTCCTCTAAGAGGTTCAAAATGCTTGCAAGAGGGTGGCTCTCATCATGAGGCGCACCATTGCACAACTATCAATCCCAGTGTTGAGGAAAAAAAAAAGGGGCGGCAACTGCTCTTCCTATGCAGTAGGCTTTTTTTTAATAACATTCACAGTAGGCGGAGATAATTACAAGTGGTGATGAAAGCAAGGTCAGGGCATGAGGAGATTTCATTTAGGAAACTTGTTATAGAGGGGTGGGGATCCCTTTCAGTAATAACTAGGCTCTCTTTACAAATTGAAGCATTTACATTATAGACCAATGGGAAGTCATATCTGCCATGCACTTCTAGGTTGAAACCAACTCCGATTCTTCTTGGATAGGGCATGTAGATAGGATCACACCATGCATAGGGTAGTATGCTGTAGAAAGTGAACTAGGCCTCCAAAGTGGAGTCCTAGATGTTTCCATACCACCTCCGTTGTGCCTCATATCCCTCCACTCTTTGGGATACCTCTCTCAACTTGCCTTCCCAATAGTTGATAGGTTCTTTCCACCACCTAGTGGGGTGCCCCCTTCGGTCCTCTAGCCATATCCTTCCCACACTAGCTAAGAGCTTGATGACATCCTCCACCACCCTAGGAGATAGTACTATGTAAAATGAGCAAGGGAAGGTGAAGAACTACTCAAAGGGGCTGCAATTTTCCCATTGCTTCTATTAGAAGAGAGAGAGAGAGAGAGAGAGAGGTTTGAGCACAATAGAGAGAAGCCGTATGCTCACACTCATTTTCTTCATATTTCATAATCCATATAACTAAGTGAATAGAACAC
Organism: Lygodium microphyllum; assembly: GCF_053477565.2. Lineage (NCBI taxonomy): Eukaryota > Viridiplantae > Streptophyta > Polypodiopsida > Schizaeales > Lygodiaceae > Lygodium > Lygodium microphyllum. The sequence continues at coordinate 129,103,691 of NC_141151.1, forward strand.
TCTAAGGTCTAAGGTTTGTAAGACCATTCACACCAAGTACAGAGTGACTTATTTAATTTCCATATGTGGTACAACTCGACAAACTAAATGTCGGGTACACACAACATAAAGATAGTAGAACTAAGCTTGAAGTTTTAGCACTCCCCCTCAAGCTCAAGACATCATCTATACACCAAGCAATTGTCTAAAAACACTAAACGTATCTTTACCCAAAGACTTGGTAAAGATATTTACTACTTGCTCATCCATCTTCACATGCTTAAGGTCTAATTTCCCTACAATAGCCATCTCTCTAATAAAATGGTAGTGTATCTCCATGTGTTTAGTCCTAGCATGATACACAAGATTTGTTGCCAAGAGTACACTACTGGAATTATTGCATAACAAAGTCATTGGAGCATCCACTTGTATATCCAAATCAGCCATAATCTTGAGTAGCCATTCAATCTCACATGCTACCAATGTAGCACCCATGTACTCTGCCTCAGTGCTAGACAATGCAATCGTTGGTTGCTTCTTGCTACTCCAATGGCCAATGCAGCACCCCTATACTATGCCTCAATGCTAGACAATGCAACAGTTGGTTGCTTCTTGTTGCTCTAGCTGATCATTCCACTTCCAAATCCAAAATCATAACCACTCATAGATCTGCGATCATATGAGCATCCTACCCAAACTGCATCTCTGTATCCAACTAGTGTCAAGAGCTTATATTTCACATAGAACAACTGATAGTCTACAGTGGACTTAACATATCTCATAATCCACCTAACAACATCCAAATGTGTCTTCTTGGGCTTCTACATGAACTAACTTATGAGCCTAACTGCATAACTCAAACCAGGCATGGTGATGGTTAAGTAGATCAATCTTCCAACCATCTGCCTATACATAGTCGCATCATCAATTTCAATTCCAGTGCTAATGTCCAACTTGACATTTTGATCAAGAGGTGTATTTCTTCAGCATTTCCATGACATAGTGTCCATGCCATATTTCTTCAGCATTTCCATGACATAGTGTTTCTGCATCAGCCCATAAACCATTTTCTGCCTTGATCACCTCAATACCCAATACTTTAGTTCACCTAAGTCTTTCATGTCAAATTCAAATTTCACCATATGCATAACATGTTGTATCCCCAAGTCATCATCACTTGTGATTATCAAGTCATCAACATAGATGACCAATACTACAAAGCCTTTGTCTGTCTTTTTCATAAAGAGACTATTATCAGCCCTGCCAACCGTAAATCCCAAACTCTACAAGTAACTATTGATCCTTGCATGCCAGGCTCTTGGAGCCTACTTCAACCCATACATTTCCTTTTTCAACTTCGATACATAATACTGAAAATTAGGGTGTAGATACCCTTCACATTGATCCATATAAACATCCTCTGCCAAATCACCATTGAGAAATGCATTCTTAACATCCATCTACTATAATTTCGAGCCTTTAGCAGCAACCAATGCAATCTTTGTTCGTATTGTTGCCATGTTGGAAACAAGGATGAATTTTTTCTCATAGTATAATCCACACTATTGAGCATATCATTTAGCAACCAACCTGGGCTTTATACCTCTCTACATAGCCATTTGACTTGCATTTAATTTTGTAGGCCCATTTGTAGCCAATGGTCTTCTTTCCTTTTGGCAGTGGCACAAGATCCCAAGTATTATTTTTAGCCAAAGTATCTATCTCCTCATCCATAGCTGTGCACCAATTTTTATCCATCACTGCTTCAGTAAATGTAGGAGGCTCTTTGACCTCTGTCACCTTTTTCATATAAGCAAAATGCTTCATAGAAAAATCACTGTAAGTCATCCTATCCACAGGGTACCTAACACTTTGTGAATGTCTAAGCTGTGGTGCAATACTCGATTCCCCTCTCTCATGAGGTGAAATGTACCTATTGTGCCTGCCAAGCATATACATGGTTAGCATACCAAGCTCACCGTCCTAACATGAAGTCATCCTGCCATGTTTCATCACACGAGAACTCTGTAATCTCCTTGTCCATGGAGATACTGTCGTACCACTAGGACCTGTCACTATAGTCCTTTGCTGCAAATCAATTGTAGAACCATGTGTAGAAGGCATATCCGATGGCACTACAATTAGTGATGCATATCAAGAGGCCATCTCATCAAAGATAACATCTCTATTGACTAGTGCCTACCGAGTAGAGGGATCATAGAATTTATATGCCTTCTTTTCCTACCACTATCCAATAAAAATTATGTGCTTTTGGATCCAGCTTTTTCCTTTTCTCATCAGTTATGTGCACATAAGCAAGACAACCAAATACTTTCATGTGACTGACATGAGGCTTGCAACCATATAGTTTCTCAAATGGTGTCATCTCATGATTACCTGTAGTGGGAGTCATGATAAAAATATACATGGCTGTCACAACAGCCTCATCCCAATAATAGAGCGGCATATTCTTCTCATTAATCATTTCCCGAGCAACTTCCATCAATACCCTATTCTTCTGTTTAGCTACCCCATTTTGTTGTGGAGTGTAACTACATGTAAGCTGCCTATGTATGCCATTTTCAGTCAAAAAATTATCAAACTCATTTGACACATACTCCCCACTACTGTCAGATCTCAAACAAGAGATGTAATAATAAAACTCCTTTTCAACATTCTTTTTAAACTACTAAAAAACAACAAACATGTCATCCTTTTTTTTCTATATATAAACCCGAGTATAGTGACTCAAGTCATCAATGAATGTCACATAGTACTTGGAGCCTCCCATGGATGCATTATGGACTGGCCCCCCCCCCCCAACACATTAGAGTGAACTAACTGCAATGGTTGCGTACTATTTCTTACATGCCTCACAAATGGAAACCTTGACTGTTTACCAAACTGACAAGCATCACAAACATGATGAATATATGTATATTGAAACTTGGGTAAAACTACCACAAGCTATTTATTCTGCATCATTTGCAATCATGGAAGATTAACATGTCCCACTCTCTTATGCCGTATTTCTAAGTCTCTAACTTTGCCAGAGCCATGGGAAAACATTGCTGATTTCAATTGTGGCAAAATGGCATCAAGAGTAAATATCCTGCCATTCCTATGAATGTGAGCAATCAATTTGCAGCCATTACCAAACTCCTCAATGAAGCACCCATGCTTGTTAAATCGGACCTGGAAATTCTACTCAGTCGTCTGACCCACAGACAATAGATTTTTATAATTGATGAAACATGTAGTAAATCACGTAAGTTCTTCTTCCTACCATCATGGATTACCAAAGGTACTTTGCCTCTATGTTCTATACTATGCTGCATGTTATCCCTATGCATACATAGCCATTCCTCTCACACACCATGTCAATAAACCAGTCACCATGAGGCATCATATGATTTGATGCCCTCAAATTAATGTACCAAATTGTATCCTCACGAGACTTCTTAGTAGCCCTATCTTTCACATATGTCATTGCAAATAGTCTATCCCCAGATGCATCTTCTGCCTAACTGGATGATGGATAATGTCCATGATGTTTGCCTCTTTGATTGCACTGCTTCTTCCAGAAATCCTTGGAATATGACCATACTTTCCATAGAAGTGACAATCCTTATCCTTATTAGGATTGTTAGATGGACATTGTTGTCAAGAATCGCGTGGTGGGGGGAGTTGCTCAAGATGCTGCGTTGAACACACACAGAATGCACAAGGAGAAGCTCACTTAAGAGACAAGAAGAGACGTGGAGGCCAAAACATTTTCTTGCTGGTTTCTTCTTCTTCTTCCACACACTTTACAATGTACATAAAGTATAGATAAGATACAACATAAAGGAAAGTGGCCTACTAAGTCAAACAATGCATAATCGACTACACTAGTCGACTGGCGCTATAACTATGCCAGCTGTCAATAGGTGTAACAACCTGAATATAATAAGTAATGAGTCAGTGGTGGCCATGTGAGAGACATAATGACCACCGACGTGCTAAGCCTAGACGTGTGGACCCATCTAACCAGGCGGTCCATCATCAATGTCCGCATGTGTTGAGCTTGTCATCTCAACACTCCCCCTCAAGCTCAACTACATCTCTGCAACTCCAAGTAAGCTTCAAAACTTTTGAAGCTTCTCTGTACCCAATGCCTTCGTGAAGATGCCAGCTATTTGATCATGTGTGCTGACATACACCAAGTCAATCTCACCTACTAGCACATTCTCTCTCACAAAGTGGTAGTGTACCTCAATATGTTTTGTCCTGGCATGGAACAGAGGGTTCCTAGCCAACTGTATATTGCTCATGTTGTCACAATAAATGACAACTGGACCTTCCACATGCACATCCAAATCATCCAATAACTTTTGTAGCCATACTATCTCACATTCTGCAACAACAGCACCTCTATACTCAGCCTCTGTACTCGACAAAGCAACTGTAGATTGCTTTTTGCTGCTCCAAGTAACTGCTGCACTACCAAGAGAGAACATGTATCTGTTGGTAGATCTTCTATCAGACATACTACCAGCCCAATCTACATCTCTATATCCAAACACCTGTACATCTGTACTTTCCTCATAGAGAAGTCCATAATGTAATGTGGACTTAACATATCTCAATATGCGTCTGACTGCTTCCAAATGTGGCTTTCTAGGTATTTGCATAAACTGAATCACAAGACCAATAGCGTAGCTCAAGTCTGGCCTTGTAATGGTCATGTAGATCAAACTCCCCACTATTCTCCTGAACATAGTAGGGTCTTCTATCTCATTCACAACATCATCACTCAACTTTACATTCTGCTCCAACGGGACTGAAAGTGGTTTGCATGCTGTCATACCATACTTGGACAACATATCCAAGCCATATTGTCTTTAGGACAGCCATATACCATCATCACATCTGATCACCTCAATGCCAAGGAAGTATCTTAGCTCACCTAAATCCTTCATCTCAAACTTCTTCAAAAAATCCTTGACTTCAGCAATCCCACTATCAGTATCACCTGTAATAATCAAGTCATCCACATAGATGACTATGATGACCAAACCTGCATCTCCCTTTCTCACATAAAGTGAGTGATCAACATCAGAAACATAAAAGCCAATATTGACAAGATACTCTCTGATCTTGTCAGTCCATGCTCTAGGTGCTTGCTTGAGCCCATAGAGTGCCTTCTTCAACCTGCACACATACGTGGGATGCTCTAAATCTTCATAACCTACTGGCTGATCCATATACACTTCTTCCTGCAAATCATACATGGGATGCTCTAAATCTCCAACCTTTGGCTGCTGCCAAAGTAATCACACATCTGACAGTTGCCATCCTAGCAACTGGACTGAAGGTTTCATCATAATCTATGCCATATGTCTGGGCATAGCCTTTTGCAACCAGCCTAGCTTTATACCTACTAATAGAACCATCTGCATTGTGCTTAATCTTATAAACCCACTTACATCCAATAGCTTTCTTTCCCTTTGGCAATGATACTAGATCCCAAGTCTTATTGGCCTCTAATGCAGCCATCTCCTCATCCATTGCTGCATCCCAATGAGCATGACCAACAGCCTCCTCAAAACATGTGGGCTCAACATCCTCAACTAGTTTCACCATATAAGCATAATGGTGAGCTGCATAACCTTTAAAACCAAATCTTTTAACAGGGTATCCGACCCTACTAGATCTGCATACAATTGGATCACTCAATGGAGCCTTTACATTACTATGAGCTCTCTGTACACCTGGTGTCCTGACAGAAGGAATACCAAGCTCATCATCCAAGCTCTCTAAGCCACTGGAGTCTCCATCAAGAACTGCATCAATGCCATCTGACACTTTATTCTTTCCTTTGTCTTTACCTGTAGTGCTACTAGATGCACCTGAAGATGTAGAGCTACTCCTTAGTCTCCCAGACCAAGGACTACCAGATGATGTCTCTGGTCCACTAAGAGTTCATGATTCTTGCTTTTCAGCCTGCACATGAGTGTCATGATCATCATCATCATCCAATGCATCACCACTAGATGCATACCAACTACTCATTTCATCAAAGATGACATCCTTGCTCAATTTGAACTTACATGTGACAGGGTTATAACAGCGATACCCTTTCTGCTCTAAAGAGTATCCAATAAAGACTCACTTTTCAGCCTTTGGATCTAGTTTTTTCGCAACTCATCTGGCACATGAACGTATGCAACACAGCCAAATACCTTCAAGTGCGATACATCAGGTTTCTTGCCAGTAAAGCATTCTTCAGGAGTCATACCATGAACTGCAGCTCTCGGAGTTCCATTCATAATATAAACAGCAGTATGAACAGCCTCAGACCAGAAATGCTTAGGCATATTCTTTTCAGCCATCAAGGTGCGTGCAACTTCTGCAATATGCTTGTTTTTCCTTTCTACAACTCCATTTTGTTGTGGGGTATACCTACATGTGAACTGTCTATTTATCCCATGAGACCTCAGGAAATCACTGGACTCATTCGAGAGGTACTCTCCCCCTCCATCTATCCTCAAGCACTTTACTTTCAAGCATGTTTCTCTTTCAACTGTAGCCTTGAAAGTTCTAAAGTGCTCAAATGCTTCACTCTTTTCCTTCATAAAATATACCCACAGCTTTCTAGAACAATCATCAATGAATGTGACAAAGTATGAACTGCCTCCAAGAGATACATTTTGTGTAGGCCGCCAAATGTCTGTATGCACAACATCAAGGATATTTCTACTTACATCTCTGTCATGTGAAAAGGGTTGTCTTGCCTGCTTACCAAACTGACATGCTTTGCATACCTTATGAAATTCTGCAACTCTAAATGTAGGCAAACCTGTAACCAACCCTTTGGATTGCATTAATTTTAGCCTTTGTACATTTGCATGTCCAATGTGTTTGTGCCAAATTTCAATATCTGCAACAACACCTTTTCCTTTAGTATACATAGCATCATTCATAGTAGAAATTCCAGCATCCAGAGTAAAAATACGTCCAACTCTACTTCCCTTTGCAACTAACCTGCACTTGTCATTGAAGTCTTCTACAAAGCAGCCCTTTGCATTAAATTTGACTTGTAGCCCTTGCTCTACCATTTGACCGACTGACACCAAGTTCTTTGTAATAGATGGCACATGCAATACATCTGAAAGACTCTTTGTCTTACCATCATGCAAGGATAACGGAACTTTTCCAATTTGTGAAATTGGGTGGCATGAATCATCACCCGTCTACACATAACCTGCATTTTGCAAATCCTGCATCTCTCCAAACCATTCTGCATGGCTGGTCATATGATTGGATGCACTTGAATCAACATACCAAACATCATCATGTGTTCCCTTTCCTGTAACAGCATTAAGCATATGCTGCATAACAAACAGATGTTCATTTTTATCTTCATTCTGTCGTGAAGACGATGCATAGTTTCCTTGCTGCAACTTACCACTACGGATATCATCTTTCTTAGCATAACATTGGACTGCGATATGACCTGTTTTGCCACAGTAGTGGCACACAATACCAGAGTTGTTAGAGCCTCTATTCTGCCATTCACCTCTTCCTCTAAAGCTCCCCTTGCCTCTAAAGTTATCATGACCTCCTGAAACCTATATATCGTCAAATTGCTGATTCAATTTGTTTTACTGGTTGTCACTACCAGGTCCTGTACCACGGCCTCTTAAGAGAACCTGCCACGTCCCCTTCCTGAATTGGAGTAGAAAGCTTGGACCTGTTCACCACTTTTTTCAGATGTCTCAATCTGCATGTTGATCTCTTCAGTGATCATAAGGGAGACCAACTCATCAAAATCAGGAAATGGTTTTCTAACATATACGAAAGTTACAAAAGACTTCCAAGCCTTTTCATTGTTAAGTCCACCCAAGGTAGATGACACCAAATCATCATCATTGGGCATTGCATCAATCACTGCTAAGGAATCGGCAATGCTCCTTACCTTCAGTGCATAATCATTGATAGACATCTTCCCTTTCTTCAATGTATTCAACTCTTGCTTGAGTTGAATCTTTCGTGCCTTTTTATTTACAGAAAACATACTTTCAAGTATGGTCCAAGCTGCATATGAATTCTCTACATTTCTAATGTGTCCCAGCATATTATTGTCAATTACTGCAGACAACCCAATACATGACCTTCTTGTCTTTTACATTCCATTCCTTTCGTGCTTTTGTCTCTTCTGTAGTTGGAGGATCACTCACCTCCGGCTCCTTTTCTTCACCTGAAACAAACTCGTAGAGGCCTTTTCCAATAAGGAAGTTCGTGACACGGAACTTCCACGAAGGATAGTTATTCTTGTCAAGCTTCTCAATGATGGGGCTTTCATTGTTCTCTGCCATTATCACAAAATTAATACCAACAGCAAGCAAATCTTCTGCAACCCTCGATCTGTAGTGCACAACAATACACCAGATAGCCTTTTTCACTGTCTGCTCAACAATACATGCAATCTGCAACCAGTTTGCAAATAAACCTTGTGTTTACTCACTGATAAACACCTTTGAACTTACAGATTTGAAATCTGTAACCTATGCACCCACTTTCGGTCAATATAGTCAAAGTAACAGTGTACCCTGAAACTGTTGTCTGCAACCTTGCGGCTCTAAAATGGGGCCTGAAACGGCCTCAGATGCCCAAAATAACTGCGGAAAAGTCCTAAAGGGTTATCTAAAAAATACACAGCGCTCTTCGCGCACACCAAATCTCACTACAGTCTAAGATTTTTGCTCGACCCTGCTTCCGGTGCCTCCACAGGCACTATCCAAGAGAGAGAGTGGAAGAATGGAAGAGCTTACCCATGGCTTGCTTGCTCGAACCTTGCTTCTTCTCCTTCGCTTCAGCCTTCAAAATCAGCCTCTCTCAATGGCATGGCTTTGATACCATGTCAAGAATCGTATGGTGGGAGGAGTTGCTCAAGATGCTGCACCAAACATACACAGAATGCACAAGGAGAAGCTCACTTAAGAGACAAGAAGAGAGATGGAGGCCAAAACGTTTTCTTGCTGGTTTCTTCTTCTTCTTTCACACACTTTACAATGTACACAAAGTATAGAGAAGATACAACATAAAGGAAAGTGGCCTACTAAGTCAAACAATGCATAACCGACTACACTAGTCGACTGGCGCTATAACTATGCCAGTTGTAAATAGGTGTAACAACCTGAATATAATAAGTAATGAGTCACTGGCCATGTGAGAGTCATAATGACCACCGACGTGCTAAGTGTAGATGTGTACACCCATCTAACCAGGTGGTCCATCATCAATGTCCGCATGTGTTGAGCTTGTCATCTCAACAATTGTTGATGCTAGGAGCCTCTGCATCTAGGGCCAGATCTCCCCCTGCCTCTGAAATCTCCACCTCCTCATGCATTTGAACCTTTCTGGTTATTATGACCATAGGATAACTTTTGTTGGTCTCCTATACCAAAACCATAATCTATACCACAGCTACCACAGCCATGTTGATTTGAATAAAATATAGCATCCTCGTTCTTATAACTGCTAGAACATGTAGCAAATCCCAATTTAACCTCTTCATGAATGAGCAATGCAACAAGCTCATTGAAATCTGGCATTTTAGCCCACATAGAGATGGAAGTATCAAATGACTTATATTTAGATCCCAAATCATTTAATGTCACTGCAACCATGTCTTCATCCTCAACCTATGTGCCAATGGATGCTAGCTAGATCCACAATAGTCTTAATCTCTATGACATAATCTTATATAGATCTGCCATTTCTCTCCATGTTGTTGAATTTCTGCTTTAACTATATCTTCTTGGCACTGGTAGTTGTGCCATAGTACATGATCAATATGTTCTATGCATCTGCTGGTGAGTTGCAATTCATGATCTATATTACCATATCATCTAAGATACACAAAGATAACCAGTGTAGCACCCTGCGAGCTCTTTCCAACCAAGCTCGGTGCACTTGTCTTTGATCAGTTGTAGGGTTCCTCTTTGGAATTTCAAGTTCATAGCTTCAACACCTATCATCAAGTCCCAATATCATTTTCCTATCAGGAAATTATCCATGCAAAAATTCCATATGGCATAATTGTTTCTATCAAGCTTTTCCCCTACTATCTAGATTATACTGTCAGTTCTCTCTACATTTACCATGTGGCAAACAATGCTTGATTACCTGTAAGCCAACAAGTCTAACTGACTAAGCTTTACTCCTCACCATGAAACCTGCAAACATGCCTCTCTTGCCATGAATACACACACACACACAAAAGACTCAAGACACACCCTCACCAATCAAAAAACACTCTTGTTACTGTACTTGTTCCATTGAACGCTTTTCTTTGACTATTTATGATAGTTTTTTGCAAAAATATTCACTGTTAAAACCAGATTATTTCAGCCCCTTACCATGGATTGCGTTCCCTGCTTGTAACTAGCCAATACACTTTAAATGCATTTGTTTTTAGCTCCAAACTTTAGTTTTCAATAGCATTCAATGCTTTTCCTAATGCTTCACACATTCCTAGGCATATCCCAAGCGATACATTTGATATGAACCAATCAATGTCATGTAATGCTTTAGGCAAAGACCATGCTTGTTGTCCACAGTTTGATGACAATTTTCAGCTTGTAATTTTTAGATTTGTAAATGCATTCCAAAATTTTATTTTTAATCCTTTTAATCATGCCTAAGTGTACATGGGTATCATCATTCTAGATAGTCATATCCATCATTCCAAGGCATATATGGATCAAATGGTGCCCTATATTGGTGCTGGGAATTCCAAGACAGATTTGAGCTTGTCGGATACTTTCAGATTTGAGTATTTTTTTCAAAAAAAATCAGCCCATAAGCATGACAACCAATGTATGTGTCTCCCTAAGCATACCTATGCTCTAATGAACTCTTCCAGACATGTCCAAGAGCTCCAATAACTTTCCAATGTAAAGCATTTGTTTTATATACCCTATCTATAGCAATTCAAGATAGTTTCCAGGTCTACAAATCACTGTTACAACTCATAGATGAGCTCCCACGAAGGCAATAGCATAGTATACCCTTCAAGTACCTTCCAAAGTGAGTATGCAAGCTGTAGATCACTTGACTAGTGATTATTTTACTGGTTTGCAGCCATGGGGGAAAATTTTGGACAGTAGATGCAAACACATGATGTAGCATGGGGATGTATTTAGCAACTCTTCAACACACTGATGATCAGTACTCTCTCTAATGTGATCAATGAAGGCTCCAAATTCTCCAAACAGGACCTAGACAACCTCCAATAGCAATGGCAAACCAAATGAAGTAATGCATACCTTCAATAGGAGCAATGACAATCAGCCCCTCTTGTTAAGAATCCTGAATCTTCAAGTTCCAATTCTGCTTCACAAATGCTATCCACCATAGAGTCCATTCATGGCTCTAATACCATGTTAGAAGAGAGAGAGAGAGAGAGAGAGAGAGGTTGGAGCAATAGAGAGGAGCCATATGCTCACACTCATTTTCTTTGTATTCCATAATCCATATAACTAAGTGAATACAATACTCTAAGGTATAAGGTCTCTAAGACCATTCACAGCAAGTACAGAATGACTTATTTAATATCTGCATGTGGTACAATTGGACAAGCTAAATGTCAGGTACACACAACATAAAGATAGTAGAGTTGAGCTTGAAGTCTTAATAGCTTCCACACTGCAAGTTTGTGGCCCTAATTGATGGGGTTTCACTCTTCGCTTTGAGAGATGGCCACTTGAGGAATTTGTGGTATCCTAGCTTAAAACTTTGTGTGGGCAGTTTCCACTTGCTTCCTATGCCTATGCCTTGCCTACACCATTTGCTCAGGATGCCTAGCTTCCTCCCCTTGCTCTTTGATTTTCTCTTATGATGGCATAGGGGGGTTTGATTCCTTCATTAGCTCCTTCTCTTGATGATTTGTTTCCAAGTTAGGTCCCTCCTCTCCTAGACTGGTCCTATTAGCTCTTGTTGCGGTGGTTGGTTGTATTGGCCATTCTTGCTTCCTAAGTTCTTGCACAGTTATACTAGTTGAGAGTAGGTGAGCACGTCGATCCTCTAGCCCCCAATTGGTGCTAGTCTTGGGTGCCCTGTCATGTAGTCCATGGTGTAGAGCCCTTCTTGACACTTCAAATTTTCTCTTGAGTTGTTCTGCTATCTCTTCTCTTTCTAGCTATGTGGCATTCAACACTAGTCATAAGAATACATGTTGTTGCTCCAGCATTCTAGTCTCAATAGCCACAGCTTTGCTTTCTACTACGAGATGCTCACTCTCGACATGGGCAAGCTTGTAAGTGTAAAAATTACATGGTGCAACAAACAAAATCTAAGAAAAAGATGGAGAGTACACAATAGATAAGAGGAGAATTTAAAAAAATCTTCAGCTCCAAACAACTAATACAATGATGGCTCTGTCCACTTGTGTGCTTCCATTGTGAAGCTTAGATGGCGATCTAGATAGAAGATAGGTGAAGATCTTAAGGCTAGTTGGAACAACTCTAACTAGATGAAAGATAGATAATAGATAGATGTGAAGGGGTTTAGCTTTTATAGCCCACGAAGGTGGTTAGGTTGGTCTAACCAACCTACCATATGAGCCTCCACTAGTCAACCAAGGAATATTCCCTTTACCGTCGGGCCATGAGCGCTGCCCCTAGACCCATTCTAGGGGGGCCACAGACCCCCTTGGACCCCCCAGCCAGGGGTTGCTTCCATGGCCCCTTGGAAGTAGCCCCTAGACCCCAAAATAGGGGCACCTAATAACTCTCTTACCCTGCAACTTGATGCAATGTAACTCAAGTTGCTACTAACTTAACTACTCAATCTAACCCAAAGATTAGACTTCTGGTCACTTAGACCTCATCTGTCATACAAGTCAGGGCTCAACCAATATTCCGGCTTGCATATGGCTTCTCCTCATAATGAGGCCTTACAACTTTGAGCACCATGGATCATTGGTGGCACCTTATGAGGGTGGGGCATTGAGCATATCTAACACCCCCCATCAATGTCCACCCAGAAGTGAACTATCTCCTCGCTATCAAGTCTCTAAAGATAAACTTGAAGTAGATCCTTCGTAAGTTCTTTGGTGAAGATATCCACTCAATTCTCCTCTATTGGACAATAGACCAGTTCCACTATCCCATCCTCGATCAACTCACACACATAGTGATATTGGATCTCTATATGTTTGGTGCGTGCATGAAACATTGGATTTTTGTCAATGACAATGCAACTCTGATTATCACATCTCAATACAATTGGTTCTTCATCCAGCACTCCCATATGCCATAGGATCCTTTTCAACCATACTGCTTCACATGCAGCAAAACAAGCTACCTTGTACTCTACTTTGGTAGAAGACAATGCCACTGTTGGCTGCTTCTTACTAATCTAAGAGAAAATTCCTGAACCCAAAGAGAAACAATAACCAAAAATTAAATTTCTGGAATCACTATCTCATGCCCAAAATTTGAGTCACATTTCCTCACAAGATAAGTTTTAGAAGTGTATGTGATATCATAGTCAAGAGTTTCCTTCAAGTATCTAAGCACCGATATCCCAACTTTCCAATGAATCTCATGATGTTTGTTTGAGAACATGCTCAAAACACCAAGAGTAAAATTGATATTTGGTCTGGTGTTACACAAGTAGATCACAACCTCCTAAACCTCCCAATATCTGCTAGTACTGATGTATCCTCAAAGGATAACTTTGCATTCATCTCCATAGGTGTAGCTATCTTATTGCACTTAGTCATGGAAAATGCCTTCAAGATCTCCTATGCATACTTTTTCTAAGAGATGAAGATCTTTCTTGGCTCTTGTCAGAATTCAATCCCTAAATAATAATGTAGCAAGCCCAAGTCTGTCCTTTCAAACTCAGAACTCAAAGTGTTTCGAGTTCGGTTGATCATATCTTCATAGTCACCTATAATAAGAACGTTGTCCACATGAAGGACAATCACTACAGACTTTTCATCATCTCTGTAAACATACAAGTTAGCATCGGAGGCATATCTTTTGAATTTTAAACTTAAAAAGGACTTATCTATCCGCTAGTACCATGCTCTGGGGCCTATACAATGCCTTCTTTAGCTTACACACTTTGTTCTCAGAATGGGGGATCACAAACCCTTGTAGTTGAGCCTCGTACACCTCCTCCTTGAGGACACCATTTAAGAACACCATTTTAACATCCATTTGGTAAATCGGCCACTACTTGTGGGTAGCCATTGCAATTATTGTGCAAATAGTGGTCATTGTGGTAGTTGGGACAAATGAATCTTGAAAAAAACACCCTTCCAACCAATCTCACTTTGTACTTTTCTAAGGTACCATTAGCCTTGTACTTTACCTTCCAGATCCACTTCTGCAAATAACCTTTGCATTTGCTGGCCGATCCACTAGCTCTCCCAAGTGTCATTCTTCATTATGCTGTCATACTTGGCTTGCATAGTTGCCTCCATGCTGGATCTACAAGTGCTTCTTCTAAGTCAGTTGGCTCCTTTTTTTCTCTCATAATCTCAGCCATCAAGGCCATATTGACAATGTGAGTAGAAGCCCTCCTTTGCTCCTCTATTCTCTGAGACCTCCTTGGTCCATCTAACTTCTCCTCAATAGATGTAGGCATAGGATTATTGTGTTCATAGAGATGCTTCACCCAACATGGAAATGGCGTTTTCGGTGGGTGATGTTAGGTTGGTGAACTTTTTCCTCATCATCTAAAGATGATGCTTCCTCCTCCTTAAGGATAGGGATAGCTCTCGGAAAAGGTTCATAGTGGACTACTTCTCTGCTTGATGATAAAGTGGAAGACCTTGAATTCTCCTCCGCCATTGTATGCAGTTGCTCCTTGAACACCACATCATAGCTCGCGATGATCTTATTTACCTCTTAGCCATATAATTTGTAAGCCTTCTTCTCATCACTATAACCCAAGAATATACATTTTTTGTTTTTTGGTTTTAACTTGTTTCTCTTCTCATCTAGAACATATGCATAACATTCACAACCAAATATTCTTAAATGTGAGATAGATGTCTTCTTACCAATGTAAGCCTCATGAGGTGTTTTTCCCTTGAGAGCCTTTGTGTAGCTCTGATTTAGAATCTAGACTACAATATTAATAGCTTTAGCCCAAAAATGGTTAGGCAATCCCTTGCCATTTAGCATGCATCTTGCCATCTCCACAATGGTGTGATTCCTGTGTTTCACAACATCGTTTTGCTGAGGTGTGTGAGGTGTCATCAATTGATGCTTGATCCCTTTCCTCTTGCAAAAGTTCCCAAACTCCTTTAGTTGAAATCACCACCACCATCTGTTCTAAATTTCTTCACATTTTCCCTATTTCATTCTCAACAAGTTTTAGGCATTCTTTAAACTTACCAAAAGCTTGAGCATTATCATGAAGGAAGTACACCCACATCTTCCTATTATAGTCATCAACAATCAACATAAAATAGTAAGATCCCCCCAAGGCCTGTGTAGGCATCATACCACACAAGTCAGCATGCACCAACTCTAGAGGAGCCTATGTTGTATTCTTACTTTCATGTAGAAATGCCTTCTCTATTGCTTGCCCACTATACAAGGTTCACATGGTTCCTTCAATTTAGTCACTGTAGGTAGGTGAGCAACCATACCTTGCTTGTGCATCTCCTTCAACACTAGAAATCTGATGTATCCAAACCTTTCATGCCAAATCTTACTTGTGCCCATTGCACTATGGACTTTTCCATGAGGCAAGTAAGGATATATAGGTGTTTGGGTACATAGATGCAAATTGAGTTGGTAGCAAGTCTAATAAAACATCTACCTACAAATTCATGTTCTTTCTTTGTAGTATAGCAATTAATTGGAGCAATAAAAAGAAACAATCGGTTGCTTTATTGAGTATAGAAGTTGACAATAGAGGTGTTGCCATGTGAGATGATATGGCTGCAAAAATTATTGGGTGATTTGGATGTGCACGAAGATAATCCAATTGTCATTAGCTATGACAACATGAGTAGTACATAGGTAGCTAGGAACCTAGTACTCCATGCTAGAAAAAATACATTGAGGTGTATTACCATTTTGTCCAAGAGAAGACACTTGCAGGAGAGATGGACTTGGTATACATGATCATATAGCTAACATTTTCACAAAGGAATTTAGTGTAGAGAAGCTTCAAAAATTTCAAAGCTTACATGGAGTTACAGAGGTGCAATTGAGCTTGAGTGGAATTGTTGAGATGGCAAGCTCAATATGTGTATAATGTATTTCCTTGTTAGATAGGTCTACACGTCTATACTTAGCATATTGGTGTTTGTTATACATGGCCACTAACTTATCACTTACTAGCTTGTTGAAAGCCCCACTATCCCATTTGAGGCAATTTGGTACATTGTGCATATATTTTTAAAGGGAGAAAATGCAAGAAAATATAGAATACGTATTAAAGTCACTTAGGAGTATTGTGCCCTCCCTAGAAAACAAGTTATGCCACATGCTAGCTAGAAGATTAGTAGCCAAATGGATTATACATAGTTGAAAAGCAAAGAATATGACTCAGATATAATTCTTAGTCACAACCTCAATGATGCTAGACTAGAAGAGTGCCACTACAAGATACATGCCTCATACCAACATTCAAAACAATGCAAATGTTCATAAAAAACCCATTATGGCTAAAAGTGGCAGTATAAGCATCTCCATAAAATTATTGCAGAAACCATTTCTATATATGTCGCTATTTGCATTGCAAATGCAGCTCAAATAGTGATGCATATAGTGAGGGTTTGTGATGTGGATAGTGACGACAATAGTGACGCATGAAGAGAAATTAGTGATGCTATTAGCAATGATTCTAGAGAAAAAAAAAATTATGGCAGGGCAACAAGATGCCCTGCCACATATAGCAACATGTCTTGTATAATATTCTACAAATGAATTACATGTTGGATATGCAATTGTCGTTAAGATGAGCTCAAAATCTACTTGAACCTAGAAGATTGATATATAGAATAAGTACAAGACTGCTGATGAAAACTCATGACATTACATGGAACCAAGGAGAGAGAGGAGAGCCAAAATAGACATGAAATTTTATCTGTTTTATACAAAGGATGATAAGCACATCTAAGGATTAGTATATGGAAGATGCCTACACAAATCACAAGACCAAATAAGAAGAGGGTGTGTGCTCTAAGAATCCAAGCGAGAGCTATAGATCCTCGCCATCAAAAAGCTCGTCCCGATACAAAGGAGCATAAAATGAACTCTGCAAAATGAAAAACTACACATCAATTCACAATACATAATGCATTAAAAAAAAGTAGTAACTATGGACAAGAAAGATAATTGACTTATTGGGCCATCGCGTGTGCACAATCTATCCATGAGTGTAGTGAGAACATGTCTTTCTGCATATTAAGCCTCAAAGCTCATGGGATCACGGTTTGTGATATAGTGATGCTGCAAAGAAAATAGAATACAAAAGTTAGAAATACGATTGTTAGTATAAGTGATATTGCAAATAAAAAAGCAAGAAAAACAAAATAAAAACTTACAAATTCCTCCAGATAAGTCCTATGGCCACCACTTCTTAGATGATGCATGACCCATGCCTCCAATCATGCCCTTGCTTCCTCCCACTACTATTGTTGCTGACGTCCTGGAGAATCTATAGCCTCCTCCCTGAGTCTCCACCAATCATCTGCGTCTAGTTGCTTGAACTTTGAGATGCCACTCTTGAGTGCCTTGCATGCGTCGATCATCTATGTGACATGTATACATACATACACTCCATCATCCGCCCAGTGGAAAACCTCTTTGATGCAGTAGGTACCAGAAACTCCTCATGCAAGGATGTCACTATATAGTCCTTTCTCCCCTCGGGTATATTCTTTCGATGGTCCAAGATGTTGTGCCTAAAAACTTGTTGGCATAACTCTCTTATGTGAGACATCACCCTCATCCCCCCATTATTCATGATCACAGCACCTGTCCTATCACCTACGAGGTATCCATACCCATCTGTGCTATATCTAAGGTGTGTCCTCTCCCACCTACAATTGCACTCTCGAGCATAACCAAGAGACCCCTTATATATGGTGTACCCAATGAGGGTAGTATCTCTCAAAATAGCACCCATAGGGGTGGCCCCCCTGCGGACAGTTGAGCAAAACTTGGAGTCACTAGAGTAGATGTCCCCATAGGTGTGACAAATCTTGGAGGTGATATGTATCCACCAGAACGATGAGATGGAAACATTGCATTGGTGCCTCCACAACACCCACATGAGCCACCTTCTCTAGACCCTATATGAGAGCAAGGAGTAGCACCCCTATCAGGAACTAACTGCAGGCTCACAATATCCACATCTTTGATGCACCACCCAAAACCACTCCCTCCGTCTCGGCCTAGTCTAGAGTGTCAACCTCATCTACTGAAAACCGAAACATCAGAGCGTGCCAAAGTAGATCTCATGGAACGGCCTGATGGTGTCCAAGATAGCTCCTTGTCTGCTATATCTCTATATTGGGCCATCTAATTTGGAGATATATGTGTGAATATCTCCTACAACTCCTTGTCACTCATCCCTTAACTCATCTTGCTCTCCAAGTATCTTCAAAGGTTACTTGCATAGACAAAAAATAATATTAGCATAATCAATATAAAGATTTAAGTAAAGCACGACAATATAACTCTGAAAAAGATGATGCTACTTAAAATGCATATTCTAAAGTATCGTGAAAAGTGATTCATGAATAAATTGAGTAAGTAAATTCAACAAATATGACCTAGCCTATGGTTCCATGTAAATATCCTGGTACAACTCTGCATACATTGGAAGGTCTATAGATAGGTCACCATCACAGAAGGAGGAGTCCATGTCGTTCTCAAAGAATACATGGCCTCCTATCTTTCCATCATCATTACTCGTGTCTGTCTTCTCTATATGCTCCAAGCTCTCTTTGACCTCCACCCTCCGCATTATGATCCCTCCACCTGCATAGTCTCCTCATCTATAATGGGAACATTACTTTCATTATATACTCTCGCACTCTGAGGAGATGATGGCACAACATACCACCATCATGGTTGTTGGGGTTTTACTTATTCAAAATCACATCTAAGAGTGATTCGACATTTGTGACTATTCTATATCATGAAAAATAAAAATAAAAACAGGTCATGCACATGTTCACAATGAGTTGGCAAGGCAAACATGTCACACAGATCTATCCATCTTTGTCAAGATTGTGGGAGAGAAGGAAGGAGTCTCACTTGTAGCTTTCTTGCTTGCACAATGGGGGAATACACACAAAGGTGGAGCCTGAAAACAGTTTTCCTCTTCTTAGTTGTGTAAGCCAAAAGAACTCTAGTACAAAGAAATAGAAGAACCCTATATATGGGTCTCAAACCAAACTCAACTAACTAAGGTGTCATACTAACTAAGCCACGAACTAGAGTAGATAAGGATAGCTATCATCTAGCTATTATTCATGGGCGGTGTACCAACCGCATCTGCAGCTAACAAGTCGGTGACATAAATGCACAACAGTCACCCTGGCATATCACGAGTGGAGCTCGATATCTCAATACTCCCTCTCGAGCTCAATCCCAATTCCTGCACATCAAGCAGGTCTTTGAACTTGCACAGCTTCTCTCCACCCAATGCCTTTGTAAATATGTCAGCTATCTGATCCTTTGTGCTGACATAAACTAGATCAATAAGACCTAGTAAAACCCTCTCCCGCACATAGTGATAATGCACCTCAATGTGCTTTGTTCTAGCATGATAGACTGGGTTATTTTCCAAGTGTATACCGCTCATGTTGTCATAATAAATGACAACTGGCCCATCTGTAGGTTGATGCATATCATAAAGTAGCTTATACAACCAAGCTACCTCATATACAGCCATTGCTGTACCCCTGTACTCAGCCTCTGTGCTGGACAAGGCAACTGTAGGCTGTTTCTTGCTGCTCCAAGTGACTGCAACACTCCCAAAAGAGAACACATATCCACTGGTAGATCGTTTATCAGAAATACTACCAGCCCAATCAGCATCAGTGTATCCATGCAACTGTATCTGAACCCTAGTCTCATAAAATAGTCTATACTGCAATGTGGACTTCACATACCTGAGTATGCGTCTAGCCACATCCAAATGTGGTTTCCTTGAGCCTTCATAAACTGACTTACCAATCCAACAACATAGCTCAAATCTGGCCTGGTAATAGTCATATAAATCAAACTTCCTACTATGCGTCTGTACATAGTAGGGTCTTCGAGAAGCTCACCTGCATCTGCGCTCAGCTTCACATTCTGTTCCAAAGGAACTGAAATAGGCTTACAGCCTGTCATCCCATATTTGGACAGCATGTCCAATCCGTACTGCCTCTGCAAGAGCTGTATCCCACTTGGTGATCTAATCACCTCAATGCCCAAGAAATAACGCAGCTCTCCCAAATCCTTCATCTCAAACTTTTGCTTCAATAGCATTTTCACATGAAGGATATCTTCATCACTGTCACCTGTCATAATCAAATCATCAACATAAATGACAAGTAGCATAATATCTTTCTTTGTTTTTCTCACATAAAGTGAAAAATCTGCCTTGGAAATCTGAAAGCCAATAGTGACAAGGTACTGTCCTATCTTGTCAGACCATGCTCTAGGTTATTGCTTCAAGCCATACAAGGCTTTCTTCAACCTGCAAACAAACTTAGGATGAACATCATGCACATAACCTGGTGGCTGCTCCATATAGAACTCTTCTTGCAAATCACCATGCAAGAAGGCATTCTTTACATCCATCTGATGTAAAGACCATCCCTTTGATGCAGCCATAGCAATGATTGCTCTTATGATTGCCATGTTTGCAACCGGACTGAATGTTTCTTCATAATCAATGCCATATGTTTGTGCATACCCCTTGACTACTAATCTTACCTTGTATCTGTTCACACACAACCATCTGCATTGTGCTTCACCTTATAAACCCACTTACAACCAATTGCATTCTTATCTTTAGGCAAAGGTATCAATTCCCATGTAGCATTTGCTTCCAAGGCATCCATTTCTTCATCCATGGCTTTCTCCCATTTTTCTTTTTTCATGGCTTGCTCAAAAGAAGTGGGGTCTGGTTCTTGTATCACTTTGACCATATATGCATAGTGAATGGCTGTAAATCCATCATATTTCGGCCTATCCACAGGATACCTAGCTCTGGTAGACCTGCGCAAAGTAGGTTCACTCCCAGGTGCTCTCAAAACATCCCTCGTCTTCCTTACTCGAGGTGTAACAATAGAAGGAATACCCAACTCATCATCAATGCTCTGTTTTGAGCCACTGGATTCACCATCCACATACGAGTGACCTGCATTCACATCAAACATGGGCTGATCTACATTCTCTTTTCCTTTTCGTGATACCTGCATACCACTATCTACATTGTTTTGAGAAGATTCTCCTGATCTCAATCTGCCTGTCCATGGGAAGAATGTGAACCACTGCTAGAGGATGCTCCAGGTCCATTAATATCTTGTGACTGCTACTGTGAATTCTGTGCAGCATTACCATTTTGTGCATCTACATTATCAATCACATTTACTGGTTTATACCAGCTACTCATCTCATCAAAAACAACATCTCTGCTCACTATAAACTTACAAGTAGAAGGGTTATAGCATCTATACCCTCTTTGCTGTAGAGAATAACCAGCTTTTGGATCCAACTTGGATCTCAACTCATTGGCACATGAACATAGGCAATGCAACAAAAAATTTTCAAATTAGAAATATCTGGTTTCCTACCAGTATACCTCTCCTCTGGAGTCATACCATGTGTTACTGCAGTGGGAGTCCTGTTCATTATGTAGACTACTGTAGCAACTACCTCAGCCCAGTAAAAGTCCAGTAAAAGTTTGGCAGGTCTTTTTCATTGAGCATGGCACGAGATACCTCTCCAATATGCATGTTTTTTCTTTCTGCAATTCCATTTTGCTGTGGGGTATGACTACATGAATATTGATGCTTTATGCCATGCTCCTGTAGGAACCTTGCAAACTCATTTGAGAGGTATTCTCCCCCTCCATCTGACCTTAGACATTTTATTTGCACGCCTGTTTCTTTTTCAACCATAGCTTTAAGAGTTTTGAAATGCCCAAAAACTTCACTTTTCTTTTTCATAAAATACACCCAAACTTTTCTGCTATAGTCATCAATAAAAGTGACAAAATAATGACAGCCTCCAAGAGATGCAGCTTTAGTAGTCCACACATCAGAGTGGATTAATTCCAATGGCTTTTTACTCTCTTGGACAGGCTTCACATACCTTATGCATTTCTGCAACCTTGAATTTTGGCAATCCTACAACAATATTTTGGGCCTGCATTGATTTAAGTCGCTGTACATTAACATTACTAATGCGTTTATGCAAGATATCAATATCTGCAACTACACCGGTCCCATGTGTAAACATTGCTGTACTCAATTTAGGCACGTCTGCATCCAATGTAAACATTATGCCCTTCTTATTTCCTTTTGCTACCAAGCAACCTTTATTTTTCATATCCTCAACAAAGCATCCATGAGGATTAAATCTGACCTACAAGCCCTGCTCAACCATTTGACCAACAGAAACCAGATTCTTGGTGATATTCGGGACATGAAATACATCAGACATGTATTTCTTTTTCCCATCCTGCATAGACAAAGGAATTTTTCCAATCTGCACAATAGGATATGTAGTATCATCACGAGTCTCCACAAATCCTGGTTTTTCCAGTTTCCTTGCATCCTGCATCCATTCTGCATGACCTGTCATGTGGTTTGATGCACCTGAGTCAACATACCACACATCATTACTTTCTTCTACACTTGTCACAGAATTGGTCATGTGTTGCACCATAAACAAATGCTCATTTCTGTCATCACCCTGTCTATTAGAAGATGCATAATTCCCTTGTTGCAATTTTCCATTCATGATGTCATTCTGCTTTTTATAGCAGTCTTTAGCCATATGACCCATTTTACCACAGTAGTAGCATTCAACATTACTGTTTGCATTTTGGCCTCTTTGCCATCCACCACTACCTCTTTGGCTCCCCCTGCCTCTAGAGTTACCACGTCCTCCTTCATAGGACTAGTTTTCTTGAGTTTGCTGCATATTTTGATTTCTACCACGGCCTCCAGATCGGCCTCCTCTACCTCTGCCTCTACCTCTTCCAGTATTTGAGTAGAAGATAGCTTCTTTTGAAGTTCCTATGAAGAAGATGCACCACCATTTCTCTGCTCCTCAGAAATTAGAAGAGCAATCAACTCCTCAAAATCAGGAAATCTTTCACGGACGGAAATGGATGTTCGGAACTATGCATAATCCTTTCCTAGACCATTCAAGGTCACAGAAACTAAATCATCATCTTCCACTGGCGACCCAATGGAAGCAAGTGCATCTGCAATCTTCTTCACCTTCATGTGGTAGTCATTGATGCTCATACTTTCTCTTTGCACATTGTGCAACTCTTGCTTGAGGTGCATTTTCCTGGCTTGCGTATTTGTGCTATACATTTTTGACAGAGTATCCCATGCCTCCTTTGGCGTACTTGCATCCTGAATATGCACAATTATAGAGTTTGAAACGCTAATAGACAGCTAGTACACAACTTTTCTGGCTCTCTCATGCTATGCTTTAAAAGCCTGCATTTGTTGTTGATTGGGAACATCAGGAAGAACTGGTTCTTCTTCATTTCCTGCAACGAATTCCCAATATCCTTTTTCCATAAGGAAATTCGTCATTCTGAACTTCCATGCTTGGAAGTTGTTCTTGTCAAGCTTTTCAGTGACAATCTGTGAAAGAGAATCAGACGCCATTACAGAACACTGCAAAAAATTCTCTCACTGCAAAGAACACAGCTCAGCCTCACAAGGGCAAATCTGCAAAACTGACGAAAGTGGTATTTGACTACACAGTCACTTCCTAGTGACGATTTTGCATCAACAAGCAACAAGGATAATTCTGTAACTCCCAATGTCTCTGCGCACAGGCATACGATATTGCAATTTCTATAATAACTTTTCACCGACTTGTAGAACAGTGGTCGCACAGCATAAAACAAGGCATTTTTCTGAGTGCTGGTGCAGAAAACTTCCGCCTCCAAAACAGGCCCTGAAATGGCCTCAAATCAAAAAATCAGGGCAACCTAGGGCTAAAGCCCTAACCCGCAACATATACTGCCCTCTTGCTACACCACGAAGGGCGTCTCAATCTGAGACAATACACTCTTGCACTTTCCGGCTGTGCTACCTGCTGCAGAGACTTGCTCCCAAAACAGAAAAATGAAAGCAACAATGGTCCTCTTACCAGAACACCGTGAACTTGTCTTGCTTTCTTGAGCTCCTTACCACGAACAAGGCTCTGATACCATGTCAAGATTGTGGGAGAGAAGGAAGGAGTCTCACTTGTAGCTTTCTTGCTTGCACAATGGGGAAATACGCACAAAGGTGGAGGCTGAAAACAGTTTTCCTCTTCTTAGTTGTGTAAGCCAAAAGAACTCTAGTACAAAGAAATAGAAGAACCCTATATATGGGTCTCAAACCAAACTCAACTGACTAAGGTGGCATACTAACTAAGCCACAAACTAGAGTAGATAAGGATAGCTGTCATCTAGCTATTATTCATGGGCGGTGTACCAACCGCATCTATAGCTAACAAGTCGGTGACATAAATGCACAACGGTCACTCTGGCATATCACGTGTGGAGCTTGATATCTCAACAATCTTTTCTCAAAATCTATTTCCAGAAATCTAGATGGCCCTCACCGAATGATTGCCCCTTTGAACCACTGTACATCGAATATGATCATAGAGAAGCACAGTAATCCAGTGAGATAACACTTTGCAAGTTCCTAGAATACTCCATCTCATCTATAACATTGTTTGGATCTGTGGCTTGCTATTGGCTCTCTTACTCAAACTTTACCATGATACCATAATTTTTTATGGAGCACATTTTGTCGATGCACTCAACATAGAAATGTTACTTGTGCGATCATGCCGCACTGTAGATTTTGTACTGTAAATTGAAATGGTTAGATTAGTTATCGCATATAAAATCTAGATACGATAGCTTGTAAAACATGCGGTCACCTTTGGACTACATCCCCTTAAGAAGTCCAACTCCTCAATAGAGACCTCCACCCTTCGCGACAAGATGTGATCAAAGCTCCATGTAACCATCACATGGATATAAATCACAACATCTCCTCCATGCCTTTGAGATATCCAATCGGTCAATGGTGTATATTGCATCAAAATTTTCCTCACTCTTCTTCCTGATCTTTCCTAGCCTGCTTGTATCTAGCGAGCCACTTCTCCATGGATACATGATGATGCAACATACAAAAAGGATTCAGTTTCTCCTCCATTGTAGCATCCATCCTTTTTTCTGTCCCATTTCTAACCACCACATCTCCGGTTAGTCTATCATCATCCTTCAGTGACTATAGCATATTGTTGTCTGAATCCAGCATTGGTAGCCACTATGAAATATGCACTAATGCCTTTGATGATACGAGCAAAGCTTATGCCATGCTACCTTCTAGCAGAGCTCCTTGTTACATAAAGCCTTTCATAGTTTTTATGAAGCGCTCCAAGAAGAACATTCATCGCATATGGACAGGTTCCGCAATCTCCACTTCATCTACCAGGTACACCATGAGGTGAGTTTGTATCGTAAGCATGCTAGTAGGCAGGTACTTCATAAAGAGACAAATCATCTCCACCACTCCTTGCCTTGTGGATTCAATAGAGGACATCTTGATCTCCTTCATTGAGATCCATTGTAATAAATTTGGCAACCTGTAAATTGCCTCGCGTATTTCTGGAGTGAGGTATTCTACGATCATGATCAGTAGTACAAAATGCCACAAATGAAGAAGCATTATGAACACTAACTAGACACTAGATAGAAAAATATGCAGGGTACTTACAATCAAGGCTAGTAAAAACCTGACATATCTTTTGCCAATCATGGGATTTCAGTCATGATATTTGGTTGTCTTTAGAGAAAGCATATCTGAGGGAACACATCATACTCATCGGGTTTCAGATACACCTGATAATTTTTTTCACAATGCACTCTTCTTTAGTGGACATGACCCAAGGAGTGCAAGGTAGTTGCAAGGTACTATCAGTGCTCGACTATGGCCAAAGTGCCTCCATCTTACCAACCTCCTTCAAATCCATGCATACCCTTGTAATGTCTCTCTTTCTAGTGATCTGGTCTCATAATAAGCTGCCCACATTTTTGAAAATATGCATGGGATCCAAAAAATGGTTAATCTATAAGTGGATCCAATATAAAAACTCATAGAAAAATGAGAACCACTACATTCCATTTAGATGTGACTCCATGTGGACCATTTTCAATTCATACCAGCTTTGGGCATTCATTCTTATTGGAGGTCGTCTAAGAAAACCTTTTCTCATTTCATGACCCTCTGGCAAGAAAGCGACATATCCTTGATATACCATTTTCTTCATGGTTCGTGACCTTTGGGAGTCTAATTGTGGCCCACACATTGGACATGTATGCTAACCTAAGGTAACCATACGTGTCGCAATACCCCTATTTAGTCAACACAATGGACATGCATGATAACCTAAGGTAGCAATACATGTATGAATTAATCAAAGGCATGAGTGATTTGAGGCTAAATTTGATAGAAATCTATGCAAAGGTCAAAAAGTTAGATGTTAAGGTAGAAGAGAAGGATCGGGCATCAACCCAAAGACCATACAAAGAAGGATACAAGAGGAGAGGTATTTGGTGTGACAATTTACAACATGAAAAGTGAGACTGTATAGCCTATTGATAAGTGGAAGAAAAAAGGTTAGTCTTTTGAAAAGATGGAAAAATACATGCAATAGAAGTGGTCTTCCAATAGAGCTAGATTTTGGAAATGGTGGCATGTAGAAGAGGTTGGAAGAGATGGTTGCAAGTACAAAATTTGTTGCCATAGATGCAACCATATATGGATTGAGAATTAAAAGGACTAATGAAGCTTGTAAAGGAGGCATGGATGAAGAAAAATCTTGCATTTGGATGCAAGCATTAGATTGCATGAAAAAGGAAAAAACAACAAAGTTTGAATTGGTTGATGCAAGCCAAAGTATACGAGGGATAATACGATGGAGTGCACTAGTGGATTCATTTTTAGCCTATGCTTATTTGACTGAGGTTCATAATCAAGAATGTCTTATGGAAGAAAAGAGAAGAAGAGATGAGGACACTCTTGGTCCTTCCTCTTCAAGTCTATCTAAATGCATAACACGAAGTAAAATGGAGTAGCAAAAAGAGGATGAAAAAGCCATACATGAGCATGTTATGGAGGATGTATCTTAGAATAAGAAACAAGAAGGAAAGAAAAGGGGCAAGAAACCCGGTTATATGTTACAATCAGATCTTGAGACTACCACAAATATTAAAAAGGTCTTGGAAGATTACATACTTGGCAGTAGAGTGGAATTCACACTTGGCGAAGTTCTTGGAACAGTAAAGCGTGAATTTCATAATGCAATCATTGATATGTTGAAATGAAAAAGAGAGTTTGATGGTGAGGTTTTGCAAGCATTGATGAAGGTTCACAAAGACATAGAGAAACAACTTCAGAGGGATTATGATGATACATGTAATGCTGATTTGGAGTAGGTTGATGTTGAAAATAGTTTAAATGGGAGTATAGAGAGAAAGCTTGTGGCTGAAATTGGTCTTATGGGCAGAAGTAAGCATAGAGAGAAGGCTATGTATAATGGGAATGTCCATCAATAATCACATGAAGAAGAATATTCTCATTTTATTCCAAGGAGCCATTATTCATGAAAACATTGGGCTCGTGCTACAATAGAGACAATTGTTAAAGTGGGAGAAAGAGAGATGCCTTGTATAGCTCTCTTGGATCATGGTTCCGAAATCAATGTTATGGCATGCAACAGCTTGTATGAGAATGGAGGTTGGATGATTGATGTAGATCGGGGATGGTGCATGCAACAGACAGTAAACAATTCATCAAGGAATCTTTATGTAGCTTGTCTGAATGTACTCGTGACTATTGGAGATGCTAGGGATGTTTTTTTTTTTTGTAGGATTCATATAGTTATCCGTGATTTTGGGGCAACCCTATATTTTAGAGTCAAGGATGGAAACAAAAGCCTTGGATGATGGTCTTTCATATGCTCGGGTCCGG
The DNA here is from genome assembly GCF_053477565.2 of Lygodium microphyllum. NCBI lineage: Eukaryota > Viridiplantae > Streptophyta > Polypodiopsida > Schizaeales > Lygodiaceae > Lygodium > Lygodium microphyllum. The sequence continues at coordinate 129,131,922 of NC_141151.1, forward strand.
AGTAAAGACAATACAAAGCTGGTACAATTTCTCATTGTTTATGTGAATCATCCCCACAATCGAGATGGGCTACGAGGTAATCCCATGCCACCTAGTGCACGAGAGTTTAAGGATTTTTAGACAACCATGCTGTAAGTGGAGGCTATCATAGTGCCTTTAGAAAATTATACCTCCAAGAAAGGGGAAAATTGTGTTTGTGTCTAGATTGCAGGAATGGACAACATGTAGTCTTGGTAGTTTTAAGAATATTTCAGCCATGTGTAGGCTTGAAAAGAAATATATAGGATGAGCTAAAAAAGAGCTAAAGACATATGGTATGATGACTGCAAATGAAGGTATTTCTAGGTTGTTTTTATGGCTGGTTGATGTTGATACAATGTCTGGAATTTTTGCAGTAACTAATGCTAAAAATAAGGCACAAAAAGAGCTTATTTATGTTTACACTTTAAAGATGTATGAAGTCATTCAAGAGTTTGCTGAGCATGAATATTATGGGTTTCAATATGGGCTACAAAATAGTGCTAAAGCAAGGGTGGATACAAAGTACAAAATAGTTGCAAAGAAGGCTAAGCATGTGGCTTTTCCTTTACCACTTGAAAGTGATGGGTTGGCTAAAATAGTGACTCAATAGCCTAGTTTATGGGATCCACATGGAGTAGGACATACATTTATAGCTGAAAATTTACAAAAGCTAAAAATTGGTGATACAAGCTTTCTTTTGCCTATAGAAAGAGTTTGTTTCTTGTAGATGTTGGCAAGGCATGGGAAAGCCTTTACATTTCAGCCAGATGAAATTGGATGTGTTGATCCAACCATAGTTGCACCATAGTTACATCTATGGTGATTTTTCTAGTACCTCATGTGCCATGGAATTTAAAGCCTATTCTAGTACCTCGAGCATATTTGTCTAAGCTACTAGAGCTTTTGAACGAGAAGATCAGGATGGAGATTTTGGAGCCCTCTTCAACTCCATATTCGAATTGGTGGTTTATTGTTCCAAAGAAGAATGTTGCTTTGAGATTTATATAGGCTTTGCAACCAGTTAATAAGGTCACCATAAGAAATGTTGGATCAAGACTGATAGTGGATGAACTCGGAGAAGCATTTGTAAGTAGGGAATTTACTCTATGGGAGATTTATGTTCATGATATGATCAATTCCAGCTTGCATTAGAAAGCCGGGATATCACTACCATGAACACACCTCTTGGATTGACTAGGATGTGTATGCTTCCACAGGGAGCAACCAATTTAGTGGCGCATATGATGAATGCTATGCATACGTTTTGAGGGAGTATATCCCTTAGTTGACCTTACCCTTTCTCGATGATGGGCTGATCAAAGGATGTGATATCTATGAGGAGAATGAAGGGTCAGTTAAATGAGCATGGATGTAGAAGATTTGTGGCTGATCATATTGCTGATTGTGATAGGATTTTGAGCCGACTTGAAGAAGTACATTTGATTCCATCGTTAGGAGAAAGGTTTGTTTTTGGAGTGGAGGAAGTATTAGTTGTTGGGAACATGTGTGGAACATATGGGAGAAAGCACGATGTGGGAGACATGTTCAAATGTATCTGAGGTGAGAAGATGTTTGGGTACATGTGTCTTTTACTTAATATGGATTCCAAATTTTTCTCATGTGACTAAAAGTTTATATCTGCTCTTGAGAAAATGAAAAAAGTTTTGGTAAGGTAAACAACGTACAAAGGCAGTTCAGAAGTTAACGAGCTTATTTATTTCAGCCCCAACACTAAAGAGAGAAAATTATGAGAATGGACAGGCTATTATTCTCACCGTGGATATATAAGCCCAAAAAATGGCATTGGTTGGGTAGTGGGTCAGGATGAGATTGATGGGAATAAGTATGCCATTTGGTTTGGAGCAAAGGTCCTCAATGAATGACAACGACGGTATTCTCAAGTCAAAAGAAATCTTTGGGGTGTATGATAGCTGTTAAGTGTGATAGGGAGTATTTTATGGGAGCTCATGTAGTGGTAGAGATTGATTCTCTACCTCTATTGGGCATGATAGTAAATTGCTCAACTCCTGATATTGTCATGTTAGGCTAGATTGCATATATAAAGTCATTTAGCCATAATTTTTAGCATATTGCATATATAAAGTCATTTAACCCTGATTTTCATCATATTGCAGGTAGAGAAAACCGTGTGGTTGATATGCTTTCACGAGCAAGGTTTGCAAATGAAGAGGAGCTGATGGGATATAAAGAGGACGATGTGATAGGTGCTGAAAATGACTTTATGATAACAGGGAGTGAGTATGCAGCTACTGTTACTATAGGTATAATTATTGTAATAGGGATTTTAGCAGTAAGAAAAGAACTTACAACAATGGAGAAGAGATGGACAGTAGAAAGAAAGCATCATTAGTGTTATGATTCTATGAGAACACAATTTTTAGAAAAGCTGTATGAGAATGATTGGCTAAAAATATGCCAATATCTCACCCTCATGATGACAAAGAAGGTTGAGTGGTCTAAAGGTAAATTCAAAAGAATTAAAAGAAAAGCTTATGGGTTTCTCTTGAAAGACAGATATTTATGGAAGCATGCAAAGAAAAAGAGAGGAGCTCCACTATGTGTATTGGGAGATGGGGCTTCTTAGCAACAGGTGATGCACGAGTTTCATGAAAACTTATGGGCTTAACATAGAAGAGTTTGGGGCACATTTTCCAAGATCAAAGAGAAGTATTGGTGGAAAAACATGTATAAATATGTGGAGCATTATGTGGAATCATGCAGTGTTTATCAAATGTATTCCATGGTAAAGCATAGAGATGGGTTGCAACCGACCTATCCATTGTCTATGCATTATATATGGGTAGTTGATTTCGTTACCATGTCTATAGGTTTATGGAATATGAGATAGCTTGTGCTTACACAAGAAGACTTGATAAATCAAGTGGAAGGTCAAGCTCTTAGTACAAAGACTACTCAAGTAGTTTGGAGGTGTTGAGAAATAGACAAATGATGTATGCTTCAAGAAGACATGTCTTGAATCCCATATGCACACAGTGAGGAGAGTGGAGCAACCCAACTTCTATAAAGCATTGTACTTGACTATCACTTTCATATGGAATGAATACAATATCATGATGCTTTGTACTTTCACTTAGTGTCTTGTCAGTGTTAGTCCATTACACAAGATTGTCTTTACGAGTCCAAGCTAATCTATATTGGAACCAAATTCACTGGTGTAACAACTGATCTCTCTTTGTCTATGTCAACATGAGTCTTTTCTTTATCTTCCATCCTCCATAGCTCCTGCCATGCTCTAGATCCGCACTTTGTAACATGGTATATTAGCACCCAGTTGGGCATGCCTTAGGTCACCTCCATCTCTTCTTAGCTCAGTTTGAGTGCTGGATCCCATCTCCAACATCATTTGCATTTCTACCTTCAATGAAGCTTCCATGGTAGCCATAGCTAGCAGCATCTTGTCAACTTGAAGCTTTCATATCTCTCTCCACATGCCAAATTTCTCTAAACTTCCTTTTGGAGAAGTGTTTTTTCACTTTCAGAGCTCCTCCATTGCACCTCAATCACCAACATTGGTCAACGATAGCCTCAACATTGCCTCCTTTCAGAGTTGTTGCCATAACTGTGCCTGTGGACAATAGCACCTACTTGGCTTGGAGGAGTTGGATCTCCACATAGAGGCCATATCTCTCCAAGCTCTCTTCTGGGAAAACATTTTTGAACTCTCTCGACTTCTACGTGGCACATTACAGTGGGAATTTCTGCCCCTCGGCTTTAGCATTGACAAAATTTGTCGAGCTGCCCTAAAAGGGACTTGCCGGTCATTCGTACAGCTATCCCTGCATGTGGCACAATCCTTGCCAAAACCATAGGGCTTTGGAAGCTCTACACCTAGACTCTCTCTCAATCAAAGGGTTTTCAAAATGGCTATCTTTGTGAGTCACAATGAGTGAAAAATTAGGTCCCTGTCCTGAAACCCTAAAGGGCAGCCATAGCAGAGCTTGAGCAAATAGCAAAGTTCAATGGAGAAGGTTTCCATGCCTGGAAGGAAAAGACCATGTACCACCTCATGAGGAAAGACCTCTGTGATCTCTTTGAAGATGATGAAGGTGATGTAGATGATGGGAAAGAAGATTCAGAAAGCAGGATCCTTGTAGTAACTCCACCAAAAACTAAAGAATATAAGAAGATAAATAACAAGGCACTAGGCATCATTGCCTAGGGACTAAGTGATGATGTGTTACATCATATTTCTGGCATTAGAGATGCTAGAACTACTTGGAATGAACTTGACACGATGTTTGGTACCCAAACAAAGAATTCAAAGGTAAAATTACAAATGTAATTTTATAAACTAGATATAAAAGACAATGCTTTCATGACCATACACATTAACAAGTTCAAGAGCCTAAAAACCTAGCTTGCAACTCTTAAGAAGAATATTGATGAAGATGAAGCAATAGCCGTACTGCTTGCAAGTGTAAATAAGTCTCTCACTTAAAGATATTGAGCACTCTTTTCTTGATGAAGAGAAAAAAAAGAAGAATAAGGTGGTATCCCATCATCTAGGAAAAATCTCTTATACACCAAAGAAGCTGTTGGACCCAAAGGAAGAGGTCGATGATTCAACACCAACAACAAAAATCAGATGACATGTCATTATTGTGGTAAGACTAGCCATATAGCTAGTGAATGCTTCCATAAGAAAAGAGCATAGTAGATGTAGAATGATCACCACCATAACCAATTCATGAACCAAGAAGAAGAAGAATATGCTTCCACTACCTTTAACAACTCTCACATATTATTTTAAAGAAATGATCTTTTCCATAGTGGATTTACTTTGTAAAACAAAACCCTTACCAGAGATGTAAAGTTTCAAGATTTAACTTGACTAGGCTGCATATGAGCTAGTCTCCTGGGCCATGTTATCATGTAGGGGGAGGAGGAAAGCCAGCAAGTGTAGGAACTTATCATTTGAGGGGGGTGTTGAGAAATTGACAAATGATGTATGCTCCAAGAATAGATGTCTTGAATCCCATATGCACAGTGAGGAGAGTGGAAGAATCCAACTTCTATAAAGCGTTATACTTGACTATCACTTTCATATGGAACCTAATTTATGAGTGTCAGTCCATTACACAAGATTGTCTTTATGAGTCCAAGCTAATCTATCTTGGAACCTAATTCACTTGTGTAACAACTGGTCTCTCTTTGTTTATATCAACATGAGTGTTGTCTTCATCTTCCATCCTCCATAGCTCCTGCCATGCTCTAGATCTGCGCTTTGTAACAGGAGGTTCTTATTGGAAGAAGTCTTTTGTAGGTATGGTTGTGTTGGTAAAGTGGTTGCAGATAGAGGAGAATTGGATGTGGATGAGGCTTGTGACTTCTTCTCACGATTGGGTATTGAGCTAGCTTTAACTTCAGCCTATAATCTTGAAGTAAATGGTAAAAGTGAAAGAGGTTATCAGCCTATCATTAAGGCATTAGCAAAGTCATGCAAGGGCAAGATGAAAGAGTGGCCAAGAATGTTACCCTTTGCTTTATAGGCTGATAGGACAACTCATAATGCAGCTGTAGGGTATATGTCTGTTGAATTAATGTATGGAAAATAGCCAATCATGCCTATTGAGGAGACTATTGCTACTTGGAGTGTTCTATCATGGGAAAAGGGTTTTGAATAGAGAAGAGTTGCTTGTCCTACGCATTAAATAGTTAAAAAGAAGAGCTGAAGACATTGAGACACCCATGAAAAAGCTAAAGAATGCAAGGATCAAGAATAAGAAGAGGTTTGACAAGCAACACAAACTTTGACCACAAGCTATACAAGAAGGGGACTCTGTGCTGGTTTATGACAGCAGCTTGAAAAAAATTAGCATATTGCCAGTTGAAAGATGGCAAAGTGGTGGTTTGGTCCATATGTGGTAAGGTTTTTTTTTTATAATGCTACCTATGCATTAAATGAGATGGATGGGACAACTCTAAGGATTCTAGTGGCTGGAAAACATATCAAGCTCTGTAAACAACATAGGGAGTCTTCACCGTATGAGTTGAAGGAGTTGGTTACTAAGCATGAACATGAGAATATGGAAGAAGAAGAGGTAGAAAATCAAGATATTGACATGGTACAGGGTAATTCTCCTAACACTGTAGAGCCGTAAGACTTTGGCACATGCTGGAGGATGTGCAGGTTAGGAGTGGGTGGATGTCGTGCCACTATGTGGTCACAATGTGAAAAACTCTAGAGTGCATTGTCATTCGTCTTTCTTATTGATCTAGAGAGCCAATGCCATATTAGTCATTAATGTCAGTGTCTGTAGTGTGGATGGTTAAAAAATACTGGATTTTTGGATAAGTTTAGCTAATTTTTGATATTTTAGATATTATCTCTTATAAATATCCAAAAACTGTAGACAACTTCTAGAATAGGATGACATGAAAAAAAAAGCAAGTGACTTTTAGCTAATTTTGGGGGATTTATAAAAAAAGAAGGATGGGTGAAATTACGTGATACACGATCGCAGTTTTTAGCCAATGAACAACACTTCAAACTAGGAGAAGAAAAAGGAGTGAACTGGGAGAATTCTAGCTAGGTGTCTTTGTATTTTACCCCCCTTTCAGAGCCAACAAAAGCATGAGATTGACAGTTTAAGTAGCAGAGAGGAAGCTATTATTTTATGAATATTTTTTTCTACAACATATTTTATCTTCTCAAGATGCACAAATAAATTGACAGGCTTCACTGATGCCAGGAGGCATATTCCACGGTGGATTCCGTGAGGTTTTACGATGGATTCCGTAAACTTAGATGACCGGGGCTCATACACAAAGAGGATTCTTTGTGCGAGAAGTTGATGGGGATGCCCGTCCTTTTTGGGCGTTTCATTAATTTAGTGTGTACATGGGTGATTCCATAGCGGATGATTCCGTAAAATGCATATTAAATTAATAAACGTTTATGAGTTTAGAGTGCGCACTTGTAATAAATTAAGGTTAGGATTTATTTCTAACCAGTTGATTTATTTATGTAGCTGAAGACTGCTAGGTATTCACTTTTGTCGCTTTAATTGTATTATTTTACTAATGATTGTGAATGCTTCAGTTGATGTGTAGAGATAGCAGCAGTGGCGGAGGAAAGCATTGGAGTCTAGCGGGTATTCGACCTTTGGATTATATTTTGATAGGCGCCACGCCTATATTTTGTTATGTCTATAGAGACATTGATTATTGATTATTATTTTGTATGTGCCTATGCGCCCGGATATGTTATTTCTATTTGGACATTGAGATTGGGCATGCCAGACTCTATGGGCACCGTCCATTAGCTTTATTTTCCTATTTTTGTAGAAAGCAAACTCAAAAGCTAAAAGCTTGTCATATTTTTGTAATTGGGCTATTATTGAGCATGAAGATTGGAAATATACATAAAATACATGCTTTGTGAAGTGCTCACACAAGGCATGGGGAAGATTGAACCCAATTTGTCTCTTGCCTCTTGTCGTTCAAGCTTTTACATTGTTTTTTGTGCAAAAAGGTAGAGTTCATTGTTCTTGGGGACCTTCAGGGATTCACTACGTGAGCTATCTGCAACCGATCTATGCACCAGTGGTATCAGAGCGGAGCAGAGATCAAGAGCTTCCAATCGCTACCAATCTCGGGAGAAGGCGGACCTCCAGGAATGAACGGGCTCTACAGTCAATCTCGTCGTGAACCGTCGATACAGGCAGACTTCTGGTGATCAAGAACCCCTGTTTCTACTGTCAGATCGTGAAGGACCAGGCTCTGCAGGCGGAGGACCACTCCTACATCCTCACATACAAGTCGTTAAAAAAAACCAGAGCTAAGTTTCATGACTATAAGCCTAAAAGCTTCAAAAAAAATCAAAAGTTATAAAGCTTAGTTTTAAGCTTTAATAAGCTTAGCCTCACAAATTCAATCTCAGGCGGCGTCAGTATCTTCTCGCTAGGTTCAATCGCGACGTCAACATACCGCAATACCTCAAATCCACATTGGGCTTACTAAGCCATAAGTTCCATAATCAAACTAAGTCACAAGCTACACAGGTCACACACATTCAGTCAGATTTGGCAAGTTTATCAAGTTGAAGTACTGCAAGTTCCATAAGTTGGCCTAAGTTCTACAAGTTCCCTAAGTTCAGCAAGTCAACAACTCTGCAAGTCATACTAAATCAGAACTGACTAGTGCTTAAAACTCATAGAAGACTTGTTCCTATGCAAAAACTCTGAACTGGAAAGTTGTTCGCAGCAAGCTCTTCTACCTATCTACAAGTTCGTTGAAGTATTTTCAGCAAATGGATACAGAAATATTGCAGATTTACTGAAAATATACAAAGAAATACCCAAAAATACATAGCCTTGTAATCCCAAATTTGAGCTACGCTCATCCCGCTAACCTGATTTTGAGTGAGAAAGGTTTATTGAGTTTTACAGGATGACTACCCCACATATGGATGATCCTATGACTGAAGACGACCTACCTGAACCTACCATGGAACAAAAGCTGGATCTAATCATGCTACAATTGGAAGAAGAGCGAAGGGCTAGGCAAGCATTGCAAGCGCAATTGACAAAACTACAAAGAGCATCCACTGACAAAGAAGAACCTCAAGCTGAAGATTTGATTCGCCGTACCATCGACGCCACTCTTGAAGCACAAACCATTCGCAAGGAATCAAAGATAAGTAAACGAAGTTTCAAGTTTCGCACTTTCAATGGCATAAGAGAAGGAAAGACTGTTTTATCATTTATTAGCCAGTTTGATGACTATTTCCATGAGGAAACTTATCCCGAAAAAGATAAAATCAAGTGTGTTACTAATCATCTGATAGACAGAGCATCACTTTGGTGGACTGTAGTCCGCAAGAGTATAGAATGTCCTGCTACTTGGGAAGATTTCAAGAAGAAGTTCATGCAGAATTTCCTTCCACCGCAATTTCATGAGAAGGCTATCAAGCAATGGGATTTACTTCAACAGCGAGATCGTGAGCCTATTCCAGAGTATACAGAGCGTTTTTGGAATGCACTCCTACAGCTACGCATGCTTGAAGACGTACCAGAGACGACACATAAGCGGAAGTATATGTCTGGACTTCTTGGACATTACTACGCTAAAGTGAACATGTTCAAGCCTGCTACCCTTGAAGACGCCATTTCCTTAGCTCACGACACTGAAGATAAGTTACGCGGAAGAGATAGACGACCACAACAATTCCAAGCCAACGGTAATTATGGATCTAAACAATTCAATTCCAATTTTAGAAGGTTTAATCCAGGTCGTTTCTCATCACCATCTTTCCGCAAGAATTGGCCTAAACCACCTGCATTACCATCCACTGTCAATCCAAATCCAAAGCCTATTCCACAAGCAAATCCAAATGTACCCAGACTTCCAGCCATTGTAAATAATGTTACCAAAGCCAAGCCAATAGTATGCTACAAGTGTCACCAGCCAAGGCATCTCGCAGCAAATTGTCATTCAAAGAAGCCACCAGCACATATCAACTATCTTGGAGCCATGGACGAAGACGAGCATGAGGATATGCCGGATTTCACTGAAGATGAGGATGATCCTACTACTACTTCCGACACTTTACCAGGTATGCCTACTCCACATTCATTATTGACTATGAAATGTATGGTGCATGGAAAGGAAAGAACTATCTTGCATGATGACGGTAGTACTCATGACTTTATTTCAGCAAAATTGGTAAAGGAATTAAAATTGCATACAATACCTACGCATTATCGCATAAAAGCTGCATTTTTAGGTACTAGGTACAATGGCAAACAAGAAGTTCAAGATTTAGAAATTCAAATTGGTGCATACATTGAAAGAAGAAATTTCTTAGTTGTCACATTACAATCAAGCGACATTATTTTAGGAATGCCATGGAGACATCAGCATAATCCAAAAATAGATTATTCCACGCACACAATGAATATTAATTTTCAAGGAAAATCTATTACATTATATGGTATGCATGCATCTCATATTTTTCCACTGCTTTCTCATACTCAAGCAAAACGTGCACTACGCAAGAATACTAAATCAAATCTCATTTGGGTGAATGAATTGCACGCAAAGGAAAATCATATGCACCCTAGGCATAAGGAATTTCTTGCATATTTTAAGGACTGTTTTGCAGAAGACCTACCACCAGATTTACCACCTTCATGTCCAGAAGACCATAAGATTGATTTAATTCTTGGCACACAACCACCTTGCAAAGCACCATATAGGCACAATCAAATAGAGCAAAAAGAAATCCAGAGTCAAGTTGAAGAATTACTAAATAGAGGCTTAATTCGACCTAGCAGTTCTCCATTCCGTGCACCTGTACTCTTAGTCAAGAAAAAGAATAATACCTATCGTATGTGTATTGACTATCGAGCATTAAATAAAATCACTGTAAAGAATAGGTATCCTATACCTAGAGTTGATGACCTTATGGACAAACTGCAAGGATCTTCTATATTTAGTAAAATTGACCTTAAGTCTGGATATCATCAGGTGAGGCTAGATAGAACTGACATATTTAAGACTGCATTCAGGACACAGTTTGGCCATTACGAATTCTTAGTCATGCCATTCGGATTGACTAATGCACCTGCTACTTTCAGTAGAATGATGAACCGTATCTTTCTGAAATATCAATATTGTGTGATTGTTTTCTTTGATGATATTTTGGTGTTTAGTCAAAGTGAAAAAGAGCATTATGAGCATTTATCATTAGTTTTTCAATTACTGAAAGAAAATCAATTGTTTGCAAATCCTGAAAAGAGTGAATTCTTTAAGACAGAAATAGAATATTTGGGTCATATTGTATCAAAAGAAGGAATTAAAGTTGATCCTAAGAAAATTGATGCAATATTGCATTGGCCTGTTCCTAAAAATGTACATGAATTACGCTCATTCCTTGGTCTTGCTAGTTTCTATAGGAAGTTTGTACGTAATTTTTCATTACTTGCTTTACCATTAACCAAACTTCTTAAGAAAGGAATTGTTTATCAATGGACTGAAACTCAGCAGAAATCCTTTGACTTACTGAAACGTGCATTAACTAATGCCCCTGTTCTACAATTGCCTAACTTTAACAAACCATTCTTTCTAGTTGTGACCGATGCTAGCGGATCAGGAATAGGAGCCGTACTAATGCAAGACAACCATCCAATAGCATATTCTAGTTCTAAGCTGAAACCCTCTGAGCTCAAATATTCCACTTATGACAAAGAACTATTAGCAGTTGTACAAGCATTAAAACAGTGGAAGCATTATTCAATGGGTTCAGAATTCATGATAAAGACCGACCAGCAAAGCATTAGACATCTACTTAGCCAACCCCAAATTTCTGACCGTCATATCAAATGGGCTTCCTTCATTCAAAGTTTTCATCCTATCATTCAATACCAACCTGGAAAAGAAAATGTAGTTGCTGATGCATTGAGTAGAAGACCTGCAATTCATAATATTTCTATCATATCTTTTGATTCTTTGATTGCTATGAAAGATACATATCACCAGGATATTACTTTTCGTTCTGATTGGCAAAAATTAGTTCAAAATAATTTCATTCCTGTTGATTCATTGTCATATAATGATGGATTTATGTTTCTTGAAAAGAGATTGTGTGTTACTATTCCATTCCGATCTTTTGTTTTGAATGAAATTCATTGTCCCCCATATCAAGGTCATAGAGGTATCATATCTACATTACGCATGTTAACTGAAGATTTTTATTGGTCGCCTATGGATGCAGATGTATCTAATTTCGTTTCTGAATGTTTGATTTGTCAAAGAATAAAGAGACATCATGGTAAACAGTATGGATTACTAATGCCTTTGTCTATTCCATCTAAACCTTGGGAACATATATCTATGGATTTCATTACTGGTTTACCAAATACTAAATCTAACCATGACATGATTTGGACAATTGTAGATAGATTTAGTAAGCAAGCATATTTCATTGCATGTAAGAAAACTTTAACAGTATCACAAGCAGCACAGTTATTTTTGAAAACTGTTTTTACTAACCATGGATTGCCAAAAGTGATTATTTCAGATCGTGATTCTAGATTTTGTAATAATTTTTGGATCACACTGTTTGCAAATCTAGGCACAAAGATTGATTTTTCATCTGCATTTCATCCAGAAACAAATGGACAAACAGAAGCCACAAATAGCACTATTTTAGATCTTTTACGTGCATACACTATCTCTAAACCTCAGACATGGGATACTCATTTGCATTTATTACAGTTTGCATATAACAATACACCACACACATCTACGAAGAAAGTACCTTTTGAAGTCATTTATGGATATAGATTATCTACACCTGTTGCATCTTTGTCTAATAGAATTCAGAGTGCTGATGATAGTGCTATTATGCATAATAGTATTTTTGATGAGGTCAAGGATATGATTGCTAAAGCCCAACAATCATATACCAAACAAGCCAACAAGAAAAGACAAGCCATGAATTTCAAAGTTGATTATGTTTGGCTTAGAATAGAAAAGTGTAGACTACAAAGTGTAGATAGACATCACTACAAGATATAGACCTTATAGCGACGTTTAAAGCGACGAAAATACAAACAACAAAATTTGCCCCCGTCGTCGCAAAAAGCGTCGTTATTGACGACGCCATAGAATCGTCGCTATAACCGTCGCTATATGCGACGCCTATAGCGACACTGATATCCGCCTCTAAATGGTCTCAATAAACTAATATGAAATGTATTATGAATTTTCCAATGAGATGGCAATTCTAATTTGAATGCATTGTCATTAATCTTATGAATGATTCTAAATGGTCCATAAAATCTAGGAGCTAATTTAACAACTGGATGCACTACAAGGGAATGGGCCAATTGCGACGCCTATAGCGACGCCGATATCCGCCGTCGCTAATCGGCGTCGCTATTGCCCCATTCCCTTGTAGTGCATCCAGTTGTTAAATTAGCTCCTAGATTTTATGGACCATTTAGAATCATTCATAAGATTAATGACAATGCATTCAAATTAGAATTGCCATCTCATTGGAAAATTCATAATACATTTCATATTAGTTTATTGAGACCATTTAGAGGCCAATTACCTATCCACCCTGTTTATGAAAACCCACCTTTATTAGAAGAAGAGACTGAAATACTTGAACCAGAAGCCATCATAGACACTGACTACATGACCACTAGAACTGGCCGAAGGTATTCTAGATATCTAGTAAAATTTAAGAACCATCCTGTAGAGGAAGCACAATGGACGCACGCTAGAGACTTAAATGTTTTCCCCACTCTGTTAGCTCCACATTGAGCTAATAGCAATTGAGGTCAATTGCTATCCCACCCCGGGGGTATGATGCCAGGAGGCATATTCCACGGTGGATTCCGTGAGGTTTTACGATGGATTCCATAAACTTAGATGACCGGGGCTCATACACAAAGAGGATTCTTTGTGCGAGAAGTTGATGGGGACGCCTATCCTTTTCGAGCGTTTCATTAATTTAGTGTGTACATGGGTGATTCCATAGCGGGTGATTCCGCAAAATGCATATTAAATTAATAAACGTTTATGAGTTTAGAGTGCGCACTCGTAATAAATTAAGGTTAGGATTTATTTCTAACCAGTTGATTTATTTATGTAGCTGAAGACTGCTAGGTATTCACTTTTGTCGGTTTAATTGTATTGTTTTACTAACGATTGTGAATGCTTCAGTTGATGTGTAGAGATAGCAGCTGTGGCGGAGGAAAGCATTGGAGTCTAGCAGGTATTCGACCTTTGGATTATATTTTGATAGGCGCCACGCCTATATTTTGTTATGTCTATAGAGACATTGATTATTGATTATTATTTTGTATACGCCTATGCGCCCGGATATGTTATTTCTATTTGGACATTGAGATTGGGCGTGCCAGACTCTATGGGCACCATCCATTAGCTTTATTTTCCTATTTTTGTAGAAAGCAAACTCAAAAGCTAAAAGCTTGTCATATTTTTGTAATTGGGCTATTATTGAGCATGAAGATTGGAAATATACATAAAATACATGCTTTGTGAAGCGCTCACACAAGGCATGGGAAAGATTGAACCCAATTTGTCTCTTGCCTCTTGTCGTTCAAGCTTTTATATTGTTTTTTGTGCAAAAAGGTAGAGTTCATTGTTCTTGGGGACCTTCAGGGATTCACTACGTGAGCTATCTGCGACCGATCTGCGCACCATTCACCTCTATGAGTATTCTTCTATATCTTCTTTTTCTTTAAACCCCTTCACTTCCTTCTACTCCCCTCCCTGAATCTCCCTTCACCCCACGGTCTCTTACCCCATGGTAGAATTTCAACCCCAAATACTCCGACATGGGATATTGTAGTTAACAAGGACTACAAGCCACACACTGTATGAAGTTGAGTAGAGACTAAATGGGTTCACACCATCCATACCAAGACCAAGCCTAAGATTCTTTGCCTCTCATGCAAAGCTTGGAAATGTAGAGTCAATGTGGCTCCATGCATATGAATTTGCTGATACTTGTTGGACTCCATATGTGAATCTATTCTATGCATGCCACGTTGTCAAGCTCACCATGCCCGATATACGAAACATGTGACGTATATCCGGTATAAGTGAAAAGTATCTAAGAACTTTCTTAGGGATGGTTTGCCCTTGCAAGTCATGTCGATTCTACGTGTGAGCACCACACTTTGGACATGTCTCCATAGTTCCATAGTCTCCTCGTAACAACATACAATCATTGACACATGCATGGATGTTGTTGTAGTCCATGCCAAGCTTTTGTAATACCATCACACATCATCATGAGACTCATGCATCATTTTTTAAGGTGGTAATATATGATACTTTAGCAACCTGAAAGAAAATCATAAAACACCTTGAAAAAGCACAACACATGTTTTTTATAATGGAGTCAAAGTGATCAACAGAGCGTATGTAGAATATACCTAAACAACTCAATCACTCTCACATTGCTCTACCCGTATTTCGCCTGCACACTTAAGAGTGCAAGTAGTGTCTTCAGGTGCGATACTCGACACCCATCATATAATGGTACAGACGCTTCCTCTCTCAGCGGATCAGATGACTCGGCATCCATGGGCATCACTGCATCGATCATTGCAGCCTCCATCTCAGGCTCCAAGATTGGAGGAAGGTCTGAAAGGCTGACTGTCCCCTCTAGTATCGAGGGTGTAGACTGAGTCGTGCCTTCCAACTTTGATGGATTGGCTCAGACACTCCATCCATTGCATGCCCACCAACTATTCTAACCAGCCGTAATAGGTGCATTCCTTCTTGGAATGATGAGTCACCTCCCTATATAAATTTTACACCCACGTCTAATATTTTTGTATATGATATTCAATTACTTTGTGAATGTAAGGCATGATGGATACACACTTTCTTATTGTTCGCTCAAAGTTTGAGATCGTCCGATCAACGATCTCCAATTGGAACTCGCCAAAGTGTTGTACATGTTCAGTAGATAAGTGATACTTTCGTATGATTGCCAACTTGCATTGAGAGCAAGGACATGCGACATGTTGATTAAGATATGCCTCATGATCTTACACATCACGACCATCATCATTTTCCATTTATTCTATGTTACAACAAACAATAAATTTTTGTTCCCCTCATTTATGATTTTCCTTGATTTTAATCCCTACTCCTTTTTTTCTCTCTTTTCCTTTATTTGTTTTCCTCCCTCCATATCTCTTTATTCGTTCCTTTTCTCTCCATGTCCCTTTGTCTTTATCTATATCTCTTTTTATTTCTCTCCCCATCCCTCTTTCTCTCTCTCTCTTCCCTCTATTTATTTGCCTCCCTTCCTTCTTATTTATTTCTCTACCCACCTTTCACATTCTCTTTTTTTTTTTTTTTTTTGCCTCCCGTCATTCTTCTTTATTTCTCTCCCCCTCTCTTTCTATAAATGTTTCTTTCTCTCCCCCATCTTCCGTCCCCACTCGCACTTCTCTCTTTTCCTTTTCCTCCCGAACACAATATTAGTGAGTTTGGGAATCTCCCAATTCCCATTTTTTGAATACTAAAAAGGTGGCACCCGGATAACATGCCCATAAGTTTCTCAAAACCATATGATGTGACCTATAATTGAAAAGTGCTTGAAAAATGGAATCTATTGAGCTATAGAGCACTCAATTTGGAGTTATAGTGTTCAAGTTATGACAAATCCAAAGATTTGACCACATGTCCCAAACTTATGGGAAATTCCCATATTTCCCAATTGTTGAGATATCGAACTCCACTCGTGATATGCTAGGGTGACCATTGTGCATTTATATCACCGACTTGTCAGATGCGGTTAGTACACCGCCCATGAATAATAGCTACATGACAGCTATCCTTATCTACTCTAGTTCGTGGCTCAGTTAGTATGCCACCTTAGTTAGTTGAGTTTGGTTTGAGACCCATATATAGGGTTCTTCTATTTCTATGTACTAGAGTTCTTTTTGGCTTACACAACTAAGAAGAAAAAAACTGTTTGCAGCCTCCACCTCTATGTGTATTCCCCCATTGTGCAAGCAAGAAAGCTACAAGTGAGACTCCTTCCTTCTCACCCACAATCTTAACATGGTATCAGAGCCTTGTTCATGGTAAGGAGCTCAAGAAAGCAAGCCAAGCTTGCGGTGTTCTGGTAAGAGGAGCAGTGTTGCTTTCATTTTCTGTTTTGGGAGCAGATCTCTGCAGGTAGCACAGCCGGAAATTGCAAGAGTGCATTGTCTCAGGTTGAGATGCCCTTCGCGGTGAAGCAAGAGGGCAGTATATGCCCTTCGCGGTGACCCTGTTTTTTTGATTTGAGGCCATTTCAGGGCCTGTTTTGGAGGCGGAAGTTTTCTGCACGCACTCAGGAAAAGGCCCTATTTTATGCTGTGCGACCACTGTTCTACAGGTCGGTGAAAAGTTACCACAGAAATTGCATCGTATGCTTGTGTGCAGAGATATTGGGAGTTACAAAATCATCCTTGGTTCCTGTTTATACAAAATCGTCACTAGGAAGTGATTGTGTGGTCAAATACCACTTTCGTCAGTTTTGCAGATTTGCTGATGCCAGGAGGCATATTCCACGGTTCGCGACGAGGTTGACTGTAGAGGCCGTTTGTTCCTAGAGCTCCGCCTTCGCCCGAGATTGGTAGCGATTGGAAGCTCTTGATCCACTGGTGTCAGAGTGGAGCAGAGATCAAGAGCTTCCAATCGCTACCAATCTCGGGCGAAGGCGGAGCTCCAGGAACAAACGGCCTCTACAGTCAACCTCGTCGCGAACCGTGGAATATGCCTCCTGGCATCATTTGCCCTTGTGAGGGTGAAGCTGTGTTTTTTGCAGTGACAGAATTTTTTGCAGTGTTCTGTAATGGCGTCTGATTCTCTTTCACAGATTGTCACTGAAAAGCTTGACAATAACAACTTTCAAGCATGGAAGTTTAGAATGACGAATTTCCTTATGGGAAAAGGATATTGGGAATTTGTTGCAGGAAATGAAGAAGAACCAGTTCTTCCTGATGTTCCCAATCAACATCAAATGCATGCATTTAAAGCATGGCACTAGAGAGCCAGGAAAGTTATGTATTGGCTGTCTATCAGCATTTCAGACTCTATGATTGTGCATATTCAGGATGCAAGTATGCCAAAGGAGGCATGGGATACTATGTCAAAAATGTATAGCACAAATACGCAAGCCAGGAAAATGCAGCTCAAGCAAGAGTTGCACAATGTGCAAAGAGAAAGTATGAGCATCAATGACTACCACATGAAGGTGAAGAAGATTGCAGATGCACTTGCTTCCATTGGGTCGCCAGTGGAAGATGATGATTTAGTCTCAGTGACCTTGAATGGTCTAGGAAAGGATTATGCACAGTTCCGAACATCCATTTCCATCCGTGAAAGATTTCCTGATTTTGAGGAGTTGATTACTCTTCTAATTTTTGAGGAGCAGAGAAATGATGGTGCATCTTCTTTAGGAGGAACTTCAAAAGAAGCTGTCTTCTACTCAAATGCTGGAAGAGGTAGAGGCAGAGGTAGAGGAGGCCGATTTGGAGGCCGTGGTAGAAATCAGAATATGCAGCAAACTCAAGAAAACCAGTCCTATGGAGGAGGACGTGGTAATTCTAGAGGCAGGGGGAGCCAAAGAGGTCATGGTGGATGGCAAAGAGGCCAAAATGCAAACAGTAATGTTGAATGCTACTACTGTGGTAAAATGGGTCATATGGCTAAAGACTGCTATAAAAAGCAGAATGATATCATGAATGGAAAACTGCAACAAGGAAATTATGCATCTTCTAGTAGACAGGATGATGACAGAAATGAGCATTTGTTTATGGTGCAACACATGAACAATTCTGTGACAAGTGTAGAAGAAAGCAACGAAGTGTAGTATGTTGACTCAGGTGCATCAAACTACATGATGGGAAAAGGAAATACCTGTCCGATGTATTTCATGTCCCAAATATTACCAAGAATTTGGTTTCTGTTGGTCAAATGGTTAAGCAGGGCTTGCAGGTCAGATTTAATCCTCATGGATGCTTTGTTAAGGATATGAAAAATAAAGGTCGCTTGATAGCAAAATGAAAGAAGAAGGGCAGAATGTTTACGTTGGATGCAGACATGCCTGAATTGAGTGCACCAATGTTTGCACATGGGACCGGCGTTATTGCAGATATTGATATCTGGCATAAACGCATTGGTCATGTTAATGTACAATGACTTAAATCAATGCAGGCCCAAAATATTGTTGCACGATTGCCTAAATTCAAGGTTGCAGAAATGCATAAGGTATGTGAAGCTTGCCAATTTGGAAAACAGGCAAGGAAACCATTTCCTAGACATGTTCAAGAGAGTAAGAAGCCATTGGAATTAATCCACTCTGATGTGTGGACTACTAAAGCTGCATCTCTTGGAGGCTATCATTATTTTGTCACTTTTATTGATGACTATAGCAGAAAAGTTTGGGTGTATTTTATGAAAAAGAAAAGTGAAGTTTTTGGGCATTTCAAAACTCTTAAAGCTATGGTTGAAAAAGAAACAAGCCTGCAAATAAAATGCTTAAGGTCAGATGGAGGGGGAGAGTACCTCTCAAATGAGTTTGCAAGGTTCCTGCAGGAGCATGGCATAAAGCAGTAATATTCATGCAGTCATACCGCACAACAAAATGGAATTGCAGAAAGGAAAAACATGCATATTGGAGAGGTATCTCGTGCCATGCTCAATGAAAAAGACTTGCCAAATTTTTAGTGGGCTGAAGCAGTTGCTACAACAGTCTACATAATGAATAGGAATCCTACTGCAGCAATACATGGGATGACTCCAGAGGAGAGGTATATTGGTAGGAAACCAGATATTTCTCATTTGAATATTTTTTGTTGCATTGCCTATGTTCATATGCCAGATGAGTTGAGATCCAAGTTGGATCCAAAAGCTGAGAAGTGCATCTTTATTGGTTACTCTTTGCAGCAGAATGGATGCTATAACCCTTCTACTCGTAAGTTTATAGTGAGCAGAGATGTTGTTTTTGATGAGATGAGTAGCTGGTATAAACCAGTAAATGTGATTGATGATGTAGATGCACAAAATGGTAATGCTGCACAGAATTCACAGCAGCAGTCACAAAATATTAGTGGACCTAGAGCGTCCTCTAGCGGTGGTTCACATTCTTTGCCATGGACAGGCAGATTGAGATCAGGAGAATCTTCTCAAAGCAATGTAGATAGTGGTATGCAGGTATCACGAAAAGGAAAAGAGAAGGTAGATCAGCCCATGTTTGATGTGAATGTAGGTCACTCTTATGTGGATGGTGAATCCAGTGGCTCAGAACAGAACATTGATGATGAGTTGGGTATTCCTTCTATTGTTACACCTGGAGTAAGGAAGACGAGGGATGTTTTGAGAGCACCTGGGAGTGAACCTACTTTGCACAGGTCTACCAGAGCTAGGTATCTTGTGGATAGGATGAAATATGATGGATTTACAGCCATTCACTATGCCTATATGGTCAAAGTGATACAAGAACCAGAACCCACTTCTTTTGAGCAAGCCATGGGAAAAGAAAAATGGGAGAAAGCCATGGATGAAGAAATGGATACCTTGGAAGCAAATACTACATGGGAATTGGTACCTTTGCCTAAAGGTAAGAATGCAATTGGCTGTAAGTGGGTTTATAAGGTGAAGCACAATGCAAATGGTTCTGTGAACAGATACAAGGCAAGATTAGTAGTTAAGGGGTATGCACAAACATATGGCATTGATTATGAAGAAACATTCAGTCCGGTCGCAAGGATGGCAACCGTAAGAGCAGTCATTGCTATGGCTGCATCAAAGGGATGCTCTTTACATCAGATGTATGTAAAGAATGCCTTCTTGCATGGTGATTTGCAAGAAGAGGTCTCTATGGAGCAGCCACTAGGTTATGTGCATGCTGTTCATCCTGAGTTTGTTTGCAGGTTGAAGAAAGCCTTGTATGGCTTGAAGCAAGCACCTAGAGCATGGTCTGACAAGATAGGATAGTATCTTGTCACTATTGGCTTTCAGATTTCCAAGGCAGATTTCTCACTTTATGTGAGAAAAACAGAGAAATATATTATGCTACTTGTCATTTATGTTGATGATTTGATTATGACAAGTGACAGTGATGAAGATATCCTTCATGTGAAAATGCTATTGAAGCAGAAGTTTGAGATGAAGGATTTGGGAGAGCTGCGTTATTTCTTGGGCATTGAGGTGATTAGATCACCAAGTGGGATACAGCTCTTGCAGAGGCAGTATGGATTGGACATGCTGTCCAAATATGGGATGACAGGCTGTAAGTCTATTTCAGTTCCTTTGGAGCAGAATGTGAAGCTGAGCGCAGATGCAGGTGAGCTTCTGGAAGACCCTACTATGTATAGACACATAGTAGGAAGTTTGATTTATATGACTATTACCAGGCCAGATTTGAGCTATGCTGTTGGATTGGTAAGTAGGTTTATGCAGGCTCCAAGGAAACCACATTTGAATGCGGCTAGACGCATACTCAGATATGTGAAGTCCACATTGTAGTATGGACTATTTTATGAGACTGGGGTTCAGATACAGTTGCATGGATACACTGATGCTGATTGGGCTGGTAGTATTTCTGATAGACGATCTACCAGTGGATATGTGTTCTCTTTTGGGAGTGCTGCAATTACTTGGAGCAGCAAGAAACAGCCTATAGTTGCCTTGTCGAGCATAGAGGCTGAGTAGAGGGGTGTAGCAATGGCTGCATGTGAGGTTGCTTGGTTGCATAAGCTACTTTATGATATGCATCAGCCTATAGATGGGCCAGTTGTCATTTATTGTGACAACATGAGCAGTATACACTTGGCAAATAACCCAGTCTATCATGCTAGAACAAAGCACATTGAGGTGCATTATCACTATGTGCGGGAGAGGGTTTTACTAGGTCTTATTAATCTAGTTTATGTCAGCACAGAGGATCAGGTAGCTGACATATTTACGAAGGCATTAGGCACAGAGAAACTGCGTAGGTTCAGAGACCTACTTGGTATGCATGAATTGGGATTGAGCTCGAGGAGGAGTGTTGAGATATCGAGCTCCACTCGTGATATGCTAGGGTGATCGTTGTGCATTTATGTCACCGACTTGTCAGTTGCAGATGCGGTTGGTACACCGCCCATGAATAATAGCTAGATGACAGCTATCCTTATCTACTCTAGTTCGTGGCTCAGTTAGTATGCCACCTTAGTTAGTTGAGTTTGGTTTGAGACCCATATATAGGGTTCTTCTATTTCTATGTACTAGAGTTGTTTTTGGCTTACACAACTAAGAAGAGAAAAACTGTTTTCAGCCTCCACCTCTATGTGTATTCCCCCATTGTGCAAGCAAGAAAGCTACAAGTGAGACTCCTTCCTTCTCACCCACAATCTTGACACCAATATGGTGGGATCCTTTGTTTTTCTATGTTTTTCTCTCGTTTCCTCTCTACTCGCACTTGATGCATCTCGTTAAAATCAAAATCAAAGATAGAAAATAAAAAACTCATAAAACAAGACATTGAAAGACTCTCTCTCCCCACCCCTCTTCGTGCCTCTCTTACCCCTTTGCCTTTACTTTTCTATCATTCTGTTCTCTCTAATTCTCTGGTTGTTTCCATTTTTCTCTGTTTTTCTCTTACTTTGTATTTGCTGTTTTCTCTATCTCTCATTTTTTCCCTTTATTTTGTCACTTTTTCTCCCATTCTCTTTCTAGCTTTCTCTTTTTCTTTTCACTCTCATTCATCTCTTTACTTCATCCTTTTATCCACCTCTTCCTTCGCTCTCCGTTTCTTTTTCTATTCCCCCTCTCTTTCTTTCTCTCTTTCTCTTTCTTTGTTTCCTCTCTCTTTGTTTCTCTCTGCCCCCTCATTATTTCTCTCACTCATTCTCCTCTCTCCCTCCCTTTCTCTCTCTCTTTTCCTCTCTTTCTTTGTTATCTTTCATCTTCTCTCTCTCTCTCTCTCTCTCTCTCTCTCTCTCTCAATGCATCTCATTCTCAAGAAAAACAAATAAAAGAAAAGAAGAAAATAGTAAAACAAAGCAAGAAGAGGCAATGTACCTACCACAAAGGCCCGAAGATGGATTCTTCATCTTCGTGATGTCCCTTCTTTCTCCCTTGTTCACTTCTCTCTCTTCTTCACATATGGCGGCAGCAATGAGAAGCTCTCCTTCTCTCTTTTGCCCTCTTCCCTCCCAAAGTCATGATCTCTTTCATTCTCTCTTGAAACTGTTTGTGAGAAAATGCTGCGCTTGGGTTTTCGGCACTTTTTTTTCTTAGGACGGCGTCGCTATTTGCATCGCTAACATTGTCGCAAATGTGACAATGAAAATAGCGACGCCATTGTTTTCCATCACAAATGGCTGTCACTATTTTCCCATTCCCTTGTAGTGTGTTCAAATGGTCAAGGAGCATTCCCCTTCATGCCCTAAAGCTTGGCAATGTTAGTTTTAAAGGGAAACATATGCCCCCTACCTAAAGGGTTGTGGTTTGTATGGGAATAATATGAGAAAGAAGGGATCGTGATGGGGCCACTCCTGAATATATGTATGTATCATTTGAGTTCAAAATAAGGGGTTTTAAAGTATAATTTTTATATGTTTTTATATTTAAAAAAATGCTACTTTTAGATTGAATAAAAAATGTTTAAGTTTTATTTAAAAATTTTCATAGATAAGGATATTTATAAATAGACATTGAATGCACATGATATGGAGGATATATAAATTTAAAAAAATACATATATATATATATATATATAATTTCTGAGGAATGGATTAAGTTAACTAATACAAACTACAACAAAGTGTAGATAGCCCTTGATAGCATAAGAAGAGCATGATGAAACTCGACTAAAAGGTGATGCAAGCTTGGAATGGCATCTACGATTTTATTAAATTCTAAATAGAAGCATGAGAATGAGCTAAAAAGAGAACACAAGCTTAAAGGATTTGGCATAGCTTTCCACGATTGAAGAAAAAGTGGTTGGTATGTATTTAAGCCTATCTTCATTGAATTAAACATGCAAATGAACATCGATGACCTTGGATGAGCCAACAAGCATTGACTCCACGGTCACTTTTAAGCTAATTGAAATGTTTGATAAAAAGTGAAACATTCAATGAAATGAGCCCCAATAGTACTTTTAGTTTGAGATTATATAGTGTACCTCTATCCCCCCTTGAAGCCTCATGTTTATGATGGTTAATCTTACACAGAGCCCTCTAAACAAATGAAAGATCCAACAAGTTTGCATTAGGAAACAGTTGTTAATCTAGATGCATAAATGAAGTAGAGACTATTCCCAATCTCTTCATCAAGTGTTGAGGCAATGTAGGTATCCATATAGAAATCTAGAGAAGTATTCTCCTCACAAGAGCTTATTTGGAATGGAAATCTCCTAGGGGAGGCCAACAAAGTTCACACTATGCTGTAAAATACAATTAGAGGTCTTTATTTAGGGAACCCTTAGCTAATGAGAAGAGAACAAATGGAGTCAATATTGGGTTGAGACTTGGCTTTTTGTCATAGATGCTTGTTGACCAAGAGGAGACCATCATTGAGCAAGAAGGCAAAAACTCTCTCCAATATGTGAATGTCTATCTTGAAGGAGAGGACAACATAGTTGTAAGCAAGGAAGCACAGGCGGTTGAAATCCTTCTAGCACTCAAAGGACAAGGCTGAATTGGCAATCAAGCAAGATCAGCTACATGACTACTCGAACTAACTCCTTCACTAGTGTACATTCGGTCCACAATTCATGATGAAGACTACTATGGTCTCATTAGAGTTACTATGGTCTCAATAGAGATCCTTACTGCCATAGAATGGGCACCTGCCCAAATTTTGATAGAAATTGTTTTGCATCTTCTTTTTTTCCTTTACATCAAGGCAATACAACGCTTTCTCAAGCCAAATACACGAAAAATTTTAGGCATAACTATAACTAGGCACTCCGCGCCTAGGCTCACCCTGGCTCTTTGTGCCAAGGGGCGGGGGGGGGGGGGGGGGGGGTGCTGGACACATGGCACCCGCCCCCGCATTCTCTTTGTTTTTTTGGGGGAGGTGGGGGGTTGCCACATGGCACCCACCCCCCACCTTTCCTTAATTAATAGTATAGATATTTGTTCCTATTTTCAGTTCTGGTTTTTGTTTCATTATCTTTGAACTGTTACGTAGGCCCTAACGCTTTTCATGTGTCGAAAGCCAACCCAGGAAAAGCCAAAAGCTGATTTTTGTCAGCGTGAATTTTGTATTGGTGACCTAGATAGATATAGTACGGCGATGATGTCGTGCACGAGAGAGCGCATCCGCACTCGCAGGATGGACGCCTCGGACATGGATATGGTACTACTTCTAGGGAAGGTCCTGCTACTGCTGAGTGTTTGCCTTGTGTTTGTGTCCGAGTGGTGGTACAGGCGGCGAATAAGGCAGGAGTACTACCACCATCGCATGACGAACATTAACGCGGATGATGCAGATCGCTACTCTTCAGCTGCTGTTGCTAGTCACGCTGCTCCGATGGCGTCGTTCGTGGTGAACGTCGCGGCTATCGAAGCTGCGCTGCCGTCGATGCTTTTCTCGTCCGCCATGGCGATCGCCGAAGCTCCAGCCGGTTCTGTTGTTTTAATCAATTCGCCGGACGGCCTGAGATCCGCCCGCCATCAACGACGTGCTGCAGCTTCTGCTGCTGACGATCGACGACGACAGCTGTTCGTGGACCGCAGCTGCGCCATCTTCCTGAGCGCCTTCCAAGCCGATGACGTTATCAGGGTCCTCCCCGGCTGCACCCATGGCTTCCACAGCTCCTGCATCGACACCTGGATTCAAGCCTCCTCCTCCTTCTCCTCCCATAATCAATATTCTGCTCCGCGCGCTTCGTGTCCCACCTGCAGAAAATCTATGGACGTACTGAACCGTATCTTCGTGCCTCACGACCTGCAAGAACCCACTGAATCTGCCACCGCCAACTATATACGCTACATTCTGTAACTAATCCAGCTATAAGAGCAAGACGGCATCTCTTGAAGTCGGTACGATATTATCATTGTAGAGTCTGTCCAAACAGGAAGAAGAAGTTGTAGCAGTTGAACTCGATCTAGCAACACAGCGTTTGAACTTCCTTCGACCTCTGTCCATCATCACAAAAATATTCAAGAGATGAACTGTTACGTCTATGCTTATAAGTGGCTGCAAATGGCCAATGACCACTATTGATGATTCAAATGAGAAGACTTGCGAGAGGGCATAGGACAATGAGCAACATGCTAGAGGGATAGTCGACAACTATTGTCGATATCCAACGTAGAAGAGAACTTCAAATGATGCCAGTAAGGCAATAGATAGGAATACAAGAATGATGGGAAAATGTTTGTCGGTGATGAAGCTATACTTTCAATGTCAAAGGTTTCTGGTGACACTAACGAAGAAACATAAGGGTGCACACGGTACACTGATTTTCTTTTACTTTTTGGGTGAGTAATCTATTTTTTTCCTGGTAGTGTCATTTGGGCTCTCGAGAGTTAATCGAGCAGTCGAGTTTTCTCAAAGCCATTAATAGCTTTTTCTAACAAGGGTTCGAATTTTCTCGTAGGCCAATAGTAGGACAAGCCATCTAGGCAAATGGTATTGAAAGTTCAACAAATCATCTCGTGTCCATACAAGAAGTAAGAGGACAAAATTTGCATGGGGGGAGCCATATGTCACCATTGATATGATGACACATACATTGCCTAGTCAAAGTGCATGCCATGGCCAAAGAACAACCTTGCACAGGTGGTGATCTATACCTATGATGATAATATAGGCAATCCTCATCACATCAATGTGCATCTGCTTTTTCCCACTTCAAGTGAAGAGTGTGAATGCTATGCTAGAAGCTCATAAGCCACTTCTTTAATTTGGGCAAACTTGGACATATGTTTGGGCTGTTTAATTCTAGAGAGAGAAAGGCTCTCAACTAACCATAAGAGAACTACCATAATGATGACAATAAATTTTAATATTTTTTGTGCTTTATATTATTCTTAAGTTCTCAATATAGATTCTCTTAATGTATTTATGAGGACTATTTATTCGATACATAAAAAGCAAGAGGTCAACCAATTATTTAAGATGACGGATTAAGCTCTTCTTGAATAGGGTGGAGCTCTTCTAGAGGACACAATTAAATCTACCTCCTCTTATTCACTCGCAATAAATCAACAACCATTGAAATAGTTTCTTTCCTCATATTTGTATATTAGTTTTTATCAACAGACCCATTTTCATATCATTTAGGCAAGTAGAGCGAGTTAGCTCTTTGCTTGCTCTTTCACTCATCTCTAAAACTCAATCTTCGACTCATGTTGGATGTTTTGTTGGTGTTTGATTTTGCTTTTGTAGATATCAATATGGAGACACACAACCCAAATCTAGAAGAAATACTCTTGAATTTTAGTGATGGTATCCCAAATTAAGCTAGCTCTAGTGAGTATTACAATACTTTTGCAATTATGGACTCAACACAAAAAATAATAATTTGACAAGCACCAATATTAAATGAATCAGGACATATCTCATTGAAAAACAATTTTGGATGACAATCAAGAGATTGTAATATTAATGAAAATCATTGTATTGTATCAAACCCTCCATCCATACTTGTGCCCATCAACTTTTTCTAGAACTCCACATGGCACATACTCGGGGGGGTCAAGCTCCTTTCTCTCCCCCTATCTTTTTATGTTACCAGAGCCTCATGTATGCAAGGAGCTATGAGCCGCAAGTACAAGAGTCTACAAGGAAGCCTTGTGTGTACCTTGCAAGAGCTCAAGCTCCTCTCTTTCCCTCTATCTTTTTATGGTACCAAAGCCTCATCCATGCGAGGAGTTGTGAGACACAAGTTAAAAGTCCACAAGGAAGCCTTGCTATGTAGCACACCTACGGAGATCTCTCTTATGAAATCACCAATTGACAAGCCATTTTCACTAGATTGGAGCTATTTGGGAAGTGGTATAGACCCTTGTTTTTGTGCTTGTACAGCTGGATTTGTGTTGTGGATACATTTTG
This sequence comes from Lygodium microphyllum, assembly GCF_053477565.2. Lineage (NCBI taxonomy): Eukaryota > Viridiplantae > Streptophyta > Polypodiopsida > Schizaeales > Lygodiaceae > Lygodium > Lygodium microphyllum. The sequence continues at coordinate 129,159,528 of NC_141151.1, forward strand.
GCCTCCGTTTGGTAATTAGAGTTTGTTCCCCCGTCTTAATCTGGTAAGCCTTGAGAGCTTTGAAAACCTTGTCATTAAGTAAATAGATCGCAAGTATTGGGTGTGGTAGAAAATATTTGTGGGTTGTTCGATGTTATAGGCGGTACTGAGCATATGTTTATGTAGTGCGGCTAGTATATGTGACAGTTTTTCTAAATTAGTAAGCTACTAATAACAACAAATTTTTGGGTCTTGATATGCAATGTCTAAGGGGTTTAATTAGATTGTTAGTGAGAAAAGCTTGGCAAGGATAGCTTCAATGCTTAAAAGTTGAGATTAACCAATTTCCTTATGAGTAAAGATCATTGGAACTATATTGAATGAGATAATACAAAGGCTCTAGAGTTACCATTGTTGAATTATATACTTGAGCAGGAAAAGCTATTTAAGGAATGGAACTAGGGTGCTTGAGAAATTATCATGTATTGGCTCTCCATCAATATTAGTGATAATTTGATTGGGCATGTACAACATGTGGACAATCTTGCACAAGGTTGGAATAACTTCAAGCTATTTGGTACAAACACTGAAGGCAAAAAGTTACAATTGAAGTTTGAGCTAAACAATCTTAAGTGTGGCAATCTATCCATCAATTGTTATGCATTCAAGATTAATATAATTGTTGAAGAAGTTGGATCTATTAGAGCATAGGTCGATGATGACATAGTAGTTGCATATGTTTGAATGGTCTAGGCAAACAATATAAGCAGTTCTAAAGCTCCATTAACATGAGAGATATCATTTTTGATTTTGCAAATCTAATATCTATTTTGATATTAGAAGAGAAAAAATTGGGTCTTACTGCATCCTTGTCACAAACCAAGAATAGTTGTCAAGGCATATAAGGTAGAAGGCCTTAACCATAGGAGTTGAGGTAAGAAGGTTGCCTACAGTAAAGAGATAAAAGAGTAAGAAGAATAACTAATTACAAAGTTCTAGAATCCAAACACAATATATTAAATCCAAATCAAATCCCTTTGATTAATGGCATGTATAATAGTTCAAGATCAATGGATACACTGCAAGTAGTAGTATATACCCTTGATGGGATGATTGCCCAAACACTCTAATTCAATAGGTTAGTTGATACCTTAACACCGATCAATTCATTGTTGTACATAGGCTCCAAATCTATGTTTTAATCAAGCAACTATATCACAAAGGGTAGAATCTATCATCTAGATATAATACCAAGCAATGGAGAGCTTAAAATCTTAACAAAATCCTATATGGTCCATTAAATTCCACTTCAGCCCTATTATGATAGCTTATTATGTAGCAGCATTAAAAACCCACATTGCTACTCCAAATCCACTCTACTCTTGAGTTTTGATGGTACTCGAACCATCCCTAGTGGTAGAGAGAAAGATTCCATCAAAAGATGCATTTAGAATCAAGATTGAAGCTTCCAATACCATGGATAGCATGCTACCCTTTTTTATCCTATTATTCCCTATCAATTTAAACACACAAACATAAAAAGAAACTCATAACTTGCTACCCAAGTGCATCCAAACAAAGCTCTTAATATACATCATGCCTCTACATCTCATATATGAGCAAAAGTCTTCACTTGTAGTAATCAGATGGGAGTTGTATACTAAATTTTTTATCACAGCAATAGATATGCTATTGTATACCCTATCCTCATTGTCTATTTCAGTCCCAAAAGAGCCACAAAGTCCTTCACTTGAAGCCTCAAGTCCCAAGCTATGTTTAGGGGTGTATCAAAGAGTGCCTTTAGCCCTAAGCTTCATGAACTTTGATAAAAGAGATGAAGAAAGTTGACTACTATTGTATGCCTTGTTTTGGATAGCAAATACTCTTCCACATCAATCCCAAACACTCTCTTTCAAGTCCTTTTCCATCGGCTTTGATGGTTTCTCTTTTTCCCCTTAAGTGTTTCCACTAGATGCATATCTTTCTCCTCCCCTATTTGCTGCGTTTGATAAGCAATAAGGTGCTGAAAATTTGCACCTCTTTCCTGTCCACAACTGGCTGCCAATAATCCCCTTTATTTTCTTCTTTCTTTCCCCCCTTAATTCCTTGCTTTTCGCCCTTCAAATTAGCCCAAACCCCTTTCATACATAGCTAGCCACTTTGCTTTGAGTTTTTATTTCTATATACACATTCCACAATAAATGGAATACCTTTCCCAAGTTATTTACTTTGCCTGTCACATTGAATCTTTGTCATTTTGATCCTTTAGTACAAGTGCACTTAGGTGAGCTTTTTAGGGATGGTATTAGATAGGCGAGCTTTTACATCCATTGTGACCCATCCAAGACTAGTAAATGTCAAGTTATTAGATACACTTGTAAATGGAAATGTAAGAATATGAATGTATTGTTTATAATACAATAATAAATTTTCATTGGTCATGAACTTTACATGATATGTGCTTTTATGCAAAATTAACTCATGTTTCTTTGATGTTGAATTATTATAGAAACAATTACAAAGACAGTAAAGGGTCCACAATTGGTCTATTAAATCAATCATTATAACCACAACTTGACTATTAAATGAGAGGCTTTCCTATGAAGTTCAAAAAGTAATTTAATTAACCTCCTCCTCAATGTCTTTTTCTTGTGCTTTTGCTTACACTCCGCACTTTGCAATGAGTATTAGTTGCATCTTTGGGGTGGGGCTAGGACTCCTATTTTGTAGCCCTATGTATGGTTTTATGGAGAATGTGTGGTGCGCAGATCGGATGCTGTACGCTCGCGTAGTGAATGCCGGAAGGTCCCCAAGAACAATAGAACTCTACTTTTTGCACAAAATTCAATGTAAAAAGCACGAACGACATGAACAAGAGACCAATTGGGTGCAATCTCCCCCCATGCCTTGTGTGAGCGCTCCACGAAGCATGTATTTTATGTATTAATCATCTTCAAGCTCAAATAATAGCCCAAATTACAAAATAGCAAGCTTTTAGCTTTTGAGTTTGCTTTAGCACAAAATAGGAATAAAGCTAATGGACGGTGCCCAAAAAGTCTAGCATGCCCAATACAATCTCCAAGTATAAATAACATAATCATGCGCCCATGCGCATACAAAATAATAATAAATATCCAACACCTCAATAAATAGGCGCGACAAAATATAGGCGCCATGCCTAAGGTATGCGCCCATCAAAATATAAATGATAAATCGAATACTCGCTATCCTCCAATGCTTTCCTCCGCCACTGCTGCTATCTCTACACATCAACTGAAGCATTCATAATCGTTAGTAAAATAATACCATCAAACCGACAAAAGTGAATACCTAGCAGTCTTCAGCTACATAAATAAATCAACTGGTTAGAAATCAATCCTAACCTTAATTTATTATGAGTGCGCACTCAAAACTCATAAACGTTTATTAATTTAATATGCATTTTGCAGAATCACCCGCTATGGAATCACCCATGTACACACTAAATTAATGAAACACCCGAAAAGGATAGGCATCCCCATCAACTTCTCGCACAAAGAATCCACTTTGTGTATGAGCCCCGGTCATCAAAGTTTACGAAATCCACTGTAAAACCTCACGGAATCCACCGTGGCACGAAATCCACCGTGAAATATGCCTCCTGGCATCATACCCCCGGGGTGGGATAGCAATTGACCTCAATTGCTATTAGCTCAATGTGGAGCTAACAGAGTGGGGAAAGCATTTAAGTCTCTAGCGTGCATCCATTGGGCTTCTTCTACAGGATGATTCTTAAATTTAACTAGATATCTAGAATATCTTCGGCCAGTTCTAGTGGTCAGAAAGTCAGTGTCTATGATAGCTTCATATTCAAGTATTTCAGTCTCTTCCTCTAACAAAGGTGGGTTTTCATAAAAAGGGTGTACAGGTAATTGGCCTCTAAATGGTCGTAATAAACTAATGTGAAATGTGTTGTGAATTTTCCAGTGAGGTGGTGATTCTAACTTGAATGCATTGTCATTAATTTTATGAATGATCCTAAATGGTCCATAGAATCTAGGTGTTAATTTCACAAATGGGTGTCTATCTACACTTTGTAGTCTACGTTTTTCTATTCTCAACCAAACATAGTCATCAACTTTGAAATTCATTGCTTATCTTTTCTTATTGGCTTGTTTGGTATATGATTGCTGGGCTTTGGCAATCATGTCTTTAACCTCATCAAAAATAGTATTGTGCATACTAGCAATATCATCAGCACTCTGAATTCTATTTAACAAAGATGCAACAGGTGTAGACAATCTATAACCATAAATCACTTCAAACGGTGCTTTCTTTGTAGATGTGTGTGGTGTATTGTTATATGCAAACTATAATAAATGCAAATGTGTATCCCATGTTTGTGGTTTAGAAATAGTATAAGCACGTAAAAGATCTAGTATAGTACTGTTAGTGGCCTCTGTTTGTCCATTAGTTTCAGGATGAAATGCAGATGAGAAATCAATTTTTGTGCCTAGTTTAGCAAACAAAGTAATCCAAAAGTTGTTACAAAATCTAGAATCACGATCAGAAATAATAACTTTTGGTAATCCATGGTTAGTGAAAACAGTTTTCAAAAACAATTGTGCTGCTTGTGATGCTGTTAAAGTTTTCTTACATGGAATGAAATATGCTTGTTTACTAAACCTATCTACTACTGTCCAAATCATATCATGGTTAGATTTAGTATTAGATAAACCAGTAATAAAATCCATAAAAATTTGTTCCCATGGTCTTGACGGAATAGACAAAGGCATAAGTAATCCATACTGTTTACCATGATGTCTCTTAACTCTTTGACAAATCAAACATTCAGAAACAAAGTTAGATACATCAGTGTCCATATGCGGCCAATAAAAATCTTCAATTAATGTACGTAAAGTAGATATGATACCTCTATGACCTTGATATGGAGGACAATGAATCTTATTCAAAACAAAAGATCGGAATGGAACTGTAACACATAATCTCTTTTCATAGAACATAAATCCATCATTATAAGATAGTGAATCAATAGGAATCAAGTTATTTTGAACTAATTTATTCCAATCAGCATGAAAAGTAATGTCCTAATGATAAGTATCTTTCATAGCAATCAATGAATCAAAAGATATAACAGAAATATTATGAATGGCAGGTCTTCTACTTAATGCATCAGCCACTACATTTTCTTTACTGGGTTGATATTGAATGATAGGATGAAAACTTTGAATAAAGGATGCCCATTTGATATGTCGGTCAGATATTTGGGGTTGGCTAAGTAAATGTCTAATACTTTGCTGATCGGTCTTAATCATAAATTCTGAACCCATTAAGTAGTGTTTCCACTGTCTTAAGGCTTGTACAACAGCTAATAGTTCTTTGTCATATGTGGAATATTTCAGTTCAGAGGGTTTCAGCTTACAACTAGAATAGGCTATAGGATGATTATTCTGTATAAGTACGGCTCCTATTCCTGATCCACTAGCATCAGTCACTACTAAAAAGAATGGTCTATTAAAATCAGGCAACTGTAAGACAGGGGCATGGATTAATGCATGTTTCAATAAGTCAAAGGATTTTTGTTGATTATCGGACCAATGATAAACAATACCTTTCTTCAGAAGTTTGGTTAATGGTAAAGCAAGTAATGAAAAATTACGCACAAACTTCCTATAGAAACTAGCAAGACCTAGAAATGATCGTAACTCATGCACATTTTTAGGTACAGGCCAGTTCAATATTGCATCTATTTTCTTAGGGTCAACTTTAATTCCATCAGATGTTACAATATGACCTAAATACTCAATTTATGTTTTAAAGAACTCACTCTTTTTCGGATTTGCGTACAGTTGATTATCTTTTAATAACTGAAAAACCAATGACAAATGCTCATAATGTTCTTTCTCATTTTGACTAAACACCAAAATATCATCAAAGAAGACAATTACACAATACTGATATTTCAAAAATATACGATTCATCATTCTACTAAATGTGGGAGGTGCATTAGTCAATCCGAAAGGCATCACTAAAAATTCATAATGACCAAACTGTGTCCTAAATGCAGTATTGAATATGTCAGACTTATCTAGTCTCACCTGATGATAACCAGATTTAAGGTCTATTTTACTAAATATGGCAGAACCTTGCAGTTTATCCATAAGGTCATCGACTCTAGGAATTGGATACCTATTCTTTACTGTGATCTTATTTAAAGCTCGATAGTCAATGCACATATGATAGGTATTATTTTTTTTCTTTACTAATAGAACAGGTGCACCAAATGGAGAACTACAAGGTCTAATCAATCTTCTATTTAGTAATTCCTCAACTTGACTTTGAATTTCTTTTTTCTCTATCTGGTTATGCCTATATGGTGCTTTACAAGGTGGTTGGGTACCAGGAATCAAATCTATCTTATGGTCTTCTGGACGTGAAGGAGATAAACCAGGTGGTAGATCTTCTACAAAACAGTCTTTAAAATGTGCAAGAAATTCTTTATGCCTAGGGTGCATATGATTTTCTTTAACTTGCAATTCATTCACCCAAATGAGATAAGATTTACTACTTTTGTGTAATGCACGTTTAGCTTGAGTATGCGAAAGCAATGGAAAAGCATTAGATGCATGCATACCATACAATGTAATATGTTTTGCTTGAAATTGAATATTAATTGAATGTGTGGAATAATCTATATCTGGATTGTGCTGATGACGCCAAGGCACACCTAAAATAATGTCACTCGACTGTAATGGAACAACTAGAAAATTTATTCTTTCAGTGTATTGACCAATTTGAATCTCTAAGTCATGCACTTCTTGTGTACCATTATACCTAGTGCCTAAGAATGCTGCTTTAATACGATAATGCGTAGGTACAGTCTGTAACTTCAATTCTTTTTCTAGCTTTGCAGAAATAAAATCATGAGTACTACCATCATCATGCAAAATAATCTTTTCCTTTCCATGCACTAAACATTTCATAATCAATAAAGAATGTGGAGTTGGCATACCTGGTAAAGTATCCGAAGGAGTGGTAGTGTCATCCTCATCTTCTGTGAAATCAGGCATTTCTTCATGTTCTTCATCTTCCATTGCTCCAAGGTAGTTGATATGGACAGGTGGCTTCTTCGAATGACAATTTGCTGCTAGGTGTCCAGGTTGGTGGCATTTATAGCATACTATAGGTTTGGCTTTGGTTACATTGTTTGCAATGGCGAGAAGTCTAGGTACATTAGGATTTGGCTGTGGAATAGGCTTAGGGTTTTGATTGGTATTGGATAATAAAGCATATGGTTTTGTCCAATTTTTATGGAAAGATGATGAAGGAAAATGACCTTGATTAAATCTTCTAAAATTTGAATTAAAATGCTTAGATCCATAGTTACCATTGGCTTGGAATTGCTGTGGACGTCTATCTCTACCTCGCAGCTTGTCTTCAGTGTCATGAGCTGTCTTCAAGAGTTGCAGGCTTGAACATATTAACTTCAGCATAGTAATGCCCAAGGAGTCCAGACATATACTTGCACTTGTGTGTCGCTTCAGGTACGTCTTCAAGCATGTGTAACTGGAGTAATGCATTCCAAAAGCGCTCTGTGTACTGAGGAATAGGCTCACGATCCTGTTGTTGAAGAAGGTCCCATTGCTTTATGGCTTTTTCATGAAATTGTGGAGGAAGGAAATTCTGCATAAACTTCTTCTTGAAATTCTCCCAGGTAGTGGGACAATCTATACTCTTGCGTACCACAATCCACCAAAGAGATGCTCTATCCACTAAATGATTAGTGACACACTTGATTTTATCTTTTTCTGCATAGGTTTCCTCATGAAAGTAGTCGTCAAATTGACTAATGAATGCAAGAACAATTTTTCCCTCTCGAGTGCCATTGAAAGTACGGAATTTGAAATTTCTTTTACTTATCTTTGATTCCTTGCGGATGGATTGAGCTTCGAGAGTCGCGTCGATGGTACGTCGGATAAGGTCTTCAGATTGAGGTTCTTCTTTGTCAGTAGTCGATCTTTGTAAATTAGCCAATTGAACTTGCAATGCTTGCCTAGCTCGTCTTTCTTCTTCCAACTGCATCATAATTAAGTCTAGCTTTTGCTCTATCGTAGGTTCAGGTAGGTCGTCTTCAACCATTAAATCATCCATATGTGATTCTGTCATCCTGCAAAACTCAAAAGACCTCTCACTCTCAAAATCAAGTTAGCGGGATGAGCGTAGCTCAAGATCGGGAATACAAGGCTTATATGTTTTTGGGTGTGGTTTTCACAATCTTTGTCTTCGACTATTGTGGGATTTGTAATCTTTGAAAAATCTGTGTTTTATCCTTCTTCATATGCTGAAAATGCTTCAGCAAACCTGCGTATGCGTAAAGTACCTTCCAATGAACAACTTTGCAATTCGGAGTTTCTGCGCAGGAACAGCCCTTCTATGAGTTTTGAACAGAAGTCAGTTTTGACTCCAGGTGACTTGTCTGACTTGTAGAGTTGCAGACTTATGTGACTTGCAGAGTTTAAAGACTTGCAGAACTTAGTTGCTTTATGTAACTTTCAGAACTTTGACTTAGAATACTTGCAGATCAACTTGAACTTTGCAGACTTGGAATACTTGAGAGCTTTTGTGTGAACTGTAGCTCAAGTAACTTGGAGCTTAGGTGATTAAGCTTTAGGCTTAATCCGTCAAAAACGGCGAAATCGTTGGGGAGGGGCGTTTTTCTTCAGGTGGCAAAATTTTCAGAGATGTCCAGATACCACGTGATGAAGTTTTTGAAGCTTTAGGCTTCTCTTAAGCTTTCTAAGCTTTAATTTTTAAAGCTTTGAAGATATGGAGTTTGTGACTTATCTCTGGTTCTTGTCGACTTGAAGAAGAAGAGATAGAAGTGGTCCTCCGCCTCTGCCAGCTGGTCCTTCGCAGTTTGATGATGGAAACAGAGGTTCTTGATCGCCAGAAATCCACCCGTATCGACCGTTCGTGACGAGATTGAACGTAGAGCTCGATCGTTCCACGAGCTCCGCCTTCGCATAAGACGGGTAGCGATTGGAAGCTCTTGATCTCAGCTTCGCTCTGATACCACTGGTGCACATGTCGGATGTTGTACGCTCGCGTAGTGAATGCCGGAAGGTCCCCAAGAACAATAGAACTCTACTTTTTGCACAAAATTCAATGTAAAAAGCACGAACGACATGAACAAGAGACCAATTGGGTGCAATCTCCCCCCATGCCTTGTGTGAGCGCTCCACGAAGCATGTATTTTATGTATTAATCATCTTCAAGCTCAAATAATAGCCCAAATTACAAAATAGCAAGCTTTTAGCTTTTGAGTTTGCTTTAGCACAAAATAGGAATAAAGCTAACGGACGGTGCCCAAAAAGTCTGGCATGCCTAATACAATGTCCAAGTATAAATAACATAATCATGCGCCCATGCGCATACAAAATAATAATAAATATCCAACACCTCAATAAATAGGCGTGACAAAATATAGGTGCCATGCCTAAGGTATGCGCCCATCAAAATATAAATGATAAATCAAATACTCACTATCCTCCAATGCTTTCCTCTGCCCCACTTCTGCTATCTCTACACATCAATTGAAGCATTCACAATCGTTAGTAAAATAATACCATTAAACCGACAAAAGTGAATACCTAGCAGTCTTCAGCTACATAAATAAATCAGCTGGTTAGAAATAAATCCTAACCTTAATTTATTATGAGTGCGCACTCAAAACTCATAAACGTTTATTAATTTAATATGCATTTTGCGGAATCACCCACTATGGAATCACCCATGTACACACTAAATTAATGAAACGCCTGAAAAGGATAGGCGTCCCCATCAACTTCTCGCATAAAGAATCCACTTTTTGTATGAGCCCCGATCATCAAAGTTTACGGAATCCACTGTAAAACCTCACAGAATCCACCGTGAAATATGCCTTCTGGCATCAATGTGATAGGTTTTGGCCATCATGTATAGTCCATCTTGGATAATATACTTAAAAGAGGGTGAACTAGAGTATTGTATACTTATGTGTACATAGATGAGTCTAACTCTTCTCCCCTTATACACAGACGTGTCTAACTCTTATCTCTCTAGGACTAACTATTTTGAAATAGAGTTTTAGTTCAATGTTGCAAATAGAGTAACCATGTAAGGTTTTAGTACCATGTTCCATATACAGCATTCTAAGTGTACACTCAAGTTACCAGATAACAAAACCTCAATTAGGCCATTTGTTAATTTTATAGGCCAATAGTTTTTATATATTATTTATATTGATATAGATTATCAATTTATAGGCCAACAGTTGCATTGCTTCACCCCATAGTGCTATTTATCTCCTCTATTATCCCACTTATAAATTTATTTTACCCCACAACTGTTATATGATATCATAGTCCCCCATATCATATCTCGAGGGGGGGGGGGGGGGGGAGGGTCACTCATGAATATATGTATATATAACGTAAGTTCAAAATAAGGGGTTTTTAAAACACTAGTTTTATACATTTTTTACATACAGAAGGGTGTCATATAAAGGGGTTACTTACAGATTGAATTGAAAAGGGTTGTGTTCTATTCAAGAAAAATTCACAGATAAGGATATTTATAAATAGGCCATGAACGCACGTTAGATACAAAATATATATATAGTGAACCCCTCGAGTATCATATCTAATGATATTCCAAGCATCTAAAACCTATCAAGAGGTTGACCCCATGCCATTGTGTTAAAGACTATAGCAAGATTTACAAAGAAATAATGGAGTGTATGGCTCTATGCCTTGGCCTTCTAGATCATCACAGTGAAATATGATGTAATATGAAAATTTTACTTCAAAATCCAACCTATCTATGGGTGCAGGTACCTTCATCTTTACTTTGTCACTCACCTATACTGCAAATATTGCTCCATATATGTTTGGCTAGGGTTTTTCCAACCATGATGCTTATGTTAAGTTCTTAAAACTGATTAACTGATAAACCCTACGTTAGGTAAACAAAGCCCTTGCCTAATGAGAGAATGGGGCTGGGCCGCTTTAATATTCTTAGTTCAAGAATCCATGTGAATGAAAATCCCAAGTGCAAAGCTGTCAAACATACAATGGGGCTTATGCTATAGTATCTCTAAGCTAGAACCGTTTATATATCCAAGACAACCAAAACTAATCAAATACATTCAAAGCTAACCAAATTGAATACACTAATCCCTTCCTTCCCTCTTCCTTGAAGGGGAAGCCCAAGAAGACATTGTCTCATTTAAAAGAGAAGAAAGCTAGTCTTCCAGATCGGAAATAGCCTCATGAAATGGTGTCCACATGAAACGATTCAGAAAGACTCGTGTTTGGAGAGATTATCATCATATCCGTTAGAGGTTCTCATTATTTTATTCAGCATTGTTCTGTCTATGCCTTTCCCTAACACACACACAAACACACACACTCTCTCTCTCTCTCTCGACGCGCCGGGAAGAATAGGGCCTGCACAGGCTTGAGGAAGGGAAACACGCCAGCAGTACAGGGCGAGTCGCAAGATCCTGTTTAACTATTTGCTAGGTCGTGTTGGTCTAGAGTGAAAGACTTGATATTGATTCGGCAATAAAGTGGGAAACGAGTAGCATATCGACAGTCATGTGTGAAGACAAGACATCGAATGTGTGGAAGTAGTAATGCGTACTAAGTACAAGCCTCCACAAGCTCTTGAAATATTTTCCAAGGCTCTCTCTCTCTCGCTCTCTCTCTCTCTCTCTCAGAGGCAGATCATAAGATGTTGCTAGGATTTTCAACTGTCACAGACAGAATTGATCCAACCGCCATGCCAATGGAAGTCCAAACGAAAGATTGAAAAAGAACTGCGTGTGCCTGTGCACTCAAAGGGGGCTCCCACGATACTGGTATGGCATGTTAGTACCGATCAGGAGAATCCACTGGGCGAAGCAGTCCATCGGTGCTCATACACCCGCTCTGATGCCAGCACGTGGTCGTTTGCCACATAGCTACGTCAGTATAGACGGATTGCTTTCTTGGTACTAGAGAGGCAGTACCCAGTCTCCATGCCCTCCATAGCTGCCAACGCCCTCCCCATGGAAGAGTTTGTCGAGCATATCGAGTTCCATGATGGGAGGTGGACCTCATTGGGGAGCTTTGGAAGCTCCGAAATGGTCTGTGCAGACCTTTTAGGAGCTCCCAAAGCTCCCGAATGGGATCCAATGATTAGGCACATAGGGCTACATATTATCCCTTCACATAGAATGTATAAAATGACTAGGGTAGGCAATAGCTAAAACATATAAATAAATTTACGTTGGAGAGAGTGTGTGAGAGTGGGTGAGTGAGTGAGAGTGTGAGATATATATTTAGATAGATAGATCATGTGTGTGTGTGTGTGTACAAAGAGAGAGAGAGAGAAAGAGAGAGAGAGGAAGAAAGTCATGGTGAAGTTAAAGAGTGAGAGAGAAGAAGAGGGAGAGGGAGAGAGAAAAATAAAGAGGAAGGTGACACACACACACACACACATATATATATATATATAGAGAGAGAGAGAGACTACTAACCTTATTTCTCTTAATTCTCTCTTGCAACCAAAGCTTCTGAGAAGCTTCTACACTATGCTACCATTTCTTGTGTCCATTCTAACGCGGAAACAAGTATTACATGCTTGACCTCTCCCTTTTTATTTGTGAGGTCATACATGAGGTATTGATTACTAAGGATGGCAAGTTGCAATTCTAGTCAAGGACATGACATGATAGAGAATGATATTCATATGACACACAATGCCTCTACCACAAGCGCTACATGATGATTACCCTTTGTTTCGAGGTTCTAGCTCATTGGGTGTGGGCACTATTAATGTGATTCACTTGCATAGGATGCCGGAAAAGCTAACTTTCAAAAACTTGAATAGTTAGAGAACTGTGTTACTGGAGTGAATATTATCAATATGATACTTGAGAGTTAGACTAGTACTAGTCTCAAAGCAAAGATACAAACAATGAAGGATAAGGTTACAATGGATAGATGTTCCTAGAATGTATGATGGCAATCAAACATTTGAGCTACTATCCACCATGATACATGGATATACGCCTTCATACAAAAGCTCACAAAAAATTTAATTAATTTGAAAAACCTTGCTCAAGCAAGCTCGCTAAAAAACCTTGTGTTTCCTTGCATTCATGGTTTAGATAGACACTATAAGGAAAGAGAGGTATAGCGACGGTGGGTAGCGATGTAGGAATAGCGGCGTCGCTATTTGCGACGCAAATAGTGACACAAATAGCGATGCCCCATAGGGAAAAAAAAGAGGGCTGAAACCGGAGTGCGTTTCATTTCACGCATTTTCGTGAGATACTTCGAGAGGGAGAGCGAGAGAGAGAGAGAGAGAGAGCGACTGTTTTGCATAGAGGGTGAGAGAGGGAGAGGAAGAAGGCTTGCCGCCACCGCCGCCGCCGCCGCCGTTCGTGAAGGAGAGGAGGAGCCGCCGTCGCAAAGAGGAGCCGCCAAACCCTCGCCATATCTTTACGGTGAGTTCATTCACTCTCTCTTTTGCTTGTTTAGGGTTTAATTTGTGTATATTGGAGGGAGAGGAAATGGGAGAGAAAGAGAGGGAGAGGGAGAGGGAGGGAGAGAAAGAGAAAGAGAGGGGGAGAGAAAGAGAAAGATTATGAGAGGGAGAGGGAGGGGGAAGGAAATGAGAGAGGGAGAGGGAGGGAGAGAAAGAGAAAGAGAGGAAGAAGGAGAGGGATGGGGAGGAAATAAGAGAGGGAGAGGGAGGAAGAGTGCATTTTCTCTCTCTTTTACTTTTGCTTATATGATTTGTGTATATATATTGAGAGAGGGAGAGGAAATGAGAGAGAAAGAGAGGGAGAGGGAGAGGGAGGAAATGGAAGAGGGAGGGGGATGAAATGAGAGAACGAGAGGGAGGGAGAGTGTATTCTCTGATCTCTTTTTTATTTATTTTTTGTATAATTTGTGTATAATGAGAGAGGAGAAGAAATGAGGGAGAGGGAGAGATAGAAAGACAGGGAAATGAAAGCGAGGGAGAGGGAGGAAATGGGAGAGGGAGAGGGAGGAAAAGAGAGGAAATGAGAGAGGGAGAGGGAGAGGGAATGAGAGAGGGAGAGGGAGAGGGAGAGGGGGAGGAGATGAAAACATAATAGGGAAATGAGAGAGGAAGAGGGAGGGAGAAGAAATGAGAGAAGGAGAGGAAGAGAGCAAAAGGAAATGAGAGAGGGAGAGGAGAGAGAAAAAAGAGAGAATGAGAGGAGAGAGAAAAAGAGATAAGATGTTAAACATAATAGGCAAAGAGAGAAAGAGAGGGTGTGGGTAAGGGTGAGGGCGAGGGAGGGAGAGGAAATGAGAGAGGGAGAGGAAGAGAGAAAAGGAAACGAGAGAGGGAGAGGAGAGAGAAAAAGAAATGAGAGAGAGAGGAGAGAGAAAAAGAGAGAAAGATCATTAAACCTAATGCTAAAAGAGAGAAAGAGAGGGTCAGTATGAGGGAGGGAGAGGAAATGAGAGAGGGAGAGAAAGAAAGAAAGGGAAATGAGAGAGGGAGAGGAGAGAGAAAAAGAGAAAAAAATCATTAAATCTAATAGAGAAAGAGAGAAAAAGAGGGTTATAGTGAGGGAGGGACATGAAATGAGAGAGGGAGAGAAAGAGAGAAAGGTAAATCAAAGAGGGAGAGGAGAGTGAAAAAAATGAGAGAGAGAGGAGAGAGAAAAAGAGAGAAAAATCATTAAACCTAATAGGGAAAGAGAGAAAGAGAGGGTGAGGGCGAGGGAGGGAGAGGAAATGAGAGAGGGAGAGGAAGAGAGAAAAGGAAATGAGAGAGGGAGAGGAAAGAGAAAAAAATTGAGAGAGAGAGGAGAGAGAAAAAGAGAGAAAGATCATTAATTATAATGGGAAAAGAGAGAAAGAGAGGGTTAGGGTGAGGGAGGGAGAGGAAATGAGAGAGGGAGAGAAAGAAAGAAAGGGAAATGAGAGAGGGAGAGGAGAGAGAAAAAGAGAGAAAGATCATTAAACCTAATGGGAAAAGAGAGAAAGAGAGGGTCAGGGTGAGGGAGGGAGAGGAAATGAGAGAGGGAGAGAAAGAAAGAAAGGGAAATGAGAGAGGGAGAGCAGAGAGAAAAAGAGAAAAAAATCATTAAATCTAATAGAGAAAGAGACAAAGAGAGAGTCAGGGTGAGGGAGGGACAGGAAATGAGAGAGGGAGAGAAAGAGATAAAGGAAAATGAGAGAGAGAGAGAGGAGAGAGAGAAAGAGAAAAAAATCATTAAACCTAATAGAGAAAGAGAGGGAGAGGAAATGAGAGAGGGAGAGGAAATGAGAGAGGGAGAAAGAGAGAAAGGGAAATTAGAGATGGAGAGGAGAGAGAAAAAGAAATATGAGAGAGAGAGGAGAGAGAAAAAGAGATAAAAATCATTAAACCTAATAGGGAAAGAGAGAAAGAGAGGGCACCCTAGCACCTGCTACATAGTATCATAGTACTAGGTACTTGGCACTATGAAACTAGAGTACTAGGTGCTAGATACTAAGATACTATGATATTATGTGCTAGTACTAGATACTAAATACTAGTGTTCTATGATACTATATGCTCGGTCATAGAAAAAGAGAGAGATGGAAGGAGAGGATAACAATCTAAGAAAAGAAAAGAATAACAATAAAAACAAATTGTTTGTTGTAACGTAGACAAAATGGAAAACGAAGAAGGTCCTGTTGTTCAAGATTGTGAGGTGTATCTTAATGAGTGTGTCCCATATCCTTGCTCTCAATGCAAGCAGGCAATTAGATGAAAACACCGATTGTCTATAGAACACGTACGACGATTTGGCAAGTTTCAATCTAAGATCATTGATCAGGTGATTACGGATTTTCAGCAAGCGGTAATTTGAAGTCAATATCAATCATGCATTGTACTCGCAAGTTAATTGAATACCATATACAATAAAATTGGGTCTCGCTGGCAAATTTTCTATCTAGGGAGGTGATGTCTCTGTTGAGATATCGAGCTCCACTCATGATATGCCAGGGTGACCGTTGTGCATTTATGTCACCGACTTGTCAGTTGTAGATGCGGTTGGTACACCGCCCATGAATAATAGCTAGATGACAGCTATCCTTATCTACTCTAGTTCATGGCTTAGTTAGTATGCCACCTTAGTTAGTTGAGTTTGGTTTGAGACCCATATATAGCTCCTTTCTTCTCTTCCACAATCTTGACATGGTATGAGAGCCTTGTTCGTGGTAAGGAGCTCAAGAAAGCAAAGCAAGTTTGCGGTGTTCTGGTAAGAGGACCAATGTTTCTTTCATTTTTCTATTTTGAGGCAAGTCTCTGCAGGTAGCACAATGGAAAAGTGCAAGAGTGCATTGTCTCAGATTGAGACGTCGTCACGGTGTAGCAAGAGGGCAGTATATGCTACGGGGTAGGACTTTAGCCCTTGGTTGCTCTATTTTTCTTATTTGAGGCCATTTCGGGGCTTGTTTTGGAGGCGGAAGTTTTCTGCACGCACTCAGGAAAAGGCCCAGTTTTATGCTGTGCGACCACTATTCTATAGGTCGGTGAAAAGTTACTATCGAAATTGCATCGTATGTTTGTGCGCAGAGACATTGGGAGTTACAGAATCATCCTTGTTGCCTGTTGATGCAAAATCGTCACTAGGAAGTGACTGTGTGGTCAAATACCACTTTCGTCAGTTTTGCAAATTTGCCCTTGTGAGACTGAAGCTGTGTTCTTTGCAGTGATAGAATTTTTTGTAGTGTTCTGTAATGGCGTCTGATTCCTTTCACAGATTGTCACTGAAAAGCTTGACAAGAACAACTTCCAAGCATGGAAGTTTAGAATGACGAATTTTCTTATGGGAAAATGATATTGGGAGTTCGTTGCAGGAAATGAAGAAGAACCAGTTCTTCCTGATGTTCCCAATCAACAGTAAATGTAGGCATTTAAAGGATGGCATGAGAGAGCCAGAAAAGTTATGTACTGGCTGTCTATCAGTATTTTAGACTCTATAATTGTGCATATTCAGGATGCAAGTACGCCAAAGGAGGCATGGGATACTCTGTCAATAATGTATAGCACAAATACACAAGCTAGGAAAATGCAGCTCAAGCAAGAGTTGCACAATGTGCAAAGAGAAAGTATGAGCATCAATGACTACCACATGAAGGTGAAGAAGATTGCAGATGCACTTGCTTCCATTGGGTCGCCAGTGGAAGATGATGATTTAGTTTCTGTGACCTTGAATGATCTAGGAAAGGATTATGCACAGTTCCGAACATCCATTTCCGTCCGTGAAAGATTTCTTGATTTTGAGGAGTTGATTGTTCTTCTAATTTGTGAGGAACAAAGAAATGGTGGTGTATCTTCTTCAGGAGGAGCTTCAAAAGAAGCTGTCTTCTACTCAAATGCTGGAAAAGATAGAGGCAGAGGTAGAGGAGGCCGATCTGGAGGCTGTGGTAGAAATCAGAATATGTAGCAAACTCAAGAAAGCCAGTCCTATGGAGGAGGACGTGGTAACTCTAGAGGCAGGGGGAGACAAAGAGGTCGTGGTGGATGGCAAAGAGGCCAAAATGCAAACAGCAATGTTGAATGCTACTACTGTGGTAAAATGGGTCATATGGCTAAAGACTGCTATAAAAAGCAGAATGACATCATGAATGGAAAAGTGCAACAAGGGAATTATGCATCTTCTAGTAGACAGGGCAATGACAGAAATGAATATTTGTTTATGGTACAGCACATGACCAATTCTGTGACAAGTGCAGAAGAAAGCAACGATGTGTGGTATGTTGACTCAGGTGCATCAAACCACATGACAGGTCATGTAGAATGGATGCAGGACACAAGGAAAATGGAAAAACCAGGATTTGTGGAGACTAGTGATGATACTGCACATCCTATTGTGCAGATTGAAAAAATTCCTTTGTCTATGCAGGATGGGAAAAGGAAATACCTGTCGGATGTATTTCATGTCCCGAATATCACCAAGAACCTGGTTTCTGTTGGTCAAATGGTTGAGCAGGGCTTGCGGGTCAGATTTAATTCTCATAGATGCTTTATTGAGGATATGAAAAATAAAGGTTGCTTGATAGCAAAAGGAAAGAAGAAGGGTAGAATGTTTACGTTGGATGTAGACATGCCTAAATTGAGTGCAGCAATGTTTGCACATGGGATCGGTGTAGTTGCAAATATTGATATCTGGCATAAACGCATTGGCCATATTAATGTACAACGACTTAAATCAATGCAAGCTCAAAATATTGTTGCAAGATTGCCTAAATTCAAGGTTGCAGAAATGCGTAAGGTATGTGAAGCATGTCAGTTTGGAAAACAGGCAAGAAAACCATTTCCTAGACATGTTCAAGAGAGTAAGAAGCCATTGGAATTAATCCACTCTGATGTGTGGACTACTAAAGCTGCATCTCTTGGAGGCTGTCATTATTTTATCACTTTTATTGATGACTATAGCAAAAAAGTTTGGGTGTATTTTATGAAAAAGAAAAGTGAAGTTTTTGGGCATTTCAAAACTCTTAAAGCTATGGTTGAAAAAGAAGCAGGCCTGCAAATAAAATGCCTAAGGTCAGATGGAGGGGGAGAGTACCTCTCAAATGAGTTTGCAAGGTTCCTGCAGAAGCATGGCATAAAGCAGTAATATTCATGCAGTCATACCCCACAACAAAATGGAATTGCAGAAAGGAAAAAGAGGCATATTGGAGAGGTATCTCGTGCCATGCTCAATGAAAAAGACTTGCCAAATTTTTACTGGGCTGAAGCAGTTGTTACAGCAGTCTACATAATGAATAGGACTTCCACTGCAACAATACATGGGATGACTCCAGAGGAGAGGTATAGTGGTAGGAAACTAGATATTTCTCATTTGAAATTTTTGGTTGCATTGCCTATATTCATGTGCCAGATGAGTTGAGATCCAAGTTGGATCCAAAAGCTGAGAAGTGCATCTTTATTGGTTATTCTCTGCAGCAAAAAGGGTATAGATGCTATAACCCTTCTACTCGTAAGTTTACAGTGAGCAGAGATGTTGTTTTTTATGAGATGAGTAGCTGGTATAAACCAGTAAATGTGATTGATAATGTAGAAGCACAAAATGGTAATGCTGCACAGAATTCACAGCAGCAGTTAGTGGACCTGGAGCGTCCTCTAGTAGTGGTTCACATTATTCGCCATGGACAGGCAGATTGAGATCAGGAGAATCTTCTCAAAGCAATGCAGATAGTGGTATGCAGGTATCACGAAAAGGAAAAGAGAAGGTAGATCAGCCCATGTTTGATGTGAATGCAGGTCACCCTTATGTGGATTGTAAATCCAGTGGCTTAGAACAGAGCATTGATGATGAGTTGGGTATTCCTTCTATTGTTACACCTGGAGTAAGGAAGACAAGGGATGTTTTGAGAGCACTTGGGAGTGAACCTACTTTGCGTAGGTCTACCAGAGTTAGGTATCCTATGGATAGGCTGAAATATGATGGATTTACAGCCATTCACTATGCATATATGGTCAAAGTGATACAAGAACTAGAACCCACTTCTTTTGAGCAAGCCATGGGAAAAGAAAAATGAGAGAAAGCCATAGATAAAGAAATGGATGCCTTGGAAGCAAAGGCTACATGGGAATTAGTACCTTTGCCTAAAGATAAGAATGCAATTGGTTGTAAGTGGGTTTATAAGGTGAAGCACAATGCAGATGGTTCTGTGAACAGATACAAGGCAAGATTAGTAGTCAAGGGATATGCACAAACATATGGCATTGATTATAAAGAAACATTCAGTCCGGTTGCAAGGATGGAAACTGTAAGAGCAGTCATTGCTATGGCTGCATCAAAGGAATGGTCTTTATATCATATGGATGTAAATAATGCCTTCTTGCATGGTGATTTGCAAGAAGAGGTATATATGGAGCAGCCACCAGGTTATGTGCATGTTGTTCATCCTGGGTTTGTTTGCAGGTTGAAGAAAGAGTTGTATGGCTTGAAGCAAGCACCTAGAGCATGGTTTGACAAGATAGGACAGTATCTTGTTACTATTGGCTTTCAGATTTCCAAGGCAGATTTCTCACTTTATGTGAGAAAAACAGAGAAATGTATTATGCTACTTGTCATTTATGTTAATGATTTGATTATGACAGGTAACAGTGATGAAGATATCCTTCATGTGAAAATGCTATTGAAGCAGAAGTTTAAGATGAAGGATTTGGGAGAGCTGCGTTATTTCTTGGGCATTGAGGTGATTAGATCACCAAGTGGGATACGGCTCTTGCAAAGGCAGTATGGATTGGATATGCTGTCCAAATATGGGATGACAGGGTATAAGCCTATTTCAGTTCCTTTGGAGCAGAATGTGAAGTTGAGCGCAGATGCAGGTGAGCTTCTGGAAGACCTACTATGTATAGACGCATAGTAGGAAGTTTGATTTATATGACTATTACCAGGCCAGATTTGAGCTATGCTATTGGATTGGTAAGTCAGTTTATGCAAGCTCCAAGGAAACCACATTTGGATGCGGCTAGACGCATACTCAGGTATGTGAAGTCCACATTGCAGTATGGACTACTTTATGAGACTGGGGTTCAGATACAGTTGCATGGATACACTGATACTGATTGGGCTGGTAGTATTTCTGATAGACGATCTACCAGTGGATATGTGTTCTCTTTTGGGAGTGTTGGAGTCACTTGGAGCAGCAAGAAACAGCCTACAGTTGCCTTGTCGAGCACAAAGGCTGAGTACAGGGGTGCAACAATGGCTGCATGTGAGGTAGCTTGGTTGCATAAGCTACTTTATGATATACATCAGCCTATAGATGGGGCAGTTGTCATTTATTGTGACAACATGAGTAGTATACACTTGGCAAATAACCCAGTCTATCATGCTAGAACAAAGCACATTGAGGTGCATTATCACTATGTGCGGGAGAGGGTTTTACTAGGTCTTATTGATCTAGTTTATGTCAGCACAGAGGATCAGGTAGCTGACATATTCACAAAGGCATTGGGTGCAAAGAAGCTGCGCAAGTTCAGAGACTTGCTTGGTGTGTAGGAATTGGGATGGAGCTCGAGGGGAAGTGTTGAGATATCGAGCTCCACTCTGATATGCCAGGGTGACCATTGTGCATTTATGTCACCGACTTGTCAGTTTTGCAGATGCGGTTGGTACACCGCCCATGAATAATAGCTAGATGACAGCTATCCTTATCTATTCTAGTTCATGGCCCAGTTAGTATGCCACCTTAGTTAGTTGAGTTTGGTTTTAGACCCATATATAGGGTTCTTCTATTTCTATGTACTTGAGTTCTTTAGGCTTACACAACTAAGAAGAGGAAAACTTTTTTCAGCCTCCACCTTTGTGTATATTCCCCCATTGTGCAAGCAGGAAAGCTACAAGTGAGAGTCCTTCCTTCTCTCCCACAATCTTGACAGTCTCATCCCAAGGAGGAGTGCACCCTTTGCAGCCAATTAGAAGAGTATGTGGGTGTGTGATGGATGGAGTGTAGGAGCTAATCCACCACTTGCAAGGCCAATCTATACCATCAATGCCAGAGAAGATAGGCAACCTTTTAGACCTACCTACAATCTTGGAGCCTAAGATGGAGGCAATGATCGATGCATTGATTTCCATGGATGTCAAGACTTCTGATCCGCTTAGAGAGGAAGCATCCATACCATTATATGATGGGTGCTGAGTATCTCGACTGAAGACACTGCTTGCACTCTTAAGTATGCAAGCAAAATACGGGTGGAGCGATACGAGTGTGACCGAGTTGTTCAGGTACCTTGTACATACGCTTCATTGAAAATTTTTTTCGGCACTATTATTACAAACATTTGTGCTTTTTCAAGGTGTCCATGATTTTTTTAAGGTTATTGAAATATCATATATTACCACCTGCAAATACCATGCCTGAATCTCGTGATGATGATGCACGATATATTTTACGAAAGCTTGGCATGGACTACAATAACATCCATGCATGTATCAATGATTGCATACTGTTTCGAGGAGAATACGAGACTATGGAGACATGTCCAAAGTGTGGTACTCACAAGTATCAACTTGTAAGGGCAAACCATCCCTCAAAAAGTTCTCAGACACTTTTTGCTTATCCCTCGCATGAACCACATGTTTCTACGTCCAGTATGGCAAGCTTGACAACGTGGAATGTATAGAATAGGTCCACACATGGAGCTCAACGAATATCAGCAGATTCACGCGCATGGAGCCACATTGACTCTACCTTCCTAGGCTTTGCCCGAGAGCCAAGGAATCTTCGGCTCGGTCTTGCAATGGATGGCGTGAACCCATTCGGTCTACACTCAACTTTTTACAATGTGTGGCCTGTAGTCCTTGTCAACTACAATATCCCTCCATGGATTTCTATGAATAAAGGACATCTCATCCTTAGCTTACTTGTCCCCGGCCGCTAGAAAGTAAAAAATATGGGCGTGTATCTTCGTCCATTCGTCGATGAGCTTAAGATTTTGTGGGAGGAGGGGGTCACCGTGCAAGATATGAGCAGGCACGATGGTCGGCGGTCAGCCAATATTCGAGAGTCATTCTCATGTGGACGATGCATGATTTTTCGTGATTCAGGGAGTGCTCAGGTGAGCAGGCCTCCGTTCTCGTTGGTAATATCTATATTTTATCTCGTTCAAGCAAGTATTCACTGGGTCATGGTATTGGAACAGGTCTGGTTACCTCAAGTTATCATGCATGTCCATTGTGCGGGCCATAGTTAGACTCCCCAAGGTCACGAACCATGAAAAGGATGGTATATCAAGGACAAGCTGCTTTCTTGCCAGAGGATCATGAACTCAGGGAAGGTTTCCTTGGATGACCTCCAACACGTATGAACACCGCAAGCTGATACGAGCTGAAAATGGTCCACGCGGAATCACATCCAAACGGAATGCGGCGGTTCTCAGTTTTCTACGAGTTGCCATATTGGACCCACTTACAGGTCAACCACTTGTTGGATCCCATGCACATTTTCAAGAATGTGGGCAACTTGCTATGGGACCACATACAGGAAAGAGAGACACTATAGGGGCACAAACGGATTTGAAGGAGGTATGTAAGATGGAGGCGCTTTGGCTGCAGTCGAGTACTGATGGTCACATGCAGCTTCCTCGCGCTCCTTGGGTTTTGTCCACTAAAGAAGAGCGCATTGTGAAGCAAGTAATCAAGTCTATCCGCACACCGACGGGTATGATGCGTTCTCTCAGGTCCGCATTTTCTAAAGACGACCAATTATCAGGGCTAAAATCCCATGACTGGCATAAGATATGTCAGGTTTGTACTACGAATGGATTGTAATTGGCTTGCGCATTTTGCTATTTGGAGTGTAGCTATTATTCATAATGCTTTCTCATTTGTGGCAGTTTGTACTATCGATCGCGATCGCAGGATGTCTTACTCCAGAAATACGCGGGGCCATTTACAGGTTGTTGACTTTGGTACAATGGATCTCACAGAAGGAGATTAAGATGTCCTCTATTGAATCCGCGAGGCAGGGAGCAATGGAGACGGTCAGTCTCTTTGAGAAATACCTGCCCACCAGCATGCTCACGATACAAATCCACCTTCTTGTGCATCTTGTAGATGAAGTGGAGATTGCTGGACCTATCCATACGCGATGGATGTTCTTTTTGGAGTGCTTCATGAATACCCTGAAAGGCTTTGTGGGACAACGAGCTCGGCTAGAAGGTAGCATGGCTGAAGGTTGGTTGGTGACTGAGGCGTTAGTGCATATTTCACAATGGCTACCAACGGTGGATCCAAACAATGAAATGCTATGGTCGCTGAAGGCCGATGATAGACTGACTGGAGATGTGGTGGTTGGAAATGGGGTAGAAAAAAGAATGGATGCCTCAATGGAGGAGAAGGTGAACCACTTTTGTATGTTGCACCATGCCTCTATGGAGATGTGGCTCGCCAAATACTAGATCGCTGGGCAAGATTGAGAGAAAGTGCAAGCTGAATTCCGATGTAGTACGTGTCATCGACCGATTCGATATCCCGAAGGCATGGAGGAGATGCCGCGGTTCATGTCAACGTGATGGTTGCATGGAGCTTTGACCGTAGCGTCTCGTGAAGGGACAGAGGTCTCAATGGAGGAGTGGGAATTCTCGAGGGGATGTAGTCCAAAGGTGATGAGGGGATTAGAATCTATCGTATCTAAATTTTATATGCGACATCTAATTTGAGTATTTCAATGTACATTACAAAATATATAGTGCAGCGTCGTCGCGGGGACGACATTTTCACGTAGAGCATATTGACAAAATGCGCTCCACAATGGACTGTGGTATCATGGCAAGGTTCGAGCAAGAGAGTCGGTGACGAGCAACGGATCCAAACACGATTGTGGATGAGATGGAGTATTTTGGGAACTTGCAAAGTATTGTTACGATGGATTACTGTAGCTTCTCCATGATACTATTCGATGTGCAGTGGTTCAAAGTGGTACTTGGAGGAGTTGGAGCAACAGTTCGACGAGGTCCAACTGGATTTCTCGAAATAGATTCCGAAAAAAAATGGATGGATTTGCATGACACCTTTGTGTTGCCGGCCCGTTGTGAACAGGTGCATGGACTCATTTGTTTGCTAATTATATTACGACATGGTTTATGTCACAATGGTTTGGACTCTCTTGTACGTGTTTGTGAACAAGTAATGTTCTATCCAAACCCCCGACAACCTCGATGGTGGTATGTTATACCTTCAACTCCCCGAAGTGCAAGAGTATATGATCAAAGCGATGTTTCGAGCATAGATGAAGATAATATGCAAATAGAGGGGTCAATATTGGAAGGGGTGGAGGCCGCCGAAAGCTTGGAGCCAGCATCGGCTAACAATGATGGAAATACAAGAGTCCAAGAATTCTTTGAGAACGATGTGAACTCATTCTTTTGTGATGACATGTCTATCGACCTTCTAGTGTATGTGGAGTTGTGCCAAGAGATTAACATGGGACCATACGATACTTCATACTTGGAGCAACCACTTACTCAATTCGTTGATCAATCGCTTATAAGGGTACATAAGATATGCATTTTAAGTGAGATTTTTTTTTAAAGGATTTATATCATTGTGCTTTGTATGATTTAAATTGATTATTCTAACATCATTTTTTGTCTGTGCAGGTGACATTTTCAGGATGAGTCGAGGGATGAGCGATGAGGAGTTACAAGACATCTTCACATGCATGTCTCTAGACCAGATCACGAGATTCAGAGATATGGCAGACCAGGAGCTGTCTCAATCTTTGTCAGTGCGCTCTACTAGATCTACTTCAGTGCAATCGGATGCTTCGGCTTCAAGCAAACGAGCTCGATGCTCCAGACTTGGGTCAGAGGGAGGGAGTGCTTCGGGATCAGGGGGATGCTGCAGAGATACTGAGGCAATGAGCCCGCGGTCGATACGGGATACAAGTGCAACTCCTCGCTCTCGTGGCCCTTCCAGGGAGCGTGGCTCAGGCTCAAGTGGATGCTGTGGAGGCACGGACGCGGTGTCTCTGTCTCATCGTTCGGCTGGAATTGTGTCACCTCAGGGATTTGTCACACCTGTGGGGACGTCTACTCCAGTTACTCCAGCTTTTGCTCAACCGTCAGCAAGTGGCACCCCTATGGGTGCCACTCCGAGAGATATTACCCTGGTCGTACACTGGATACACATGGGTTTCCTAGATATGCCCGGGAGTGTGGACGCAGATGGGAGAGGACCCATCTTAGGCAGACTCCAGGGGGATATGGATATCTAGTCGATGGTAGATCAGGAGACATCATCATGAATGATGAGGGGAGGAGGATGATGGCTCCCATGAGAGAGTTATGCCAACAAGTTTTTCGGCACAACGTCTTGGATCATTGGAAGAAGATACCAAAGGGGAGAAAGGACTATATAGTAGCATTCTCGCACAAGGAATTTTCAGTTCCAGCCTCAGTAAATAGATTCTCTATGGGCTTGATGATGGATTGCATGCGTGCATACATGTCACACAGACGATTTGATGCATGCAAGGCAATCAAGAGTGGGGTTGCAAAGCCCAAGTGGTTAGATGCAGACGACTGGTGCCGACTGAGGGAGGAGGCTACAAATTCTCCAGGACGTTGGAGTCAGTAGCGCGAGGTGGCGAGGGCACGACTCGAGGCTGGAGTGCTCCATCATCTTGGGAGCGGCGGCCACATGACATATTTGGAGGACTTTGTAAGTTTTTCTTGTTTATTTTTTTACAATATTCTTTGTACTGACAATCATGTTTCTAACAACTAGCATTTTGTTTTCTTTGTAGCACTCCATTAGAAATCGTGATCCAACTGGCCTTGAGGCTCGATATGCAGAGAGGCATGGTCTCACTTCATTGATCGATCGATTGTATAGACGCGGCGGCCCTATAAGTCACTCATCTTTCTTGTCCGTAGTTAACATGTTTAATTAGAATGCATTATTGTATGGTGGACTGATGTATTGTTTCTTTTTCTGCAGTGTCCGTTCAATGCTCCTTTGCGGCGGGATGAGCTTTCGAGGGACGAGGATATGTAGCTCGCCCTTGGATCCCTGGAGCTCACACACCTTTATTTTTGAGTCACCTGATCTATGTAGACATTTTCTATGTATTAGTGATATCTTGTCATGATTGTACCAATCGCTTATTATGCAATCATGTATTAATTTCATATATCAGTGTTATGATTTCAGTATACATTGTTTTTGTTTGCAAGCGCATTGTACACAGTGCAAAAACTATTTTGTATGGCTCTAATAAAGCACACAGCTGCCCTGCCACAAAATTTTTTTTCCCTGTTACTATCGCTATTAGCGTTGCAAATTTTACTACTTGCATCGTTATTGCCGTCGTTATTTACATCGCAAACCGTTGCTATCATCGTCGGTATACCCACGCCAATAGCGACGGTGATACCGACTGTTCTATGGCGTCACCAATAACGACACTTTTTGCGACAACAAGGGCAAATTTTGTTATTTGCATTTTCGTTGCTTTAAACGTCGGTATAAGGCCTATATCTTGTAGTGAGATAGATTGATTCTATTTTACTTGTTAGACATAGCCTGCGAGCAACATTGCCAACAAATCTCATGACCCATAGATGTATGTATCTTTGTATTTAACTAAAAATCATAAGTTTTGAGTGGACATGTATTGTCACAACAATATCCACCCCCTCCAAACCTATACATCCTCTAGCATGTGCCAAATCATTAATCATTAGCAAGTTCAAAACCCTCATCATCCAACTCCATGGCATCCTATTCTTCCTCTTTCCCATTGTCATGAGTAGTACTTATCTCTAGATCTTGTATCACGTGTGCATTAGACTCTTATCTCTTAAAGTGTTTTATGCGCTTCCTTGCAATTTGAATCCTTAATACTACCCCATCCAAATCACTAAGAGAATAAGTAGCATTGCCATGTACATGTCTCACCACATATGAACCAAACCACTACTTAAAGACCTTCCGAATAGCACTATGCTGATTCTCTGAATTGCTATCATAAACCAATACCCAATCACCCTCTTATATGACCCTTGGCTTGAGCCTATGCTTCTTGTCAAACCTTTTCTTGTTTTAAAGCCTTGTTGTCTACAACCTTGATACTACTACCTTAATATCCTCTAGTCTCCTCTCCAATTGTCAAATGCACAAAGCAAGTAGTTCCTCTATACTCAACTCTTCTTGCCAAGGCAACACTTTCATGTAGAAGCCACCCCCTCAATGGACATTATAGACTTTTGATGATATATCAACTTACCAGGCATAAAACTTGTGATTGCTCTATGTGTTGTCCTATCAACCCATAATGCATATGGTAACATCCGTGGTAACTCCTTTATCCTATCTCTTCATGACTTTGTCAATGTCTTAATAATAGTCGGGCATCCCCTCTCACTCTTCCCATTACCTTTGGGATTGTAAGCTAAAATTACTGCAATTTTATCTCAAATTATCAAAAGAGCTCACGAACATGATTTGCATCTAATTTCCCTCTATCTGAAGTAAACTTTCCAACACATCTACATTGACAAAAGACCTCTTTCAAGAGAAACCTACATAAAGCCTATATAGTCTTAGTACTTAGAGCTATTCCCTCCACATGATTTTTCAAATCCTCACATGGAAGCAAAAGGAATCTCATTTACCAAAGTCATGTAGAAATAGTGACCAAATCCACTACCTATTTGTAAAATGAACAAACAAAGGATAGATTGGATGTAGCCCATCTTGATGTCTCACCAAAATTAAGTACATTTGGAAGGTATTGCATGATTCCACAAAGTGTGCAATGTCCTTGTATATCCCCTACCACCAATATCTTTCCTTGATCTTCTCGAATATGCCCCAAACACCTCTATGGCCAACCTGCATATTCTCATGAAACTCCTATACTACTTGCAACCGAGTAGCTTTATCATCGATGACTTGTAGTGGAGCCTTTTTATTATTATTTGCATACTTCCAAAGATATCTAGAAGAACCCATATGTCTTTCTTTTAGTCATTTTATATTCCTCATTTGAAGACATATTTCTTGGATAGTGTGCTAAGATATTTTCCTATTTTCAACTATTCACCTCCTACATATAAGTCCTCCAAAAACATCTCCATGGATAAAACATAACACCTATAATATTTATTCCTACAATTCAAGCTTTGTCAATTGTTGAATATAATTTAATTCACTATTACAACAACACTCCTAGTCAATCTACGTGTTGTAATTGCTATATTTAATAATGTCTTTGCATTTATGGCAACTATACTTACATTTATGATAGTTGTACTTGCAATTATAATAGCTTCCACTCTAGTCTCTTATTAGGGGAGTTTTGAGGTCTTGAAAATGCCTTGTAAAACATAGAGAGAGATTGCTCTAGATCAATGAGACCAAATTGTTCATAATGGAAGTTTTATTTTTGAAAAAGCAAAAAAAGATTTTGTAAGTAGACATGATACAATATTACTATGAGTTTTTATAATGAATATCTATTTTTATCGTCTCATAATTATAATTATGACATCCTTTGCATTAATGATATATGTTGTTGGCCACTTTGCATTAATGACATATTTAAGATTGTATGATAAGGACAATTGAGACTAAATTCAAATTACCAAAAATATTAATGTTTATATTTTTTCCCTCCCTTGTTTTGTTGTTCTCATCTCTTTTCTTCCTTGGTGATAGCTTATTTCTATGTCCCCCCTTTCTTTGCCATGGATATAGAAATTCAATCTTCAATAATGTATCTAGGGTTTGAAATCACATACATATATCTGTTTAATTCATTCCAAATAGATGAAAGATGGATCCTATGGTTATTAGCAAAGGTAGCTAGATTACCATGCAACAAGCAAAACATAGGAAAAGAATAAGTTGTGAGAGCTCCTTCATCTTTGCTTGGAAGGATATGATTAAAGATTTTAGAGTTGGAGCAAATGAAAAAAGACACAAAAGAGGTTTTAGTACAGTTGCATTTGGAACTTGGAGCTTCAAGTCTCCCAATGCATAGACCGAATTATAAGTATTTCATTCTCAATATTTTTCTTTTATTAAACTTGGTATTAGGTTTTATTATGACAAGTTTTCTTTTTATTGGTAGTTGTTTATTCTTCTAATCTTAAGGAATGATAGCTCATTAATTCTCAATGTTTTTCTTTTATTAAACTTGGTATTAGGTCTTATTATGACAAGTTTTATTTTTAATTGTAGATGAAATCCTTCTAATCTTGAGGAATGATAGCTCGTCGAGTCCACTATTAACATTATTAATGTTATGCATGGTTTAATTAGATTAAAAATATACAAAGGTAATGGACAATCGAGAGCAATATCTGTACTTCCTTTGCCTGATTCTACAAGCCTTGAGTAGTCTTTATCAAGTCCAACTACTAGTGGGAGATATGGATGTAAAATCTTTTTTGAGATACAGAGAACATTGAAATCTAATATCTCAAGTAGGCTAAGCAAGATTACTTTGTTTATGCTTATTAACATGTTTACTAATTTCTTTTCCAATGCTGAGATAAGAATATCAAAGGCCATGGTATTAGTCAAGATGCTGACATATGATCATGTTGTACAATTTGTTGATGAGGAGTGGAATACTAAGATAGAAGGCAATATAACTTATAAGATAGATCAAGATTCTCATGCTTGCAAATATATCATTGCTACTCAAAATTTCATACTTAGCTTTTATTACAAAAGATTGCATTCTGTTGTTAGTAGTCTAGTTTCTTTGGATCAAAACCTTGAGGATTTTAGCAAAGATCCTATAGTGGATCTTGATGTTTTACCCAATGAGGAAATTATCACAATACTAAAGATTAGATCATCATGTACACTACATCAAGTAAGGATAGATTTATAGAATAAAGATATCCCATTGCCATATTTAACAACAAATGAGTATGTTTGTACATTAAGTTACACACACACACACACACATACACACACACACACACACACACACATGTATGTATGTATGTATGTATGTATGTATGTATGTATGATTTCATTTCTTGAAATGGTAAACATCTATGCTAAATTTTTTGCATATATCAAAGAGAATTGAGAAAAGAAAACAGTGCAAGGATATTAAAGAAAATATCTATTTACTTTCAATGTCAAAACAAGTTTAGATATTGTAGAAAATATGTATTTGCTTTCTTCATGATCTATATACATGAGGCTTTACAATATAATATGCAAAGCCTATTTCTTTTTGTAAGGATCATTCTTTTTAGGAGTTCTTTTTCCCTTCTTTGATGCTTTGGTTGCCTTAGGTGTTGAGGGATCCTCCTCTACTTCTACTCCTCTATCCCCTCCTTATTTGTGGCCTCCTTGTCTCCTTGTTCTTGTTGTATGCAATTGATAAGTATGCACTTGAAAATATTTTCTCACACATATCAAATATGGTAATTGTTATAACAATATTTGAAAAAAAAATACACATTTGAAAGAAATGGTTATTAGTTCAATGCTATTTTACAATGCACTATCTTTTGAGTGAAAGAATATATTCCACATTACCTTTATAACTTTATCATCATTAAGATAAATAAACTTGACCAATCTTTTGATATTTACAATTATCCTCCAGCTACAAGAATGACTATCATCTTTATAAGGGCTCCGCAAATAACAACACAAAGAAAAATTATACAACTTATTTGTGGTAGTTTATGGAATCAAGTATCTCAATATGCTTGATAAAAAACTTACTAGAACTTGTATATACTCCATTTGTGCAAGTAGATCAAAAGGCATATGAGACATTTTTTGTAGAACTTCAATTAATCCTTTTATAGCTCCATAAAATGAAATATTAAAACTTAGAGTGCTTGAAAAAAATAAAATTTCAAATGATCAAGGAGCCTTGGGATAACTCAATTTACGTCTTAGTATTTTCATGTATTCTTTTCAAAGAATTAATTTAAAAACATTTATTATGTACACAATCTATGGTAATTAGGCTCCAATGAGATTTGAAAATAATCATAAAAAAATAAGTAAGCATAATAAACTATTTTAAAAGTAGAGAAAACATCAAATGACTTATTTTTCATGATATGGAATCATAACAAGCTCCAACGTATCAAAATCAATTCCACTAAGCCAATGGTAAAATGCATTTGCTTCAAGTTCACTTAGCCTCATATAGTGGGAGATTGAAGGATCAAGAATCTGAACCTTTTGTTGTATGTCAAAAGGTAGTTCGTGCATCACACACCTAGTAAAAATAGTAAAATAGTGAAAATGTGAAAATAGTAATGTATACTAAGTACGAGCCTCCATTGTTAGAATGTCGGATCTAGAGCATGGATATGGAGATTGAAAGAGGAAGAGTGAGCTCATGAGGACATAGACATTTAGAATGACTGTCATACAAGTGAAATAGGTTCCAAGATTAGGTCTTGGACTCTTAAACACAATCTTGTGTGTTGACGATGACATAGACACTTTCTTGGAAGTACAAAAGTACTATGACATTGCATTCAAAAAGAGAGCAAGTGCAATGCTTTATAGGAATAGACTAGGCTGCACTTTCCACCACTGCGCATATGGGATTCTGCATCCTAAGCCCACATTGCATATAGGAATAGACTAGGCTGCACTTTCCACCACTATGCATATGGGATTCTACATCCTAAGCCCACATTGCTCCATACAAAGAGGCTAACCCAGGTGTGATTACCAATATCACAACACCCCTCCTCAATCACAACGAGAGAAGTACAAAGTGTGTAGAGGCTTTAGTGAGCAACCACCTACAAAGTATAGGCACACCACAAACATGGCAAACACTAGACACTGTCGCAGAAAAGGCTAAGTGTGGGTACCAAAGACATGGTGGACATCCAAAGGCTCTAATAGGGGCCTCACAAAGTGTATAGAGGCTATAGTACAAGGTTACACAAGGAGTTTACAAGCTTATGTCAGAAGCATTAGGGCTAGGCAATACAAGGCTAAAAAAGTCTATCAGAATAGGAGTAGAAGGACTGATGAAGCTTGTCCTTCTCCTGGTGGTCTTCTTCTTCTTCTTCTTCTTCTTCTTCTTCTTCTTCTTCTTCTTCTTCTTCTTCCTTTGCTCCCATGGACTTCTTATTCTTTAACAATAGCTAGATAGGCCTTTTGAGACCTCTTCCTAGCATGACATAATTTCTTTGTATGTTCAATATTTTTGCAAAGGTCACATACTAGCTGATCTTTCTTGCCCCTATACCTATTACCAACATATAACATTTGTTCATCTTTAGAGGTGCTTAGTTTTTATTTGGATTTTATCTTCTTTTCTTCTTCTAGCAGGGAGCCCTTAATGTCAATCAGTTTAGGACTAGGCATGATGATTAATGTAGTTGACACATTATTATAGTCAGGAGGCTGGCTTTTTAACAACACACCAATACAAATATCTTCATGTATCTTGAGATCGATTTCTACAAGCTGCTAAGCTAGGAAACTTTCCATGTAGTTTAAATGAGTTGAAAGAGAAGTATTTGATTTCATATCTAGCTTGAAAATTCAATCAGTAATCCATACTTAGATGACTTTGATTGTGCACCAAACAAAGTATCTAATCTCTTCCATGTATTATTTAGAGGATTCACAGGTATCCATATGGTGGATTTAGTTATCATCCAATTCCAGCTTAATTATGGCACGTGCTTTGTCATCATTCTTTTGCCAAGCAGCTACAAGGTCCATATTGTGAGGCATCTTCTCTTTGCCATTGGTAATGGCTCAAAAACCCTTCTTAGATTTGAGCAGAAGAAGATTTAATTGTATCAAGAGACACAAGGAATGTAGTGTCAAATAACACTTGATAAGTATCAATAGGTACTATGCTTTGAAGCACTTGATGTTGAGATTCTGATGCTTGGATTCTCCCCTCCTTGTTGATTTGATGGGAAATGCTTGCTGGAAACTTCAATTCTTAGTTAAATCAGATTGGCAAAAGCTTTGTTGAGTTTAGAGGAGTGAGAAAATGAAGTGGTTTTGAGCTTGAAGTAAGATGTCTATGGTGTCTGTTTGTTCGGGTTTTCTGCAGGTTTGGTTTTTTTATGATTGTAGCGGCTAGAATGGATCATATGACACAATATTTATGTTGGAGATAGCTCATATATAGATCTCGAATTTCCCTAAACTTGTAGGATGAATCGTGCTGCATGGAGAGATATTAGGTAGTACAAACACCATGGGTGTATTTTTGAATAACATGACAAATTTGAGTGAGAAATATGGCCTATGGAGAGAGATATGAAGGCTCCAACTGCTATAGGTCTCGTCTGCCTATGGGTGCCAAATAGTGACTATGAGATTCAAGTGAAGAATGGGAGTCATACACTCAAACTTAGCTGGACTCGGATGAAGAGGAGCTGAGAGAGGAGTGAAAGGAGAGTTGGGCTATGCTTAACTAAGCTCTGATACCATGTTAGAATGTTGGATCTAGAGCATGGCTATGGAGGTTGAAAGAGGAAGAGTGAGCTCATGAGGATATATACATTCAAATTGACTGTCACACAACTGAATGTGCCAATATTTGGTTGTTGTAGTCACATAGCTACATCAATATAGTTGAGATTATTGTCTTGGTACTAGAGAGGAATTGCCTTGCCTCCATAGACCCTTTAGAAGCTCCAAAAGCTCCCCAATGGGATCCAATGATTGGGCACATAGGGCTACATATTATCCCTCTACATATAGAATGTATAAAATGACTATGGTAGGAAATAGCTATATTCAACATATAAATAAAAATATCCTAAGAGAGGGTGTGTGAGAGTGATATATATATATATATATATATATATATATATATATATGTATGTATGTATGTATGTATGTATGTACGTATGTATGTATGTATGTATGTATGGATCATGTGTGTGTGTGTATAGAGTGTGTGTGTGTTAGATAGAGAGAGAGAGATAGGAGGGGAGAGAGAGGGAGGAGGGATAAAGTCATGGGGAAGATAAATAGTGAGAGAGAAGGGGAGGGAGAGGGAGAGAGAAAATTAAAGAGGAAGCCTTGAGAGAGAAACATATATATATATATATATATATATGAGAGTGAGAGGGGGAGAGGGTGATTACTATCCTTATTTCTCTTCATTCTCTCTTGCAACCAAAGCTTCAACACTGTGTTGTCATTTCTTATGTCCATTCTAATGTTTTATGTGGGAGCCTTCGCTCGACCGCTATCACATGGAATATGTGCGGGATTTTGCAAAAGTTACTCGTCGTAGGGACAGTATGCGAGATGGAAGCAAGATCAATATCGATTAAAGACAACATATTTGATGACAAAGGTCTAGTATATTGCAGTTCTATTCCAAGTACAAATCCAAAGCGAGATTACAAAACCAAAGCTCAATCATGAGACTAAACCCGTAGTCATCTTATATATATATTTTTGGGCCCCAACCCCATTATGAGTGTTGGCAGTGGTCCATGAGGTCCAGCTTTTTGCCACTGTCCAAAAACATCCCTTGTATGATAAACTACTTCTTAGAAGAAGATCTACACGTGACTAGTAGGCTAGGAGTAGGGAGTATGGTTCTTGATGTTACTACATATGTCTTTTGCCTCACTCAAGACCATGAAATCCTAGATCTCTATGCTTCCCATCAATACAACCCTAACTTCTTTAGCTAGTTCCATCCAAGCCTACATGACAAGAACCCTAAACCATCTCTTGGTTCTACACTAGAGTTACCTAAACCTCTAGAGTAAGAGAAAAAAAGTGTCACAACTCTATAGAAACAGAATTTGTATCCTTTTTCATTAATTTGCCTATATAATGATTTATTAAATTTATTTCCTTTGCACTAATTAGATATAAAGAAAGTGCATTGGAGCTGGCCACTGATGAGTGGTCACAGGTTATGGTCGACCCACGCGGTGGATTAGAGAAAAGATAGTTCACACTTACACCTATATGGCCCGATTGGGCGCCTGTGACTAGAACTCTTGCATATCAAGGTTAGACTTGAAATGCTTGTATAATGTGCATGTGTGGGCTGAAAGCTTGAAATGCACATTTCTTTGCATAGGAAAGTCACATGAAGATTCGGATACCACACGGAAAAAGCTTTCATATGACACCCATATTGGGGGGGTCCCTAAATTTTAGGAGATCCCTAAATTTTAGGAGGTCCCTAAATTTTAGGAGCCTCGAATTAGCCTAAAAATGCTAGTCCTAAAAATAGGGATGTCATTCTAAAAATAGTAAGTTTGTACTCTGACTGTGCTTACTAAATTTGGTTGTTTCTATTCTTGACAGTATTCAACCCAAAAAGGAAGGCCATAGAGAAGAGACATGTGTCAAGACACTTGTCACATAAGTTTCCAAGTGTCCCACCACTTGTCACATCTCATGACATGTGGCTGGACACTTGACTTGTGCTACTCCACTTTCCCCTTTTGTACTAGCTCTTCCCTCTCCTATAAATAAGAGCTCGTTTTTCTTCATTCAGCATCATTTTTCTTTGCTGTAAACTCATGTACAACACCCACAGATAGCCACAAACTAGCCCCATCCATCCCCATCATCATCCCCCACTTCTCCATTATCAAATTCCTCCATATTCCCTCTTCTATCACTGTTGTTTTACAGGACAGCAAGCCTGTAAATTCATTACAACACCTCCTTTTCAAGCTCTTTCTTCCATTTTAGCAACAAGAAGCAAGCCCTATCCATGTACTACTGTTCAACGATGGAGAAGGATGATTTCTCCTTTTTCTTCTCTCATACTGTAAAGAAATCAGTTCTTATCATTGCATAATAGATAATGCATGTGTGTTTGTACATCTTTGCATGATCTTGTGAGAGTGAGAATTACTTCTTCTCACTCTCAGGTTGATTGTAACTGAGCTCTTCCCTAAGGGACTTGGGTTGAGCAAAAATACATTCCTTCGGGGAGGGTTGCCCATCTTTAACCCTCAATCTTGTCTCCATTACTTTTAAATTTTCATGGTTGTAATTTTGTGAGTAATTTTCATTTTCAGCTTTAAGTATTCATTCTCTTTTATATTAAATCTCGAAAACAAGCGAATTTCATAATTGTTAAGCATACTACGTTGTTCGGGGCATTTACAGTGGTATCAGAGCTTTGGCTTGGTCCTCACCCCCAACACTAGTAGTGCTTACAATTATAAGTTTGTTTGTTTTCAGCCCTTGCATTGAGTGCTTGAGCATATATTTTTTTTCTTAAGAGTCTCAATGGATCAGTCGAGTGCCATCCTTCAAGCCATTCAAAGTCTTAGAGAGGAGAATTAGCAAATTCGTGACCAACTTCTCAAACTAGAAAAAGTTGAGAATCCCAAAGAATTCAAGGAAAGAAGCCCATCTGCTTCAAGGAGACAAAGCCATACCAATGAAAGGAGCCGATCAAGAAGTTCAACTATTTCTAAGAGGTAGTCCCATTCTACTTCAAGACAAAGAAAGAGATCGCGTCGAAGCTCATCCTCTTCTTCAAAGTCATCTGGCGCCTACTCTGATGGACCCTCTTCTAGTAACGAAGAGTCACACCCTTCTCGTGGAAGACCTCATCATCGTCAAAGGCGTCGACATTCTTCACCCTCGTCTCCATCTTCATCCCCATCAAGCACTTCATCATCTTCAACCTCAAGATCCGGGCATGGACGAAGGCATAAGAGGAAGAAGAAGACTAAGTCACTATCTCAACTTGAAAAGAAGATCAAGTTCAGTATGTATGATGGTTCCCGAAATCTTGATCTTCTTCTAAAGTTTATTCGTCAATTTCAAATTTTGTATGGTCGTGACAAGTATAAAGAAAAAGAAAAGATTAAGTTTGCAGCTTTACATTTAACCGACTTAGCCCATACTTGGTGGATGGGGTTGGAATATGATCATGCTGCCCCAAAATCATGGTGGTCCTTTGTTCACATGATACAAAGCCAATTTCTTCCTGTTCGTTTCAAAAGAGATGTAAAAATGGAATGGGATCGGCTTTGGCAAAGGAAAAATGAGTCACTTGGTGACTATACCAAGAGATTTTGGGAGCTACTTTTGAAGGTCCAACATTTCAAGAAGATCAACAGTTCGAAAAAGCTTAGGAAGTTTCAAGGAGGTTTGCATTTTAAACTTCGTACTGCTCTTAATCATTATCATTGTTCTAGTCTCAGGGAACTCATTGACCATGCTGAGACATGAGAAATGGAGCACAATGGCAACAAATCATTCCAAAAGAATGATAAGAAGACAGTAGCTGATGATGAGGAGTATTGAGCCCCAAATGAAGGACAAAAACAGCAGCAAAAGCAACCATCAAATCAAAAGAAGATGAAGCCCTATGCACCTCCTAATGCTCCTCAATTTTGCTCCAATCTATACCCACAAGCAAAGCAACTTTCCGAAGAAGAAAAGCAACGCTTCATGAAAGAAGGGAAGTGCTTTAAATGTGGACAAACAGGCCACATAGTGAAGCAATGTCCAAACAAGGGACAAAGCAAGGTTTCTGACAACAAGCCTACAGTGATGAAGATACCTTCTGTATCGGAGACCTTGATGGTTGCGATGTGATTCTTGGCATGCCCTGGAATCATAGAGTAGATTCAACCATCTTCTCTCAGAAAAAGAAGGTAGAACTCACCAACAAAGGCAAGAAGTACAAGATCCAAGCTAGAGTTTCTGGAGACACCATACCTATGGTAAGCCATATGCAAGTCTCTAGAGCAATTAAGGATTGTGTTCAATGTTGTTTGCTTTATGTCACTGATGTAAAAGATAATATGAATGCTGAAAATCAAGAGCGACTTCAGCTCTTGGAAAAGCATAAAGATTGTTTTTCGGAAGATCTTCCTTATCAGCTTCCCCCAGAAAGGCCAGAAGACCATCATATTGATATTATCCCAGGCAGTTCTCCTCCTAATATAGCACCATACCATGTGAGCCTTCCTCAACAAGAAGAAATCAGAAAGCAAGTCAAAGACCTACTCAACCGTGGGCTAATTAGGCCAAGTAGCTCACCATTTTGTTCACCGGTTCTTCTTGTTCAAAAGAAAGATGGCACATTCAAGATGTGCATTGATTATCGAGCCCTCAACAAAATCACTGTGAAGAATCGGTTTCCTATTCCCAGAATTGACGACATTTTGGATCGTCTAGGAGGCTCAAAGGTTTTCAGCCGCATTGATCTAAAGAGTGGTTATCATCAAATTAGGGTAATACCACAAGATGTACACAAAACTGCTTTCCGCACTTCATATGGTCTTTATGAATTCTTGGTGGTTCCTTTCGGATTAACCAATGCACCAGCCACCTTTAATCGAATGATGGAGCGCATCTTCAGAGAGCATCGAAAATATGTCGGTACTTTCTTTGATGATATTCTTGTCTTTAGCAAGAATGAAGAGGAGCATCATCAACACTTGGAAATCGTTCTACAATTACTTCAACAAAATCAACTCTTGGTAAATGGTAAAAAGAGTGAATTTTTCATGCATAAAATAAATTACCTTGGGCATGTCATCTCTTCTGAAGGGATTCAGATGGATCCTGAAAAGATCAGGATAATCCAAGAATGGCCTCATCTTCATGATGTACATGAGGTGCGATCGTTTCTTGGCTTATGCTCTTATTACCGCCGCTTCATCAAGCATTTTGCACATATGGCTTCTCCACTTCATGACCTTACAAAGAAGAAGATCTCTTTCCAATGGAAGGAAAAAGAGAAGGCAGCCTTCACAAGGCTGAAAACAGCTCTTACTTCTGGACCTGTTCTTATCATTCGAGATCTGGTAAAACCATTTGTGGTGGAAGCAGATGCTTGCGGTGATTGTATTGATGCAGTGCTAAATCAAGAAGGCCATGCCGTAGCCTTTGAAAGCCGCCGGCTAAATGATGTGGAGAAAATCAATTTGGTCAAATTTACAGCAAGGAGGTTCTCATCCAGATTATTCCATCAAAGACGGTTACCTTCTCATGAATAATCGCCTTTGTGTCACTCTTCCTGTTTGACAAAAGGTGCTTAAAGAAAGTCATGAACCCCCTTATGTAGGGCATAGAGGGAGGGCAGCCACTCTAAGTGCAATTGAGCGCTACTTTTATTGGCCAACATTACGAAGAGATACACATAACTTCATTGAGGCTTGTCTGGTATGCCAAAAATCCAAATATGATAGGCAGAAGATTCTAGGATTGTTGCAACCTCTTCCAATGCCCAAAGATCCATGGGAATCTATCACAATGGATTTCATCTCAGGTATTTCAAGAACACCTCAAGGTCATGATATGATTTGGGTCATAATTGATAGATTCAACAAACAATCACATTTTATTCCATGTCATAAAACTTTGAAATCCGCACAAGCTGCAAGACTTTTCATTCAACATATCTTTAGATTACATGGTATGCCTTCTGAGATCATTTCAAATAGAGACTCCAAATTCACAAGTAACTTTTGGCATGCTTTATTTGAGAATTTGGGAACCACTTTACAGTTCTCCTCAGCTTTTCATCCTCAAACTGACGGCCAAACAGAGGTGATGAATCTCACTCTTTTGGATATGTTGAAAGCTTATGTTAGTGAACATAAGTCACAATGGGAGAAATATCTTCCATTATTGGAGTTTTCTTACAACAATACAGTGCACTCATCCACAGAGAAAGCTCCAAATGAAATAGTACAGGGTAAAGTGATTCCTCCTCCAATTATTCGCACTAAAGATAAGATTTTTGCTGCTGATGAGTTTGCTTCAGATTTAAAAACCGCAATGGATCAAGTTCGAGCCACTATCAAAGTTGCCCAAGAGCGACAAAAGAAGCAAGCAGATAAACAAAGAAGACCTTTGGCTTTTGAAAAAGGTCAATATGTCTTGCTAAAGTTTGATAAAAGCAGGCTCAAACAAGGTTCTGGTCAAAATTCATCTTTTCCAAAGCTCTCCAGTAGATACTTTGGACCCTTCAAAGTGATTGAGAAAATAAATGAAGTTTCTTATTGACTTGAGCTTCCTACTCATTGGAAAATACACAATGCTTTTCATGTAAGTTTGCTGAAACCTTACATAGGACCAAAACCAAAGGAACCCATTACGGAAGATCCCCCAGAAGTTGAAGAAACAGGGCAACTCTTGGAACCTGAAAAGATTTTGTTTCTCAAGGATCGAACCACGAGAAGTAGCCTTGTGACACGAAAATTCTTACTAAAATTCAAGAAACTACCCACAACAAATGCACAGTGGGTAGATGAAAAATTCATGAAGGATTACCCAAACATTCTTCAGCCATATCAAGAAGCTTTTCAGCTGAGGACAGCTGAATAAAAGCCAGAGGGCTGTTACAACTCTATAGAAACAGAATTTGTATCCTTTTTTATTAATTTGTCTATATAATAATTTATTAAATTTATTTCCTTTGCACTAATTAGATATAAATAAAAGTGCATTGGAGCTGGCCACTGATGAGTGGTCACAGGTTATGGTGGACCCACGCGGTGGGTTAGAGAAAAGATAGTTCACATTTCCACCTATATGGCCCGATTGGGCGCCTGTGACTAGAACTCATGCATATTAGGGTTAGACTCGCACACAGAAAGGATTGATGCCTTGAAGTGTGGGCTAGATCCACCAGAATAGGCAGTTACAATCAACAAGATGGCATGATCATGAAATGCTTGTATAATGTGCATGTGTGGGCTGAAAGCTTGAAATGCACATTTCTTTGCATAGGAAAGTCACATGAAGATTCGGATACCATTTTTGCGATGTACACAGAAAAAGCTTTCATATGACACCCATATTGGGGGGGTTCCTAAATTTTAGGAGATCCCTAAATTTTAGGAGGTTTCTAAATTTTAGGAGCCTCGAATTAGCCTAAAAATACTAGTCCTAAAAATAGGGATGTCATTCTAAAAATAGTAAGTTCTGTACTTTGACTGTGCTTACTAAATTTGGTTGTTTCTATTCTTAACAGTATTCAACCCAAAAAGGAAGGCCATAGAGAAGAGACAAGTATCAAGACACTTGTCACACAAGTTTCCAAGTGTCCCACCACTTGTCACATCTCATGACATGTGGTTGGACACTTGTCTTGTGCTACTCCACTTTCCCCTTTTGTACTAGCTCTTCCCTCTCCTATAAATAAGAGCTCATTTTTCTTCATTCAACATCATTTTTCTTTGCTGTAAACTCATGTACAGCACCCACAGATAGCCACAAACTGGCCCCATCCATCCCCATCATCATCCCCCACTTCTCCATTATCAAATTCCTCCATATTCCCTCTTCTATCACTGTTGTTTTACAGGACAGCAAGCTTGTAAATTCATTACAACACCTCCTTTTCAAGCTCTTTCTTCCATTTTAGTAACAAGAAGCAAGCCCTATCCATGTACTACTTTTCAACGATGGAGAAGGTTGATTTTCCCTTTTTCTTCTCTCATACTATAAAGAAATCAGTTCTTATCATGGTATAATAGATAATGCATGTGTGTTTGTACATCTTTGCATGATCTTGTGAGAGTGAGAATTACTTCTTCTCACTCTCAGGTTGATTGTAACTGAGCTCTTCCCTAAGGGACTTGGGTTGAGCAAAAATACATTCCTTCGGGGGGGGGTTGCCCATCTTCAACCCTCAATCTTGTCTCCATTACTTTTACATTTTCATGGCTGTAATTTTGTGAGTAATTTTCATTTTCAGCTTTAAGTGTTCATTCTCTTTTATATTAAATCTCGAAAACAAGTGAATATCATAATTGTTAAGCATACCACGTTGTTCGGGGCGTTTACAAAAAGCTCTAAACACAACACCAGCTCCTCTGATAAGAAGAAATGGATGCATGTTCCAGTGGATAAGGACAAGAGTCTAGAGAGCAAATGCCCAACAAAGAGCAATTGCCAATGCAATTAGATGAGGAGCTAAATAGAGGGGAATTAGCTAAAGAGTTAGAGTCTCCAAAAAGAAAGGTAGTTGTACCCTCACAACCTAGTGAAGCTATTCAGCAGGCCACAACTATGTCCCATGAGGATACACTAGAGAAAGTGAATGCTGAGGCCCAGCCAAGCACATCAACTGCTGACCCAGTTCCAGGGTCCTGAGTCTTCAAGGGATACATCTCGATTGCCCAAGAAAAATAGGAGAAAGGAATGAAAACAATGACAATTGCAAGTGGTTGTAGACAACAAGAAGATTGAGACTAAGAGTGCTGAAGAGCTAAGAAATAAAGCATCCAGTCCACCCACCAAGAAACCCATTTCCATCTCTTCTAACATCTATGAAAACTCAAACACATCTGTGTGTTGATAAATCAAAGCAACCATTACCATCAACGGTTGCTTGCAACACTCAATCCACTAATAATAGAACTTACATTGATCAATAAAGAGTGGATACAACACTATCACAATAGGTTGACGAAACTATTCCAATCCCATCCGAGGAGAACCATGACACAATAGCAGCAAAGCCTCAAGAGAAACATGAAAACCCTGAGAATGTGAGCAATCCTAGCATTGCCCAAACTTGCTCATCTAGGCATGAGCCCCTAGCTATGCTAAAGCCTAGGGAAACTCCCAAAACCTTGCATGAGATAGCAACCGAGCAAGCCTTCATAGAACATAGAAGTGTCACAGAGTGCTTGAATGAGTTGGATGCTAAAATCAAATTATTCACATGTGTCTACATCCTTGCAAACATGGGCACATTCCCATGAGGAATACTTGCCATATCTGCTATCCTAGGAAGAGCAAGAATATCTTAACGAGCACTATGACAAGCTTCTACATGAATGCATGCAACTCATCTCTGAGACGAGGAGGCCGACGAACTATGCTTAACTATGACATTCAACGATGTACTTTGCTAGCCAGATCTCTTAGAGATAGAGAAACTAAAGTGATAATCAGAGGGTTGAAGTCAATTTGTGGTTTGAAAACCATGCTACAATGGCTAAACTTGGAGCCCAGTCTCAGAGGAGCGACTGGCCAAACGGTCTCAAAGAGACCTGACCTATGTGGTGCCAACTTCCTTTCGAGTATACTGACTGCTGTTCAAGGTATGGTGCCAACTCAAGTGGAGCTACATGTTGTGAGTAGACTCGAATAAGGTACAATGCTACTCGATGTTGCAAAATATCTGTTGTTATTGAGTAGGCTGCCATGAGTACTAGATGCCTATGCCACACTCCAGTATAATCTTGAGTTTTACAATTGGTTTTTATCCTCATGAAGTGACATGGATTCATAAACGTGTACATAAATAAACAATGAGTTTTGTGACTATGTATAGATGATACCAAAAAAAGAAAAGCTACCACACACACAATCAATGATAACCAAGCACATGTGATATGCATCGAAGTCAACACCATGGGATTTAGATAAGTGATGCCTCTTTGAGCTGCACCCATTCATTATGGTTGAAGAATATGATGTGCATGTACTCTCACGAGTTGCCAAGTGAATGCAGGATGACACAAGTCTCTATGTACGAAAGCGTTCGATGTCCAAGTCACCACAAGACCACCAACCTCACAAAGAACTAGTATGGAGAAAGTGATAAAAATAACAAGAACAAAGAGCCATGACGGAATCCCCACGAGAAGATAAAATCATCCCTACAGAAAGCGTACATTGCATTTGAGCATGACCCAAAGCATAGTCATCGGTTACTCTCTCTTTCTTAGCCAAGCTCTACATCCGGGTAGGAGCCATGCTCTCAATAATGACAAATGTTTCTTCATCAACTAGGATTCAATTTTCCAAATGCTTTGTTCCTTGTCCATGCATAGCTCACTCCAGTTAGTACCTCAATTGTACCGATATCTCACATGTTACAAAGAGGTTTGCAAAATCTCAAGTGTATCTCTCCATTTCAACAATTGTTCCTCTAGCATGGAGGCTAGTAATACAATCATCTTTGTAATATCCATTTTTCATAGCCTTTGGATCTAGAATTTTCTCAATCCAAATGAAAGGCTGATAGCCTCAATATATTTTATTAGTTGTATTCATTTTATCCCAAAAAGAAGAAGAAGAAGAAGAAGAAAAGAAAAGAGAAAACAAA
Source organism: Lygodium microphyllum (assembly GCF_053477565.2). Taxonomy (NCBI): domain Eukaryota; kingdom Viridiplantae; phylum Streptophyta; class Polypodiopsida; order Schizaeales; family Lygodiaceae; genus Lygodium; species Lygodium microphyllum. The sequence goes on from NC_141151.1 coordinate 129,204,077, forward strand.
AAGAAAAGAAAAGAAAAAGCACTCACGATCACAGCACAGCACCTAAGGGTCCTCAAATTAGGTACATCTAGTGAACTTAGTGGATTGGTTCCGTCCCTAGTCCCCTAGCCCTTTACACATCCCCCACAATTGTTAAGGGCACATCAAGGGTAGTAGAACATACCTAGGGAGCTGTCTTGGACCCTGTCACCCTGAACCATTTGCACAATTCTTTTTTGCACTCCATGTCAATAGTACCATTTCAATCAATAGTGGTAAGCAAGGTACAAAATATCATGGAAAGTACACCATACTCTTCAAACACTACAAGTACCCACCAGCTACCAAAAGCTAAGTAAGGCATCAATGAGCTCAAATAAGCTACATCATGTTGTCAAAATCACAAATGATGTCTCAAGAAGCCGTCGAGTGTACTTCTCCTCAACATCGACAAAATTTTCCACCCCATTGAACCCTTGCTTCATCCACACATTGCTCTACGAGAAACATGACCAGCAAACTTCTAACTACGTAATATCTACATATGCACGTGCACTCATATAATATATGCACCACAATCTATATACAGTTTGGGTCCTCAAGTGCAAGACAATACTCTCATCTTACTTAGAGTTTAACTTGTCTCCCAAACTAATCAAACTACATCTTGTGCATGATAAGAAGACTAGCACTTCTCCCAAGGAAAGACCACATATGAGAGGTTTTCAATTGCAAGTATTGAAGACTGCAACAAAAGTGTCGTCAACTCTTCATCAACACTCACCAAAGAATTGTGGCACGCTAAATCCTTGGAACACCAACACATGTGACAGCCATGAGTGAAACTCCCAACAAAGAACAACCATATTTCCAACTACAACAACCCTATCACCATCAAATCCTACCAACACAGTACCTCCAACGACCTTCATCTGCACCACCACCAAAACTCCTCCATGGAAAACCATAGCAATCCCTTTCAACCAAGCCTTCGGTGCATGCCAAAGCCTACTACCTACAACGGAGAGTGCCATGGGACTAGCACTCATCTAGGAGGGGGATAATGTTAACCCTCAGACAAACAAGGTGGAAAATCTAAAAAATCTAAAGTGAAAGACAAGGCCAAGGCAAAAGTGAAATGGAAGACGAAGGCACACCAAGAAAAATATGAAAACACAAGAAGTGCAAAAAAGTCCTAAATCAAGGAGAAAGGCACATAAAAAAAAGTGCAAGTCAATACTTTTGTAAAAGAGCACAAGGTGCACCATGATTTATTTTAAGAGCGCCGGGCTCTCAGCCGTGCAAATTGTAAAAGTTTATGGATGGTAGAAAGAAAGCTAGGAAAATAGGAAGATAGGAGGACAATGGGAAAAAGGGACTAGGCCACAGTCAGCCATGTAAAAAAGGGGATAAGGGGATGACCAACCAAAAGGGATTTAGGGCTTTGTATATAAAATTAAAAAGTGAATGAGAAGCTCATTCTTGTGTGTGGCCAAAAGTAGTTCTTCTTCTTTTTCTTCTTCTTCTTGTTCTTGCTTGCTTGAGCTTGTGCTTGAGAGAGGGAGTGTGAGAGTGTGAGAGAGTGAGCATGTGAGGGTGAGGGACCGTGGTGGAGAAGCTCTCCATCTCCTCCTCTCTTCTTCTCTTCTCTTCTCTTCTCTTCTCTTGCTCATGGTAAGGGAGCTTGGAGCATGGAGCTTGAGGATGGAGCTTTCTTGAAGCTTGCACTTGAATCGTGGAGCTATCGGAGTGCTCAAGAGAGGAGGAAACTCGATCAAGCATGGAGGTAAGCTCACTACACTCGTAGAGATAGATAGTGCATCGACTATGTGAGACGTAGCCATTAGTGCTCGGCTTGGAATGCTTGAACAATAAGTGGTCTATGGGTCTTGGTGATTGAGCTTGAGCTTTCCTCTACACATGACATCTGCCCCCTCCTAACCTGCATATCCTTTGGATCGGGGTCACAGGTACCCATCCTCATCGTTGCTAAGCTCGAAGGTCAATGCAATCTCCTCATCTTTTGCAATATCCACATCCTTGTCTACATCGTCTTCTGTCTCAAGTCCATCATAAACTCATCATCCAACTCCTTGACTACATAGGCTGCATCATCTCTCCTCTTGAATAGTTTGATTCTCTTTCCTCCAAAATTGGTATTTGCAAGGCTATACCATCAAGCTCTACTAAGGAATACATAGCATTGTCATGGACATGCTGCACCAAATAAATCCCAAACCATTGTCTCGAAACCTTGCGGATAATACTGTGTTGGTTGTCTAGAATGTGCTCGTAGACCAACACCCAATCTCCCTCCTCAATCTCTCTAGGTCTCAATATGTGTTTGCTATCAAATTGGTCTTTGCTACAAATTCTAGCCTCTTTGAGCTTCTAGATAGCTCTCTCAATATCCTTATATCTCCTCTTCAATTAGTCGAACACCTTGAAGAAAAGGAAAATGTTTATCAATGAGTATGTTTTGAAGGTGAGAAGCATGTTCAGGAGGATAGTAGGGAGTTTGATTTACATGACTATCGCAAGGCCAGACTTGAGCTATGTTGTTAGCCTTGTCAGTCAGTTTATGCAAATACCTAGAAAGACTCATTTGGATGTAGTTAGACGTATATTAAGGTATGTGAAGTCCACTTTACATTATGGACTTTTCTATGAGGCAGGTAAAGATGTACATGTCTTTGGATACACATATGCAGATTGGGCTAGTAGCATGTCAGACAGAAGATCTACTAGTGGATTCATGTTTTCCCTTGGTAATGCACCAGTTACATGGAGCAACAAAAACCAACCTGTAGTTTCTTTATCGAGTATAGAGGTTGAGTATAGAGGTGCTGCTATGGCAGTATGTGAGGTGGTATGGCTGCAAAAGTTATTAGGTAATTTGGATGTGCATGGAGATGGTCTAGTTGTCATTCATTGCGACAACATGAGCAGCATACAGCTAGAAAATTATAAACTTAGGTCCCTTTACAACCTAGAATCGAAAACCACCACTTATAGGCAGCCCTTGACAGATGCACCATTGATGGGACCTAGAATGGGCCAGCACTCGCTATGGCACTAGCCGGACCTCATGCATACAACAGACAACCCCACCACACGACCTCATGGACCAGGATTGTCTAAGACTCACTCTACACTAAATGCTAATGTCAATTCTGCATTTGTATTAGGCCATAGTCCAACGTTTACCATCTCTTCTCCTTAGAGAGAGATCCCATAATAAATAGGCATAATACCTTATAGCACTAACATAGGGAATCACTTCTCCGTTGATTGCCGTGGCTCCACTATGACCCTCCTACACCTCGAGGATTGGCCCCAAGATGTGTTGCTCCAACATAAAATACAGATAATACAATCTCCACTCTTTCATTTTGAACGTATTCCAAGAGATACCATGTGTCCTTATCAAATAATTCCCCAAGAAAACAATCAACTAGCCTACAGCTTAGGTCGTCTTTCCACACTCAAGCGTAGGTCATCATAACAGAAAACAAGTGCTATGCATCCAGTTATTCATATTTCAATACCATGGTTGATATTGTAATGTCCCAATTACTTAGCTTATTTTAATAAACAATGTGCATATACATTCCAAAGAAAATTGATTTATGTTGTACATCCACGCATGGAAAAATCTGCAAAATCTCTACAGGATTTACAAGAACCAGGATTGGTTTACTAGAATAGTCTAAAATCTCTAGTATCATGTTTAGATGACTTAATTTCCACTTTAGATGGATTCAAATACATACTATGAATTATTTTGAAGGGAATAAGTCATCCATGACAAAAGATTGATAAAAATAATGCAATTTGCAAAAAATGGTATTTTCACATATTTTTTATGGAATTTTGGAATTCTGCCCTCAAGGGCTTGTTGATTAGATGTATTCCGATCGTTTTAAGTACCCGAACATCTTTATTTGAAGTTCATACGAAGAAGTTATGATCTAAACAAGTTGCAAGGTAGAAATAAACGAAAATCTTCGTCATCAATAACGTCATAAGAAACACCAAAAAGAAGGTGCCCTCTCTTTACCCCCCCTCTCACTACTATATAAACAAGGGTAGAGGGTCATGTGAACGAAACACAATGACCCATGCAGAAGTCTCGCTGTTGCTATTGACGCGACGAAGCTCTGCTGCAAAAACCAAGCCTCTCTCTCTCTCTCTCTCTCTCTCTCTCTCTCTCTCTCTCTCTCTCTCTCTCTCTCTCTCTCTCTCTCTCTCTCTCTCTCTCTCTCTCTCTCTCTCTCTCTCTCTCTCTCTCTCTCTCTCTCTCTCTCTCAACCCCTACGTCAAAGTGCTGCCCGAACCCATCAAGCTTCTTCCATGGCTCCCAAGATACATCGAGATACTAAGCGAGGTCACGCTCAAAGACCTCCCCAACACGAGGAAGTGGTTGCCGCTATTGCTGACAAAACTCAACACAATGCTGAAGCACAAGCGGAAGTTTACCCCAAACCCATTCAAACTGAAGAACTAGCCATCCCACAATGAATCAATGTTGCGGCTATAAACCATAAGCACGATGGATGGTTAAACTGAGATAATCATGTTAGTACATAAGAAAATGATCATGATTGGTTAGAACTCACTTAGACTTGTAAAAGCATGTTAATATTACCAAATGCTTTTTAAGAAGGAACACTGAAATTGATGAAGGGGATATATTCTATGCATCGCATTGACGAACTGTGGATCGTGGTGGTTTGGGACATTGGGGTCCCCAACCCAATGCTCCCTTACACTCTGCGGAGTGTGAAAAAACTCACTTGTAGGTGGGGTTCCTGCACTCCCAAGGGAGATAGGTGTTTTTTATTTTAATCACTCAAGCACCTGAGAGGGCAAAGGGCCGAGTGGTAAGTGCCCCTATTATGTAGGATGGCTCCTAAGGCTCAAAAAAGCTTAGAGGGGCTCTGAGTCAGTAAATTTCCCTGTTGACCGCAAATGGAGTGCAATCACATATAGCCCAATCTCGAGGGACTGGAAGGTTCTATCATAGGCTGGACGGTGTCTTTCTACAAAAAGATAGTTTTGTACCACTCTACGGAGTGATGGCTCTAGATGTTATTATGAGATAAAGTATCTGATTTTTCGAATTGTTTGTTATGTGCTAAAGGTTGATTTTAATAAACCTAGTCTAACGGAGTAATAAAAGGAAGCTAATTTTATATGTCCAAATAGTGTGGTAGTATGCTTTGCTAATTAGAAAACTGAGCAAACCCATCGAGGAAATTGGAAGGCTTTGATCCTGATGATTGGACGCCTGTGGCTGGGTGGATCTGATAAGTTGAGTAACTTTCCAACATTAGATAGAGCTAATTAAATTGTGACCCTCCCAATATCGGTATGATTAGTGATCAGGTTTAACACCATTTTAGGGGGTCCGAGCTAAGATTTTACCTTATGGATAGGGGGATCGAGTTACACTCTCCCCCGTCTCTCACTCTCTTTGAACCAAGTGCGGTGTTAACCTCACTCTTACCTTTGATTGACTACAAAGTGGTCATTCTTAGGTGGGTGTTAGATTGTTGTTAGGGGTGACTTGTCCACGCTTTCCCTGTGAAGTAGAACTGAGATTCCCATGTTCAGCTAAGTCCAATGTTTTCCATGGGGAGACGGGATGGTGATGTGCATGGATATGAATTTCAGTCGACTACTAGAGGACTCCTCCGGGTCTGTTGGAGGAGGGACCTCACACGTGGTATCAGAGCCTAGGTTTCAAAAGGGCCCAGAGCTTTTAGTATAAGGTTAATTAGTGAACGTATGAAATGAATTTAATAAAATAGTGATGAGGAAACTACACGTTTGTGGGATATTTTTCCCATCATGTATCAAGTAGCCTTAGGGTCGAATAAATTTTCATACCATGAGGCTACATTTGAGATAATTGAGATGATGTTTATTCCTCCAACTGTATTGCAACCTCCTTCTAACTCATGGTATGCGAGAGATTTATGGCCAAGGAAAAGGTCACATATGGAGATATATTATGTACATAACATTCTTATTCATTATGAACTATGGAGGATTTGATGGGCTGAACAACTAAGGATAGTTATGATATATCTTTTGTTCAGTGCCTTTGTTGAACGGTTACTAGACATTGGGAATGAGCCTGTATTTGAAACCTTGTGTGTATATCGGAAAGTGTTACAAATAGTACAACCCCAGAGAGTTGTTGTAGTACCAAGAAGGCCTGATTTTGATACTCGATGTTTTGGTTATCCCCAAGAGCCACCACATTATGTTGTTTGCCATGTATATGAGAATCCCCCAAGATATGAGAATATATACCCTGATACTTTTCATGAGGAAAGGATCCATGAGATGATGTATTGGTAGATCATAGTATGATCAAATACATCTTTGTAAGTACTTTTAATAAATATAAAGTCTTATTATTGTTTTTGAAGAGCATGAGTTATGAGCTTATGAGCTTATGATGATAATTGAGCTCTTTTGACAAGTTAATGATGAAGTACACTTTATGCAAGTTATTTTTGAGATCATGTACTCCACTACTCGTATGCTAGTCAAACATGTTGGAATTAAGAGAAAGCGTAATGGCTATCTTAGAGAAGACTCGTCTATGGAATTTCTTAAGCTTACGAAAGGGCTAAAACTAGAGCCCAAATTTGGGGAAGGGATGACCCTTACCTATACTCTATGAGAAGATGTGAAAGTCCATCTCAAGTTGTTGAAATGGCTTGAAAAACTAAAACTAGTTCAATGTTTCTTACTTGAAGAACATAGGGTTAATAAAGGTTATTTCTTCCAATAGGATAACCCTTATGCAGGAGTGTAAAGTAAAAAATTTATGAGCTTCCAGAGTATCCCAATCTACCAAAGTCTTATCAATTCCTAGAGACACCTCATTTTGTAACAAAGAAGTTATAGAGATAATCAAAACCACCAAACTAGTGCGAATTGATGAAACATACAAGGGATTCTAAGAGAAGAAGTTTTATCTCAAGTAGACACCAACACCTATGTTTAGTGGTGAAGGACCCAAGGTGGAGTAAGATGCAAAAGCGTGGATTGAGGCTTTGGAGGACTGTTTTCTAGCCACTGAAACTACTGCTACAAATCAGTCCATGACTGCTCATCTTCGTCTTACTGGCGAAGCTAAGCTTTGGTGGAAATGTTAGATATGATCAATGCCCCACCCTCATTAGGTGCTACCAATGATCCATGGTGCTCAAAGTTGTAAGACCCCCATTATGAGGAGAAGCCAAATGTGAGGTCGGACATTGGTTGAGTCCTGGCTTGTATACCAAATGAGGTCTATGTGACCGGATGGCAAAAAGGTGACCATTGTGGGTCTAAACTTTGGGTTAGACGGAGTGGTTAAGCTGGTAGCAACTCAAGGCACATTGCATCGAGTTACGGTGTAAGGGAGTTAAAAGGGGCCCCTATTGTGGGGTCCGGGGTCCGCGGAAGTGGCCCTTGGCTGGGAGGTCCCAAGGGGGCCAACCGCCCCCCTGGCGGGGGTCTCGAGGCAGCGCCCTCGGCCCGATGGTAAAGGGAATATTCCCTGGAATATTCCCTGGCCGACTAGTGGAGGCTCATATGATAGGTCGGTCATCAGGCCGACCTAACGACCTTCGCGGGCTATAAAAGCTAAACCCCTTCGCAGCCATCTCTCACTCATCTTTCACCCAGTCAAAGTTGTTGTTCCAGCTAGCCTTAAGCTCTTCACCTATCTTCTGTGTAGATCGCCATCTAAGCTTCACACAGTGGAAGCATACGGGTGGACAGAGCCATCTTTGTATCGGTTGTTTGGAGTTAAAGAATTTATTGATTCTCCTCTTATTTGTTGTGTACTCTCTATCTCTTTCTCAGATTCTGTTCGCTGTGCCATGTAATATTTTACAGATACATATAACATGAAAGAACAGGCACTCGTAAAGGAGAGATATCACCTGGATAGGGCCATGAGAAGCTTCCACGCAACAAAGGCTCTGTCCATGCTCTACTTTGAACCTATCTAGCACAGGACTAAAACAAGAAACCATTAACTGCACCCATACTAAAGAGACACCTGGCCCTCTTGGCCTAAAGAAATCACACATTAACTACTTAAAGCTACTGGCCCTCTTGGCCTAAAATGGATAGTTCATTCTAATCCATGCAATATATGATCTCCTTGGCATATACATCACATCCTATCAAACTAATCAGGCTAGCATAAAATAGGACGACTAGCCTCATGTTACTCATGTGAGTTAGCTAAAAGCTTGATCTACGCTCTTTGTAGATTCACTAGCTCAAGTCTTTCTATTGATATCTCAATGGTCATCTCTTCTTGGGTACTATGAGCTGAATGAATGACATCATTAGGTTGATATATCTCATCCCTTTGGTTATCATTCAAATGGATCGCTTGTCCCAGCTTTCCAGTAACTCCTCCTACAAGGGAATCATGGATTTATGATCATTCAACTCTTCTCTAATTGGACCATTCTAGATATCAATGATTTGACCCAAACTAGACAAAGCTTTAAGCCTAGACCCATCACATAGATGCATCTCAGGGTGGCGGTCCCTATTGCCAGATGTGTTGCATTATGGCCTTTAGCCACATCCTCTTGGGAGTCCATCAAAGCATGTCCACATGCGATTCCTCGCCCTTCATCTGACACACCAACAATATTTTTAGGGGTTTTGGGCCTCCAAACCCATCTCATATTCCTTTTCATATTCTTAGACTGCCTCATCTGCCCACATTGGTCCAATGGACTCACAGTGGATTTATCACCATTACCAGATGGTCTCACAGCCTTATGGCTTCTATTTAGTACAGGTGGACCTTGGGCATGCTGCATCTTCTTCATATGAGATGTCTTCCCTTTCCTTTGTCCACTACTTTGCAACTGCTTAGCCATAGGAACCATGCTTTTACTAAAAGGAATAGCATCTACTCGAAAGCATGATTCATCTATAAATTGGAAAGGTCTCTCAAGATCCTTACTAGGAGCACAACTAGAACAACCCATAAAATGCTCATCTAAGCTTGTAGACCTAATGGTTCTATCAATTCCACTGTCATAACTACCTCTCATGGAAGTGTTGCAAGCCTTGATGGTACTTACTAGGCTTGGAATATTTTTATCCCAAGGGGGTATATTATCCCTACTATTGCCATTTTCCGCTTGGAGATTTTGGCTACCAAGGTTCCTCTCATAGGCTGCCTTGGTATCAACAAGTGAGATGTCTTCTTGTAGAAATGGTTGGAAGCTAGAATGCACTTGTACTGAGCGGGGAAAACTCCAAAAGTTTTCCCAACATCTTTGAATATGTCCCTCATAATCAATGGAATGCATCTTTGCTTCCCTTAACGACTTAGGATTCCGCAATTCCACTTGGATTTGCATGTTAATCTCTAAGACACTCAAAAAGAGCTCACATAGCACATCACCTAGCAATGCAGTAGCTCTTCTTGGCCAAAGCCTCAGAATATCATAAAAGGCTCTAGCATATTCTTTAACAGAAGGATAGGACTCTTGCCTAATAATCTGCATTAGCTGCCCTAAAACTTGGGTCATGGGCACCTTCTTCTCATATTCATCTAAAAATTGATCACTCAACTCCTCAAAGGATTTAATAGACCCCCTTGGGAGGCTCCAGTACCATTTTTTAGCCTCTCCCTTTAGGGTACTTGAGAATACAAGCATCTGATGAATATCATTGAACCCACTTGCAAGGAAAGTTAGGGCGTATTCTCGTAAATGCACCATCGGATCCTCATTAACTAGCCCATGAAACATTGGGAGATCCCTATAAGGAGGAGGGCATTTAGTCCTTTCCTTTGGGATCAACACTAGGCCATTAAAATCCTCATATTCATGACCTAACTCTAGTGTCTAAGGGTCTCCAACCTCTTCCATTTCCACCTTTACTGGTGTAGGGAGGTTAATATTATCCTTAATGTCCCTTTCTGCCAGCTCATAAAGTGGTCAAGGGAGACCTATAGCTCTTAGCATGTCATTTTGATCCTTTCTTAGAGGATCTTCCATATCTTGCCCCTTCCTAGGCAATTCCATGATGGCTTTATATAGGAGCTTCTGCCCCTCATCAAAAGCAAACTTATTCTTAGCACTTAGGACCTGGGGACCGTGTCTTTTAAGCAATGGTTTTCCCTTTACAGCTAGGGCTTCTAACATCCTTGTGATACTTGAAATTTTGGCACGATGCCCCACCACATGGGATGTTTCAGCCATAACTGCACTCCACTGTGTGTCAAGTCTTTCCCATGGCACTACGGCTTTAGCATAATCACTTGTTGATGTCATGACCACCATAGCTTTCAACATACTTATTCTATGCCCTCTAGGTTGATGGATAGTTATACATGATTTCTCTTGGGTAGAGACCACACCAAGGCGAACCTCGGCCCATGCCATCGCATTAGAGGATGGGGTAACCACTAATTGGTTACTCTTCTCATCACCTAAATTATCTTCTGTAGAGGACTCATGCTCTACATAACTAACTAAGTCCATCAGTAAGTTTTGTATAGGGAAAGCCAAGGTTTTTCATCCTTGGACAAACCCCATTTATGGTTAGCTTAGCATACTCCTAATGGAAATTATAAACTTAGGTCCCTTTACAACCTAGATTTGGAGACTGCCACTTATAGGCAGCTCCCGGCAGATGCACCACTGATGTGACCTAAAATGGGCCGACATTGGCTATGGCACTAGCCGAACCTCATGCATACGACAAGCAACCCCACCACATGGCCTCACGGGCCAAGAGCGTCTCAAACTCACTTTTCACTAAATGCTTATGACGATTTTGCATTTGTATCCAATATGTAGTCCAACGTTCATATTTCCTTCTCATGAGAGGGAGATCCCATAACATATAGGCATAATGCCTCATAATACACACATAGAGAAGCACCTCTCGGCTGATTGCCGCGGCTCCACTGCAACTCTCCTACACCTCGGGGATTAGCCCCAAGATGCGTCACTAACACATATGACACTCACACAAACTCCACTCTTTTAGGATTTAGCATTCTAGGAGATTTTGATTTTCCTCACAAAACTTTTTCCAATGGAAGCACTTGCCTAAACCTACAGCTTGGGTTTCCTATCCTCTCAACATTGGTCAAAGTTTATCAAACATGTGCAATGTATTCCAAGAGATACCACATGGCATTCTTGATGCAAGGTGTATGACAATTGTGCAAAACCATTTTATGATTAAAAAAACCAGCCATGTGAGGTGCGAAAAACAACCCTTTCATGAATTTTAAATAAGCATTACGTGCTACGCTGCTTTAGGGACTAGCACCGGAACTTCTATGCTACTAGTCACTTATATTTATTTATGTAATGATCCCTAAATGCTATGCACAAATAGGGAAATCATAATTTGTATCTTTTCAGCAATTAGATCATCGCACAAACTTCATCCCCCCTTATTGTTTAGGTGTTGCTGCGGTGCATAGGTGTAAATGGTTGTTTTGTTTCATTTTTGTATGTAAAAAGTGATAAAAGCGGACTATAGCACAAAGGACAAGGCAAAAATGAGGCTTGACCTCATGCTTTAACCTTGCCAAACATTCGCACACACAAATCTTATTTTTCCATTTTTTTAAAGCGCAAAAAATCTAATGTTTCCTATTTTTTACTATTTTTTCCTATTTATTATACATGGAAAATAGGTATTTTTTGATTTATTTGTATTGGCTTATCATTTTAACTGAAGCTTAACATTTTCTCTGATTTTATTCCATTTCCACCCTTTTCTCCAACTCAAAATTGAAAAAAACCACTAATTTCCATTGAAAATGACATTTTCCAGGTTTTAAAGGATTAATAATGGCTCTAAATCATCACGGGTTCTGTATTTTTGTAGTTACAACCCTGAATCATGATGTAAACAAAATTTCATTGCATATGAACAACATTTGGATAATGAAACAACAAAAAAAATCAAATTTCTTTATAAAATTGGAGCATACTGCGTGACTTATGTGTTGCGGGTTTTTAATAATTATTCTGAGCAGCCTACGGACTGATCAGCGACCATTTTTCAGTGCTAAAACTCTTTCCTCAGCCTCCTCTTCATCTTGAAGAAATCCAGTCACAGCCGGACAAGCATTCTTCAGCCCCTCCTCTTCTTGACTTCTTGCACACAAATTGCCTCTATGGAGGAGAGAGAGGGAGGAGAGAGAAATATTGGTTTTTGTTCTCTTGACTCATTGCATCATTTCTTGATCGGTTTGTGGCGATGGAGGGCAAAGGATAGAAGCATTCCAGGGCCAGGAGCATTCCTCTCCATTCTCTCCAGATCTGAAAATCATCATGAGGGGAGAAAAAAAAAGGGTGCAAAAAACTTACGCCCCCCCCCTCCATCGTTTCATTTTGTGGGATTTTGGCTCTCTTTGTTAAGAGCTTTTAAACTCTTAATTAACTTATCTAGTTCATCCCTCTTGCATTCACACTTCCGGCAAGTGGGTTTTTCAGATTTGAGGGGGCAAACGACATCGGATTCGAGATCCGTCTGGATGGGTGACTCTGTGGCATCGAAATCTACAAAGTTGGGCCATGTCACGCTCTTCCTGACTTCCAGATCTAGCAGCTGCTACACAACCCCGAACCTTGCGGGGATTAAATGGGGGATCAAACGACCTCAGAATGGAGATCCGAGACTTGCGTTGGATTCCTGAAGCCATTTTGCATCTAGTAAAACTCAGCTCGGCCATCCACCACTGTTTGATTTCCATGAAAATTAGCACTAGCGCTTTAGGGACTTGTTGCTTAAAATTGTACTGATTGCCACCGCCGCCTTCGACGAAGTCTATTTTTCCCATGATATTCATAAATTTTGGCTATTTTTAAGCACTTCTTAGCATTAAAAATCATCTGTCATAAGATCAGACTTCTCTCCATGAGACTTATTGCGACCACGTGACTTGGACCTGGACTTCTGAGAGTCCCTGCCCTTATGATCATTATCATGCCTACCATGTCTGCCACCTCTAACAGTCAATGCATGTGAAGAGCGGGAAGCATCATTTTTCCTTTTGTTGATTTTCTCAGTCAATAAAGCACTCTCAACATCTTTGATTTTCCGCCCATCAAGCTTTTTTGTGCATATGGCAGTACGGAAGACATCCCACGATTTAGGCAAGGTGCCAAGCAGAAACAATGGATGCAAGTTGTCTTTGAACTCAATACGTGTGACAACAGATTCTTCATGATAGCATGAAACTGACTGAAATGAGATGATAGGGATGTCCCCTCCTTCATGCGAAGGTCCATTAACTCTTGAGCCAACACATGTGTGATGGTAAAGGGAATATTCCCTGGCCAACTAGTGGAGGCTCATATGGTAGGTCGGTCAGCAGGCCAACCTAACGACCTTCGCAGGCTATAAAAGCTAAACCCCTTCCCAGCCATCTCTCACTCATCTTTCACCCAGTCAGAGTTGTTGTTCCAGCTAGCCTTAAGCTCTTCACCTATCTTTTGTCTAGATCGCCATCTAAGCTTCACACAGTGGAAGCTCACGGGTGGACAGAGCCATCTTTGTATCAGTTGTTTGGAGTTAAAGAATTTACTGATTCTCCTCTTATCTGTTGTGTACTCTCTATCTCTTTCTCAGATTCTGTTCGTTGCGCCGTGTAATATTTTACAGGAAATAGTTTTGCTAAGATAAAGAAGTAACAGAAGCTTTCCAAACTTGGGAGGAGATCAAAGAAGCTGTGAAAGGACGTTATCTTCCCCCATCTTTTGAATCAATCAAGATGAATGAATTCTACAACTTACGACAATTAAGCCTAACCTTGGAAGGATACTATTCCAAGTTTGTGAGTCTGTGCAAAAATGCACCCCCAATGACAACATCTCAACAGATTGCAAGGTTTTGCCAAGGACTAAATCCACCCTTGGATACTCACCTTGAATTAATGAGACCAACGACTCTCGAAGATGATCTTATGCGAGAAAAACCTATGGCCAAAGAAATCACTGAAAATGGCCAAAGAAACCATCCAATAAATAACTATGGAAGGGGTTACCCAAACCATGGTATCAACATGACCAATGCCAGAGAAAATGGTAGATCTAATCCAATCACCCAAGGACCAAATGGGATAGGAATCAAGCAATGCTACTAGTGCGGAAGGACTGGACACCTAAGGGCTAATTGTCCTATCATAGCCCAAACCAAGTTGGTGGAAGAGGCCAATTAGGGAACGGCAACAATAACACAGGCCGTGGATGTGGAAGAACAACTAGTGCTCGAGTAAATACCATAATTGGATAGCCCGAGGATTGCACGTTAGGTGAAGAATTTAAAAGAGGATCCATTCATGTTGCCGTGGAAAAGAAAGGAGCGGACCACCAATGTTCAGTAATTCAATCTCGAGCTACTTAGAAGGGTACCTCATTTATGATCTTAATTGATTGTGGTAGCACGCATTCCTTTCTTGCACCCAAGACAGTTAAAAGATTGCATCTAGAATCTAGGGGGACAAGGAAAATGATAGTAGAATTGGCTAGTGGGAAGGAAATTGCCTCAACCAAAACTATAGGGAAACTTCAATTTGAGTAGACAGCCATATAACTGAAACAAAATTTCGAATCCTACCAGTAGGATGCTAAGATTGCATTTTGGGAATGGATTGGCTTAAGAAGAACAAAGCCTAGATTCTATGTGCTGAAGAGGAAATAATATTTCAAGACTTGAAAGGGAAAATCATAAAGGCATATGGGAAAGCTGAAAGAACTAGAGTCCAAGTAGCCAAGGCAAGTCGACTCAGGAAGGGATTGAAGAAAGGTCAACCAATCTACATGATTTGGTTGAATAAGTTTGAAAGACTAATGAAGGCACTCTACCTTCGTGGATCAATGACTTTGAGGATGTCTTCTCAGAAGAATTTACTCAGCTGCCTCCAAAGCGTGAGGTTGATCATGAATTAAAGTTGATTCCTAGAGCCGAGCCAGTGTCAAAATGACCATACAAAATGTCTATTCTTGAAGCTATTGAACTTAAGGAACAACTGAGATAATTGATAGAGCAAGGATTTATCTGCCCCAATAATTCACCTTGGGGAGCACCTGTCCTCTTCCAGAAAAAGAAGGATGGAACACTATACTCTGCATTGACTTCAGAGGACTAAACCAGGTTACGATAAAAAACAAGTGCCCGATACCTAGGATAGACTAACTTTTAGATCGCTTACATGGAGCCAAGGTTTTTTCCAAGATTGATCTAAGGTCTGGATACTATCAAATTCGAATCAAGGAACAAGATATCCCAAAGATTGCCTTCAGCACTAGGTATGGTCATTATGAATTTTTAGTCAAGCCATTCGAATTGACAAATTCCCCAGCTACATTCAATCGTCTAATGCAAGACATCTTTCGACCATATCTAGATGATTTTGTGCTAGTATTTTTTGATGATATACTAGTATACTCCAAATCAATAGAGGGACATAAAGGTCACTTAAAGATCGCCCTAGCAACACTTTGTGAAAATTAGCTCTATGCTAAGATGAGTAAATGTGTATTTCTCACTAATAGGATTGAATATCTTGGATGCATTGTTTCCTCTAATGGAATCTCTGTAGACCCTATCAAAGTAAAAGATATCCTAGAATGGCCAATACCTAAGACAGTAAAAGAAATCCGAGGATTTTTGGGACTGACAGGATGGTACCAAATCTTCATCAAGGATTATTCCCTCATTGTTGCACCCTTGACAAATCTTTTGAAGAAAAATACAGTAATCATTTGGACCAATGAGCATCAAGGAATCTTTGATAAGCTTAAAGAAGTTGTAACCACTGCACCTGTATTAAAACTCCATGACTTCAATCAACCATTTGAAGTGATCACTGATGCAAGTGGACTTGCAATTGGTGGGGTGCTAGTACAAGAAGGAAGACCAATGACCTATACTTCTAGAAAATTGAAACCCTAAGAATCCAACTATGCTACTCATGACCTTGAGTTACTTGTAGTAATTCATGCCTTGAAACTATGGAGACACTATATATTGGGAAGGGAATTCACTTTAGTGAACAGATCATAAAAGTCTTAAGTGGATCTTCACCCAAGCTGAACCAAACATGAGATAGAGAAGATGGATAGAGATACTGCAAGAGTTTGATTTTAAAATCAAATATCATCTAGGGAAGGACAATGTTGTTGCAGATGCATTAAGCCAAAAAGGCTTTCTCAATAACATTGTAGAAGTTCAAAGCTTAAAAACCGTATCCATACCTGATAACCATGTACTTGAGATTGTACGCCAAGCTATTTCTCAAGATAAATAAAATGAAGGATTCATGACTAAGATACTTCAAGAGGAAAGATCTGACGAAGAAAGGTCTAAGATTAAGGATTATTGTGCTAGTAATGGTTGTCTATATTACCATGACTGCCTTTGTATCCCAAAAAGACTAGAAGTGAAGGCCAAGATCTTATGGGAAGCACATGACATCCCCATTGCAGGACATCTGGGGTATGCCAAGACACTCAATGCAGTTCGTAAGAGCTATCATTGACCAGGATTAAAAAGGGATGTATTAAAGTATATAGCTCAATGCTTGACTTGTCAAAGAGTCAAGGCAGAAAGGATCAAGATGCCTGGAGAGTTACAACCCTTGGACATTCCACAAATGAAATGGGAGTCAATAAGTATGGACTTTGTTGTTGGATTACCTACTCCTGCTAATGGATATAACTCCATCATGGTAGTGGTTGATAGATTGACAAAATTTGCACACTTGATCCCAGTCAAAACAACTTATAAGTCATCTGACATTGCTCGAGTCTTTATCAAAGAGGTATTTAGGTTACATGGATTGCTAAATAGCATAGTCAATGATCGAGACTCTAGGTTCACCTCTAAGTTTTGGACTTGCCGATTTCAAGCAATTGGAATGCAGTTATGCTTTAGTACTATTTATCATCCTCAAACTGATGGCCAAACTGAGAGGGTGAATGATGGGACCTAAATTGGGCCGGCACTGGCTAAGTCACTAGCCGGACCTCATGCCCTCAACAGACAACCCCACCAAACAGCCTCGTCGGCCAGGAGCGTCTGTCGAGGGATACACTATCCTAAACACTAATCACTACGCGTTTATAGTCTGTAATCCAATGAATGTTCCCTTTTCGCATCTCCTCAGAGGGAGATTATACATATATTGGCAATAAATGCCACATATAACAAACACAAGGGCACCCCACCGATTGATTGTCGTGGCCCTACTGCAGCTCTCCTACATCTTGGGGATTGGCCCCTGGATGTGCTGCTTCCACATATAGACACATTTGAAACAAACTCCCCTCTTAGTGCCAATATATTTAACGTTCCAAGAATGCACTGATTCTCACTTATCAGTCCCCTTGAACCCACCGTCTAGACCTACAGTCGGGTTGCTCACTCTCTCTACATGGGTCAAGTCCTGAAGAAACCAAGTGATATACATCTAGGAACTTGTAATTGATACCATTTAACGATGCTTGATGCAAATGTGTATATGATTAAGTGCCCAAAAATTAGAAAAAAAGCCTCATGCATTATTTTGCAAATCTATTATTTTCATGGTTCCATACACTAAGGCATAATTGATGTAATGAGAGAAGACACCGAGCCTTACACTTGTGCTATAATGAGAGAAGACACAGAGCCTTACACTCATGTTGTACTTCCCCTTATTTAACTTAACGTCATCCTATATGAATAATGGAGAAAATACATCAGATTTTATATTATATTTCAGCACTCAAACTTCCCTCCTCCCCTACCGTTTAAGGTTTTGCCTCGTTACATAGGTAAAGGGCTGATTTCATCTGTATTTCGCATAAAATAAGCAGTAAATACTCACAAAAATATATAAATGGAGATAAATTGAGGCAAACCCTCCTTCTTTATCCTCATTATACACTCACAGACACATCTATAATTTTCCATAATTTTCCTCGTTCGTTTCCTTTTTTTTCTCTTTTAAAAAGCATTTTTCTCCCTTTTTTTCCTTATTTTTTCTTATTTATTATCAAAAAAAAAGGAAAAAAAGTAGCATTATTTCAAAGTTGTGGCTCTTAAGTTTTTAAATAGGAAACATGTAGATTTTATTGGTGTTTTGTTTCATGCTTTTTCCATTTTAAACCCAAAAACCCTATTTTTACTCTAAAAGCTATGCTTTTCAAGTTTTTCCCATTTATTTCCCACACTTTAAGTGTATATTTTTTGAGTTTTATATTATGAAAGACTAAAACCATCAGCGAACAATATTTCCATCAATGTTTAACCCATATGAACATTATTAATCTCATCAAATGCAAAAAAAAAGAGTCATTTTCTTTGTAAAAATGCCATTACTGTGTATTTTTTATTATTTCGGGTTTTGAAACTTATTGCCGGTATGCAAACCAGGCCTTGTTGATGCTTAGCCTGCCTCCACATTGCCATCTTCAGCCCGCCTTCAGTTTGGAAGCAATCCGGTACCGCACCGGATGAGCATTCACCAACCGGGCTTCATTCTTCTTCACATGCAGGAATTGCCCCTTGTAAGAGAGAGAGGGAGGAGAGAGAAAGATTGAAATCTAATCTCCACAACCGGGCAGCCATTTGACGTGCGGTCTAGAGCGATGGGGACTACAGATCAAGTATAGATCAGGCATGTAATTATTTGGGGGGGGGGAGGGGGGGTTTGCTTACAGCCACTATAACCCATCTCCATCAAGCGTTGAGAAAATGGCGCCTTCTCCCTGGTCACGCCCGAAAAAAATGCCCCCCCCCCCCTCACATTCGTTTTTTTTAGGGGCCCCCAAAGGGAGCTTCCGAAAGGCATACCCTTTGGCATCCTTTAAGTCCATTTTCACTTGACATTTGACCTTGGCCTTCCTGGCACTCCCATTTTCGCGTCCGGTACCCAATTTGCAGTCTGAAAAATCCTGGGCATCCGTCTTAAAATCCTCCACTATTGGGAATCTCCCAGGGTCCTGTCTAATATGCCAAATAGTTATAAAAATTCATCAACTATCATCAAGTGGGTCTTTTAGGCCTTTTCCGGGCATTGCCGCTTAAAATCGTACTAATTGCCACCACTGCCTTTGACAAAGTCTATTTTTTCCCTTGAAATTCGGCATTTTTGGCTATTTTTAAGCACTTCTCGGCATCAAAAATCATCTGTCATTGGCGATCACAAGATAGGGCGACTCAGCCCGTCGAATCCCACGAACAAATCTACACATAACACAACCACAAAGAGCATCAAGCTTATACAAAATAGATGCGCAACAAAACACAACACAACTCTCACCCTACCCCCTTGTCGAAACCAAGGCATGGAATCCACTAGGAGTAGGCCTAGCATAATCTGACAGAAAACATAAAGCTAGTCACTAACCAAGTGCTCCAACACAGTCAAGCTAAAAAGCTCTATCAAAGAGGTCCTTCTAAGTGGTGGTCTGAACTACCTACCTAACCAGGGAGAACGTAATTAGGAGCTGCTACTAGGTGAGAACTCCTATAGCCTGATCAAAAAATATTTTCTTTTAGCACATTGGGTCTTTAGCCTCTTATTTTCTATACTCGGGCATGTAAAAAGGAGGCAGCTGAGCATAGTGACCCAAGGAGAGCAAGGCATCGACCTTAGGTCCTATCTCAGTACCCAAGAACCTACCAAGCCCGCGCAAGGTGACACTTAATCCTTTTCGAATGCTCACTTTTATTTTCGCTCCAACCATGTTTTATTCTTTGTTTTTAAGGTAGATGCCACCCCTTGGATGACAAGGCATTGGCCCTGGGTCTGACTCATTCCTAGGAACCTACCAGGCCTTCACAAGGTGATAAACAACAACTTAAAGATTTTTCTTTATTTCCACTTCTATTTTTATAGGGGTTAGAACTCCTTTTTACACACCTCCATATATTCATATATTGTCTTTCAGATATTTAGGGTTTTGTCTCTTTCCATCATTATTTTAGTAAGCTTCTCTAACTACCTCACAACTAACAGGAACTCCTAGAATGGCCGCCTAGCAGGTCAGCAGAACAGGGCCACTAGAATTCCCATCTAAAATAGGTCTTACAATGCCTGACAATGCCTTGCAAGAGGCAATGACTACTTAGACGTCCCCCACAAATACAGGGCCTAATCCGAGGACTTCATGCCTTGAGTGCTGGTCCCCAACAAACAAAAGAAAGTAACCCTTACATGCACATATATCATTAATTGCTTAAGGAAAAAGACTCGAAAAGGGGACGAAACCACTTGGAATTGCCACAAGAATCTCCTTCGTAGCAAAGGCTCCCTCGAGCGACTTCGTCTACCTATATGATGCAATCACTACAACAAAAAACCATTAAGTGTACCTGCACCAAACAGACGAATGGCCCTCTTGGCCTAAAGAAATAGTACTGAGATGACAAGCTCAACACATGCGGACATTAATGATGGACCGCCTGCTTAGATGGGTCCACATGTCTATACTTAGCACGTCGATGGTCATTATGACTTTCACATGGCCACTAACTCATTACTTATTATATTCAGGTTATTACACCTATTTACAGCTGGCATAGTTATAGCGCCAGTAGACTAGTGTAGTCAGTTATGCATTGTTTGACTTAATAGGCCACTTTCCTTTATGTTGTATCTTATTTATACTTTGTGTACATTGTAAAGTGTGTGGAAGAAGAAGATAAAACTAGCAAGAAAACGTTTTGGCCTCCATCTCTCTTCTTGTCTCTTGAGTGAGCTTCTTCTTGTGCATTCTGTGTGTGTTCGGAGTAGCATCTTGAGCAAGTCCCCCCACCATGCAATTCTTGACATGGTATCAGAGTTGCACCACTGAGAGAGACTGATTTTGAAGGCTAAAGTGAAGGAGAAGAAGCAAGGTTTGAGCAAGTAAGCCACGGGTAAGAAGCTCTCCCATTTTTCCACTCTTTCTCTTGGGGACAGTGCTTGTGGAGGCACTAGAAGCAGGGCAGATTAAATATCTCAGATTGCAATGAGATTTGGTGTGCGTGAAGAGTGTTGTGTATGCTGCAAATTAGCCCCTTAGGGCTGTTCCGCTACTATTTTGGCCATCTGAGGTCATTTCAGGGCCCGTTTTAGAGCCGCAAGGTTGCGAACAACAGTTCGAGATACCCTGCAATTTCAGTTGTGTCTGCCGTATACAGGTGCACAGGTTACAAATTTCAGATCTGTAAGTTCAAAGGTATTTACCAACAAATAAATACAAGGTTTATCTGTAAACTGGTTATTACAGATTGCATGTATTGTTGAGCAGACAGTGAAAAAGGTTATTTGGTGTATTGTTGTGCACTACAGGTCGAGGGTTGCAGAAGATTTTCTTGCTATTTGGTATTAGTTTTGTGATAATGGCAGAGAACAGTGGAAACCCCATCATTGAGAAGCTCGATAAGAACAACTACCCTTCATGGAAGTTCCATGTCATGAACTTCCTTATTGGAAAAGGCCTCTACGAGTTTGTGTCGGGTGAAGAAAAGGAGCCGAAGGTGAGTGATCCTCCAACTGCAGAAGAGACAAAGGCACGGAAGGAATGGAACGCAAAAGACAAAAAGATCATGTATTGGCTGTCTGTAGTAATTGATAATAATATGCTGGGACATATCAGAAATGCAGAGAATTCATATGTAGCATGGACCATACTTGAAAGTATGTTTTCCGTAAATACAAAGGCACGAAAGATTCAACTCAAGCAAGAGTTGAATACATTGAAGAAAGGGAAGATCTCTATCAATGAGTATGCATTGAAGGTAAGGAGCATTGCAAATGCCTTGGCGGCTATTGATGCAATGCTCGATGATGATGATTTGGTGTCGTCGACCTTGGGTGGACTTAACAATGAAAAGGCTTGGAAGTCTTTTGTAACTTGCGTATATGTCAGAAAGCCATTTCTAGATTTTGATGAGTTGGTCTCCCTTATGATCACTGAAGAGATCAACATGGAGAGTGAGACATCTAAAAGAAGTGGTGAACAGGTTCAAGCTTTCTACTCCACTTCAGGAAGGAGATGTGGTAGGTTCTCTTCAAGAGGCCATGGTACAGGATGTGGTAGTGACAACCAACAAAATAGATTAAATCAGCAATTTGGTGATATGCAGGTTTCAGGAGGTCCTGGTAACTTTAGAGGCAGGGGGAGCTTTAGAGGAAGAGGTGGATGGCAGAACAGAGGTTCTAATAACTCTGGTATTGTGTGTCACTACTGTGGCAAAATAGGTCATATTGCAGTCCAAATGTTATGCTAAGAAAGATTATATTCGCAGTGATAAGTTCCAGCAAGGAAACTATGCATCCTCTTCAAAAACAGAATGAAGACAAAAATGAACGTCTATTTGTTATGCAGCATATGCTGAATGCTGTTGTAGGAAAGGGAATACATGATGATGTTTGGTATGTTGATTCAGGTGCATCCAATCATATAACCCGCCATACATAATGGTTTGGAGAGATGCAGGATTTGCAAAATGCAGGTTATGTGCAAATGGGTGATGATTCATGCCACCCAATTTCACACATTGGAAATTTTCCCTTGTCCTTGCATGATGGTAAGACAAAGACTCTTTCAAATGTATTACATGTGCCATCTATTACAAAGAACTTGGTGTCAGTCTAGAGCAAGGGCTACAAGTCAGATTTAATGCAAAGGGCTGCTTTGTAGAAGACTTCAATGACAAGTGCAGGTTAGTTGCAAAGGGAAGTTGATGGAACCTAGAACGGGCCGGCACTGGCTCGTGCACTAGCCGGACCTCTATCTCACACGCTCAACAACCCCACGGCCTCGCGGCCAGGAGCGTTGATGACACATACATTGCCTTCCTAAATATCTTGCGTTTGTATTACGTCGTTTGTAGTCCACTCTTCTCTCACCCACTACTCCTCAGAGGGAGTCCCTTACACATTGCCTAATGGCACGAAGTACAAACATAGGGGGTCCTCCAACGGCTGAGTGCCGCCACCCCTTTGCGACTCTCCTACACCTTGGGGATTGGCCCCTTGGTGCGTCGCTCAACATATAAACATTTCGTACAAAATCCACTCAAGGTACCACTTAATCATATACAGGAATGTACCATTGTCCTTACTTCTCTTTCCCCTAGACCCCACGACTAGCCTATGGCTTAGGGTGTCCTGTCTCTCACTCAACGTGGGTCAAGGTCCTAATGAAAGCAATTGCTGTGCATCCAGGATTTCTAATACCTTTAAATATTTCCATGATTTATGCATATTGTGGACGCTAAGTGCTCAAACAATTATGAAATCAATATTGTGCACATGTGGAAAACATCCTTTCAATGATTTTCAACTACCGTTCTTATGCCGCGTTGCACGAACCTAGCACCGAGGAAACCCTCGTGCTACTAGGCCCTTATTCTATAATTATTCACCGACCTATATGGCATGCAAAAAAAAACCAGAAATCTTCTCATCATTTTACTCCGCATTTAAGCACATTTTAACTACTCTACCCTCCCATCGATCAAATGTTGCATTGTTGTATAGATGTACAAGGCATTTGGCCATCATTTTATGTGTAAAAAGCGGACAAAGACGCACTAGAACAAGAAGGTGGGGCTGAACTGAGGCAAACCCTCATGCTTCAGTCCCCATAAACATTCACGAACATTGTTCTTAATTTTCATTAATTTTTCGCACCCAAAATGCATTTTTCCCCTATTTTTAGTGGTTTTTCTCTATTTTCCTTGTGTTTTTCCTTATTTTCTATATTATTTAATTACTAAAAATTCAAAATAGGTTATGGGCTGTGGCCCTTAGTTCCTTCTTGCAACGAAAATGAAAATTTAGTTGGTGTTCCTATTTATTCTTTCATTTTTATGCCCAAAAACATCATTTTCCCTTGATTTTCCATGTTTTACGTGTTTTAGTGTATTATTTTGAGTCACAAGATGCATGTTTTTTCTGATTTTCTGATTATGATCAACAACTACTCATGGGAAACAGCAACATAAACAATTTCTAGCCCACATGAACAACATTTTATCAATCAAAAGCCATGAAATCTCAAATTTCCTTTGAAAAAATTGAATTACCGCTTATTTGCATGTTTTGGGTTTCATGTCCATGGCTGCAAATCTGAAAATCAGCAGCACTTCATGCTCATGGCGGTCACAAGTCACCATTTCCAACCCGTGCAGCAATCCGATCGATGCCGGATAAGCCTCCACCATTCTTTCTTCTTCTTTTCTCTTCCCACATGAACCTGCCTTTAGAGGAGAGAGAGGGAGGAGAGAGAAAGACTGATTTTCTCTCTCCCTCTACAGGCTGCCAATGGAGGAGAGAAGACAGGCGATAGAGTCTGCAGGGAAGGAGAAGATCAACCCCATTGTCAGTTGGATAGGTTATTTGCAGCCTGGAAATCATCCATCAAGAGGATGGAGCGAAAAATGCGCCGCCTGCAGCCCACGCTCCTTCACGCCATGAAAAATCGTTTTTTCCTCTTCTTTTCATGTCTCATAAAATTTGGGCCCCCAACCTCCCAAAGGTCATGCCCATTTTGGCCAACAAAAGTCCACCTCTTCGCATCTTGACCAATTCTTTGCCATTTCCCCGTCCGGACTCGGAATTGAACTCTGAAAAATCCTGGGCGTCCGGCTTGGCATCCCGCATTGGCCAGTAGCTCGTGTCAACCCGCACGACTGGCTGAAAAATTATGAAAAATCAACAAGTGTCGCTCGGGCACCTTTGAAGCACTTTGGTGCTTAAAATCGCTGCCTTTGACATTGGATATTTTTCCCTTGATATTCATATTTTTTAGCTATTTTTAAGCAATTCCCGGCACCAAAATTTCACTCTCATTGGCGACCACGGGATAGGGCGACT
Organism: Lygodium microphyllum; assembly: GCF_053477565.2. Lineage (NCBI taxonomy): Eukaryota > Viridiplantae > Streptophyta > Polypodiopsida > Schizaeales > Lygodiaceae > Lygodium > Lygodium microphyllum. The sequence goes on from NC_141151.1 coordinate 129,228,927, forward strand.
CAGCCCGTCGAATCCACGAACATATCTGCACATAAACAACCAAAGAAGCATCAAACTGATACAAAATAAATATATAATAAAACTCAGCACAATGCTCCCCCAACCCCTGAGAGAACCAAGGCATGACATCCACAAGGAGTAGGCCTAGCATTATCTAATAGAAGATCCGAAGCGAGTCACTAACCAACTGCTCCAACACAACCAAACTAGAAAACCTATCAAAGGGGTTGCCCTAAGTGGTAGTCTGAACTACTTACCAACTAAAGACAACACAACTAGGAGCTCCTACAAGGCGAGGACTCGTATAGCCTGATCAAGGAGTATTTTCTTTCAGTATATGTCTTCTTTTAGGGTTTTTATTTTATCAACATACTTGGGCATGTAAAAAGGAGGGAGCTGAGCGTAGTGACCCAAGGAGAACAAGGCATCGACCTCAGGACCTGTCTCGGCACCCAAGAACCTGCCAAGCCCTCGCAAGGCGACACTTAATCCTTTTCTAACGCTCACTTTTATTTTCGCTCCAACCTTCCTTGTTTTGTCATATAAAAGTTATATGAATGACAAAGCCACCCCTAGGAAGACAAGGCATCGGCCCCGGGTCTGACTCGTCCCCAGGAACCTACCAGGCCTTCGCAAGGCGATGATCAACTGCCTATACATTTTCATTTCTTTGCTTTTCTTTGATAGGGGTTAGAACCCCTTTTTACATACCTTCGTATTTAGATTCATCCTTTAGTATGTTCAGGGTTTCTTAGCATCATCATTATTATCTTCTTGCAGGCTTCTCTAACGGCCTCACTACTAACAAGAACTCCTAGAACGGCTGCCTAGCAGGCTAGCAGAACAAGGCCACTAGGACTTCCTTCTAAAACAGGTCTTTCGATGCATGATAATGTCTTTACAGGAGGCAATGACTACTCCGACCTCCCTCACACATACTTAGCCTAAACCTGGGACTTCATGCCTTGCTTGCCGGTCCCCAACAAAAATGTATCCCCTCGACAAGTACAAAGACACATATAACAGGAAAGAAAGGTACTCGTAAAGGAGAGATATCACTTGGATTGGCCATAAGAAGCTTCCATTGCAGCAAAGGCTCCACCAAATTCCACGAATCATAAAACCTGTCCAGCACAACACTTAAAACAAAAGCCCGATTAAACGCACCCACACTAGACAGGGAAATGGCCCTCTTGGCCTAATGAAATCAAACAATACTACGCATAATATCCTCCTGGAAACAACTATGATAGACATCAAAGCATACCATTCCCAGGGGAACAGGGCTCGTAGCCCTAAACTAGGTGCATTAGATTATGACCCATCCCTCCTGCGTATATCGCCAGAGGTGTTCGCATCACATGTCGTCTAATCAGTCTGTGGGTCCAAGATAATAAAGGCAAATGAGTCTCGCCTACCCTCTGCATCACCCAGATCAACCATCGTCTGCCAAAGAGGGCATGTTTAGAAAGCATACCCCACAACCGACCAGGTCCTGTCTCACCATCAATAGATATATTGGGACAAGGGCCACAATTAAAGAGGAGGTCTTGTTCATACGCAAAATTAGCCAATGAATTGGCAAACTGATTCCAGTTTTGTGGAATCAGCTGAAAAGACACTCTATCAAATTCATCTAGCAGGGCTATGGCAGTATGATGGTACATGCAAAGGATGGGATTTCATACCATGTACGTCCCATTGAGTTGATTTAAAACCAACTGAGAGTCCCCTTTCACCAATAACTGGCGGATACCACCCTTCTTTGCAATGTTCAAACCCATAATCATGGCTTTGTATTCTGCCATATTATTGGTAAAATTCACCCCGAGATAAGCCGCTAACTTCATGACAATGCGTCGTTGGGGGTCTCGGATGACAACTCCTACACTTCCTTTTTTGCATGCCCCCCTGGACGTCCCATCAAAGTACAAGGTATACGTCCATAAAGGGTTTACATATCCCGCCATCCTGAACTCTACTCGTAATTATGGTAATCGAATTTCAGCATACTCAACGGGTGGACTGTAGGCTCCATCCCTCCATCCTCATTGAATTCAATAGGGATGCTCGTCAAAATTTGTAGGCAGTGATGGCAGAAGACCTTGATCTCCCAAATAAATGTCCCGCCTTCTTGCTCAATCACCTTGTATCCTTTGCTCCACCAAATGAGCTTTCCCTGATGATACCTCTGTTCTAAATATGGGTGTTCTAAATAAGGGATCAGACGACCCATCAACCTCTATCACGATTTCCTTGCAGATGTTTGATCGATCTCGCCTAGACCTACAAGGTAGCCATAGTATTAGTGCAATCAGAAGTAATAAGGTTTAATCTTATTAAGATTAACCTTATTTTTAAATTCTACCCCCTCAAGGTCAGCTAACAAGACTGTGGATTTATTCATTCCTATTCTAACGATCCTATAGGGCCCGTCCCATTTGGGCTCTAGCTTACCTGGAAATATTTCACGTCGTGCATCATAATACAGAACAAGCTGTCCTTTCTTGAAGGTGCATTTCTTGGCTTTGAGGTCGTGTAGCTGCTTCATTCGGCGCTTCGCCACTTCTTGGTGCAATAAGCTCTGTAGCTTAAGCTCATCTAAATGTGCCAGTGTCGTCAAGTGCTCAAAAAGTGCGTCTTCATCACTCAAAGAATGATTGATGGAAAACCGAATAGTCGGCAGCTCAATCTCTAAAGGCAAGACACACTCCTCCCCATATACTAACTTGAACGGGGTATGGCCAGTGGCTCGTTTGAAAGTCGTATTATAGGCCCATACTACCACGTATAACTTTTTATCCCAATCCCATTTCTTTTCCAACACAATTTTGGACAGAATGCCCACAAGCTGCTTGTTGGTGCTTTCAACTTGCCCATTGGCTTGTGGGTTATATGGGGTTGTCTTGTTATTCTTGATTTGCCAGGTCTCTGTCAAGCTTTTGATCACCTTATTCAAGAAATGGGTTCCGCGGTCTGACACTAATTCTTTCGGCGGACCAAAACGGTATATTATCTGCTCTAAAAGGAAATTAGCAGTTTCTTTAGCATCATCTTTCCTTGTTGCACGTGCTTCTGACCACTTTGTGAAGTAGTCAGTTGCTACAATGATGTATCTCTTTTGAGCAGTCGACGACGGAGTAATAGGACCCACAAAGTCTATTCCCCACTTCTCAAATGGAAGTATCGCCATAATAGGGGTGAGTGATCGTTTCCTATTCTCTCGACTATCATGTCGTTGACAAATATCGCATCTCTTAACATACGCAAACGCATCCTGGAAGATGGCAGGCCACCAATAACCTGCTCTTAAAGCCTTTTGTGCTGTAAGCCGTCCAGCAAAATGGCCGCCACAAGCAGAATCATGGCACTCTTCCAAAATGAATGGCACCTCGTCAGGCATCACACATCGGCGATAGATGTCATCAACCCCTTGCCGATATAATGTACCTGCGATCAAGGCAAACTTTAACGCTTGCTGCTTAATTTTCCTTCTCTCGGCTTTAGATAATTTGGATCCCGCCTCTCCCGTCAATAAATAATGCGTTATTGCAGCATACCAGGAGGGAATAGATGCCGTATCTATTTTAAATAACAACTCCATGTCACTACCTTCAGCCACAGATTCTTTCGGCTCCCCAAAGTCCACAAGACATTCCACGATGCCTTGCAACCTTGGTGGCTTACTCCTGATTTCATAATCAAATTCCTGCAAAGTCATCAACCACTTTGCTAGACGATCAGGCGGCTGTAGTTTATTCATCAATAGTCGAAGTCCCTCTGCCTTTGTATAAAGCACAACTTTCTCATAGAGAATATAATGCCTAAATTTCTTGGTCCCAAAGACCATCGCTAGACACAACTTCTCAATGTAGGTATAATTGATTTCGGATACCCCTACCTTCCGGCTAGCAAAAGCAATCGGGTGGTACCACTTCTCTTCCCAAATTTTGGCTAAACAACAGCTGATACTATACATGGTGGCTGCTGAGAATATATAGAACACCTCACCTCTTTTAGGTGCTTTTAAAACGGGAGCTCTTGCTAGCTCTTGTTTCACATCCTCGAATGCTACCTTACAAGGGTCACCCCATTCAAACAAACAGCTAAAGGACAATAAATTTATAAGCGGCAATGTTCTTTCTGCCAAGGCGTTTATGAATCTACGGTAATAACCAACTGAAGACAGAAAGCTATGAACTTCTTTCGGAGTGCGTGGTGGACCCATGGCAACTATAACTTTGACCTTCTCGGGGTCTGTCGCAATTCCTACCGAACTGACCACATGACCCAACAATAGCCCATAAGGTACTCCAAAAACACACTTCCGTGGGTTTAGAGCGATGCAAAATTGTCTACAGCGCTCAAAGCATTTTCTTAAAATGATCAAGTGCCTTTCTCTCACGGTGGCAGCCCCTAAGTCATCAATAAACACCTTCAACTCTTCAAGGGATATGTCACCGAATGTCTTATCTACTGTTCGTTGCCATGAACCAGGCGCATTGCATAAACCAAAGGCCATCACATGGTACGCAAAAGTACCAAATACAGTAATAAAAGTTGTTTTCAACTTGTCCTCTTTTGCAATTGCCATCTGGTTATATCCTGCAAAGCAATCCATAAACGAATATATTTCCCTACCTGCTAATTGATCCAAAATCTGGTCAATAAATGGCAACGGGTAGTAGTCCTTAACTGTCTGCTTATTCAGCTCCCTAAAGTCTACACATAATCAGATTTGATTATTCTTCTTCTTTCTGATCACAACTGGCGAACACCATTCCGTGTGTTGCACACGAAAAATCAAACCCGCTTTTCGAAGCCTCTGTAACTCTTCAAACAGCCCGTCCCTCAATTCGAAAGGCATACACCTTACTTTCTGTCGTACAGGAGGACTGCCCTCTTTTAACAGAATTGTATGAACAGCAAGACTAGGAGGAATGCCTCTTAACTCATCATAACTCCAGGCAAAGATATCACGGAATTCCTGAATCAAGGCCACATAGTCCTCCCTTTCTGTTGTGCTGAGCATAGAACCTAATTTGATTGGCCACGAATCATCAGGCGTACCAAGGTCTAGCTTGATAACATCTGCATCTCTTATACGATCTTGGCCCTCTATCGGCTCGTTCAAAGTGATCTGATAGATGTCTTCCGTGGTGGATCCCTCTTTGGACTCATCACTCGATGATGTCTCACTGGCCGATAAGTCTTCTAATGTCTCCAATTCTGTAGAGGATAGAGGAGCTCTCTCACTCTGCGGGGACACAGGATAAGCATCAACCACCACACGTTGGGCACCTCTGCCGAATATTAGTCGACCGGCTGGTATATCTACTTGGCAGTCCGCTTGCAAGATCCAAGGTCGTCCGAGTAATACTTGGTAACTTGGATGGCGTGCAAAATGAATCACCCTAAAGTCCAACAGGCATTCTACATTTGCAACAGTGACATGAACCTTAGTAATGCAGCCTTCCGACTGTCTCAAACTATCATCTGCCATTCTGAGAATTGTGGAGGTATCTTTCTGGATCGCAAGACCCAACCTTTCCATCAGTTTAGAACTCATAATGTTAACAGATGATCTTGTGTCGATAATGGCATAATCTACTAATATCCCATCGACATAGGCTGCAACCCTTGGGCAATGCTTCTCAGCATGCTCAAACTAGTCATCACCAACTTGCACAATACCCAAAGGTTCTACGATATACCCGGTACGGAGGATCTTTCTAAATTCCTTGCATACTCCTGGGGAAAGCTTAATCAGCTGCAGAAGATTCACATTCGGCTTGACTTCACAAAGAGAGCTTGCCAAATCGAATTCATGATAGTTCGATAGAGTTCGCTTTTCATGCCAAACCATCCGCTCTTTAGGTCGCTAAACCGGCTTTATTGCCTCTTTTTTAACTTTCACCTTCTTCTTTGGTGGTTCCTTATCGGCTTTACTTTCCACGGGCTTCAAAGGTCCCCCTTCCATGGCAGGATCCAAAACTTGCGTTCCTTTGTCGCCTTGTTTAGGGTTTCCGTCAACAGGCTTATCCTTGTCGGCTTCTCTACCCTTTTGACCTCTTGTAAGAACAGCTTGCAGGTTAGAGGTTTCAGCATCATTAACGCGTACAGCCTCAATCAAACTAACCCCACTACCATTAGGTAGCTCCTCCACTGTAGTCTTTGGTCGTTGAAGTATTTGTTTAGGCCCATCTTCTTGCTGGGAATCATTTCCTTGCGCACGATGATTAACAGGCCCTGGTTGCCGACTACCTCACTGGAGGGAACTAATCTTACTCCAGCAAGTAGCTGCTAAATGGCCGGATTTTCCACAGATGTCACACTTAACATTTGGGCAATTTCTTGGATAGTGTTGCCCACCACACCATTTGCAACTAAATCTCGAAGGTGCACCCTCATCTCGGTATCTACTTCCTATCAAGTTTTGTTGTTTTTTAAGGAAGTTGACATCAATGGCTATTTGCCGATACTGCTCCGTAATCATGTCGGTATAATGCTTCATCATGTCCTTAACCTCGCCAAGAACATTGGAAGCGCTCGACTCATAGCCTTGGTTATTACCATGTCGTTCCATTGGCCTAACAATTCGATTAGGCACTGGTTGTTGAGCCACAGGCATGGTGTTAGATTTGACTGCCTGGCCTCCACCATTTGGAGCCATTTGACTGCCCGTAGGCATCGACATGCTAGGGGGAGTTGGTAATAAAGGGACATTCTGCATCATGTTCCCTCTCCCATTAGGGTTAGCCATCGCTATCCCTTGGCCACTACTGCCATTGGCCATCGCCATATTGTTTCCCAATACTAAACCCATATTCGAATTACCTCGAGAAGCATAGGCTGCTTGTAGTTGAGATTCCACTTCTTGTGCTCTTGTAATGGCAGTATCTATATCCCCCAAGGGAACACTACTCAACTCCAATTGGATATTAAAGTCCAAACCATGTAGGAAATATTGCAACTGGGCAGCTGCGGGGATAGGAATAGAGGTGTCCAACTTACGAAAAACCTCTTTTATTTTCTTCGCATAAGCACGAATATCCTCATGTGGTTCTTGGCGGGTCACGTTGAGTACACGCAACCAATATTGTCCACCCCTTCCAGGGGCAAACTCCCTTCGAAAAGCTCCATAAAATGAATCAATATTCAATATGGTTCCGGATTCTAAACCATGATACCATATAGCGGCTCTTCCTTTGAGAGTCATGTTGAAGAACATCATTAAATGTCCTTCTTCTTGAATGTGACAGTTAAACATCAGCTTTTGAAACTCCCTAATATGGAGTTCCGCATCTTCCTCAACTAGCCCATTAAAAATGGATAGCGGGTAACCTAGAGCCGGCAAATCTGTCGTTCCTGCAGGAATTGCAATAGGTTGCGCCATGACGAGGATTGGACTTGCACTAAGAATAAGGGACGGTGGGGTTACACCTCCCGCACTTGATATAGACTGGCTTATGGAAGAAAGGGGAGCACTAGAGCTTCCACCTTCTCCTGACTTACTACTTGTGGCCCCAAGACCACAAGATCCACTCCCTCGTAAGGGTTCAGCACCGCTACGCTTAGGGGAATATCTCCTAAAAATTTCAGCACGTCACCTAGCTCTTTCGTCTCTTTCTTGCTTTTGGATTTCTGCTAGACGATGCTTATCGATAAATAACGGATCAATCACAGTATCCTTTGGCATAAACTGCTAGTTGGTCCCTAGACAACCAGGATTCGAGGACCGCCACTTTTAAGCGGCTTCCAGCAAATGCACCACTGATGGAACCTAGAACGGGCTAGCATTGGCTCGTGCACTAGCCGGACCTCTATCTCACATGCTCAACAACCCCACGGCCTTGCGGCCAGGAGCGTTGATGACACATACATTGCCTTCCTAAATATCTTGCGTTTGTATTATGTCATATGTAGTCCACTCTTCTCTCACCCACTTCTCCTCAGAGGGAGTCCCTTACACATTGCCTAATGGCACGAAGTACAAACATAGGGGGTCCTCCAATGGCTGAGTGCCGCCACCCCTCTACGACTCTCCTACACCTTGGGGATTGGCCCCTCGGTGCGTTAAAACATCCTTTCAATGATTTTCAACTACCGTTCTTATCTGGCGTTGTACGAACCTAGCACCGAGGAAACCCTTGTGCTACTAGGCCCTTATTCTATAATTATTCACCAGCCTATATGGCATGCAAACAAAAACCAGCAATCTTTTCATCATTTTACTCCGCATTTAAGCACATTTTAACTACTCTACCCTCCCATCGATCAAATGTTGCATTGTTGTATAGATGTATAAGGCATTTGGCCATCATTTTATGTGTAAAAAGCGGACAAAGACGCACTAGAACAAGAAGGTGGGGCTGAACTGAGGCAAACCCTCATGCTTCAATCCCCACGAACATTCACGAACATTGTTCTTAATTTTCATTAATTTTCTGCACCCAAAATGCATTTTTTTCCTATTTTTAGTGGTTTTTCTCTATTTTCCTTGTTTTTTCCCTCATTTTTTGCATTATTTAATTACTGAAAATTCAAAATAGGTTATGGGCTATGGCCCTTAGTTCTTTCTTGCAATGAAAATGAAAATTTAGTTGGTGTTCGTATTTATTCTTCCATTTTTATGCCCAAAAATATCATTTTTCCTTGATTTTTCATATTTTACGTGTTTTAGTGTATTATTTTGAGTCACAAGATGCATGTTTTTTCTGATTTTCTGATTATGATCAACAACTACTCATGGGAAACAGCAACATAAACAATTTCTAGCCCACATGAACAACATTTTATCAATCAAAAGCCATGAAATCTCAAATTTCCTTTGAAAAAATTGAATTACCACTTATTTGCGTGTTTCGGGTTTCATGTCCATGGCTGCAAATCTGAAAATCAGAAGCACTTCATGCTCATGACGGTCACAAGTCACCATTTCTAGCCCGTGGAGCAATCCGATCGATGCCGGACAAGCCTCCACCATTCTTTCTTCTTCTTTTCTCTTCCCACATGAACCTGCCTTTAGAGGAGAGAGAGGGAGGAGAGAGAAAGATTGATTTTCTCTCTCCCTCTACAGGCTACCAATAGAGGAGCGAAGACAGGCGATAGAGTCCGCAGGGAAGGAGAAGATCAACCCCATTATCAGTTGGATAGGTTATTTGCAGCCTGGAAATCATCCATCAAGAGGATGGAGCGAAAAATGCGCCGCATGCAGCCCACGCTCCTTCACGCCATGAAAAATCGTTTTTTCCTCTTCTTTTCATGTCTCATAAAATTTGGGCCCCCATCCTCCCAAAGGTCATGCCCATTTTGGCCAACAAAAGTCCACCTCTTCGCATCTTGACCAATTCTTGGCCATTTCCCCGTCCGGACTCGGAATTGAACTCTAAAAAATCCTGGACGTCCGGCTTGGCATCCCGCATTAGGCAGTAGCTTATGTCAACCCGCACAATTGTCTGAAAAATTATGAAAAATCAACAAGTGTCGCTCGAGCACCTTTAAAGCACTTTGGTGCTTAAAATCGTCCTAGGTCGAGCCGCCGCCTTTGATATTGGATATTTTTCCCTTGATATTCATATTTTTTAGCTATTTTTAAGCAATTCCCGGCACCAAAATTCCGCTCTTAGAAGTAGAGTTGGATGTATGTTTACTCTCGATGCTGGAATTTCTACTATGAATGCTGCTATGTATGCTAAAGGAAAAGGTGTTGTTGCAGATATTGAAATTTGGCACAAATGCATTGGACATGCAAATGTACAAAGGCTGAAATTAATGTAGTCCAAAGGGTTGGTTACAGGCTTGCCTACATTTAGAGTTGCAAAATTTCATAAGGTATGCGAAGCATGTCAGTTTGGTAAGCAGGCAAGACAACCCTTTTCACATGACAGAGATGTAAGCTGAAATATCCTTGATGTTGTGCATACAGATACTTGGGGGCCTACACAAAATGTATCTCTTGGAGGTAGTTCATACTTTGTCACATTCATTGATGATTGTTCTAGAAAGCTATGGGTATATTTTATGAAGAAAAAGAGTGAAGCATTTGAGCACTTTAGAACTTTCAAGGCTGCAGTTGAAAGAGAAACAAGCTTGAAAGTAAAGTGCTTGAGGTCAGATGGAGTGGGAGAGTACCTTTTGAATGAGTTCAGTGATTTCCTGAGGTCTCATGGGATAAAGAAACAATTCACATGCAGGTATACCCCACAGCAAAATGGGGTTGCAGAAAGGAAAAACAGGCATGTTGCAGAAGTTGCACGCGCCTTGATGGCTGAAAAGAATATGCCTAAGCATTTTTGGTTTGAGGCTGTTCATACTAGTGTTTATATTATGAACAAAACTCCCATAGTTGCAGTTCATGGTATGACCCCCGAAGAATATTTTACAGGTAAGAAGCCTGATGTCTCACACTTGAAAGTGTTTGGTTGTATTGCATATGTTCATGTGCCAGATGAACCCAAAGGCTAAAAAGTGTGTCTTTATTGGATACTCTTTAGAGCAAAAAGGGTATCGTTGTTATAACCCTGTCACATGTAAGTTCAGAGTGAGCAGGAATGTCATCTTTGATGAAATGAGCAGTTGGTATGCATCTAGTGGTGATGCATTGGATGATGATGATGATGATCATGACACTCATGTGCAGGCTGAAAAGAAAGAATCACGGACTCTTAGTGGACCAGAGACATCATCTGGTAGTCCTTGGTCTGGGAGACTAAGGAGTAGTTCTACATCTTCAGGTGCATCTAGTAGCACTACAGGTAAAGACAAAGAAAAGAATAAAGTGTTAGATGGCATTGATGCAGTTCTTGATGGAGACTCTAGTGGCTCAGAGAGCTTGGATGATGAGCTTGGCATTCCTTCACTGAGGACTCCAGGTGTGCAGAGAGCACATGTCAATGCAAAGACTCCATTGAGTGATCCAGTGGTATGCACGTCTAGCAGGGTGAAATACCCTATTAACAGATTTGGTTTTGAAGGTTATGCAGCTCACCGTTATGCTTATATAGTGAAAGTGATCGAGGATATTGAGCCCACATGTTTTGAGGAGGCTGTTGGTCATGCTCATTGGGATGCAGCAATGGATGAGGAGATGGCTACATTAGATGCCAATAAGACTTGGGATCTAGTATCGTTGCTGAAGGGAAAGAAAACTATTGGATATAAGTGGGTTTATAAGATTAAGCACAATGCAGATGGTTCTATTAGTAGGTACAAAGCTAGGCTCGTTGCAAAAGGATATGCCCATACATATGGCATAGATTATGAAGAAACCTTCGGTCCAGTTGCTAGGATGGCAATTGTTAGATGTGTGATTACTTTGGCAGCAGCAAAAGGTTGGAGGTTGTAGCAAATAGATGTGAAGAATGCCTTCTTGCATGGTGATTTGTAGGAAGAAGTGTATATGGATCAGCCAACAGGTTATGAAGATTTAGAGCATCCCACGAATGTGTGTAGGTTGAAGAAGGCGCTCTATGGGCTCAAGCAAGCACCTAGAGCATGGTCTGACAAGATCAAAGAGTATCTTGTCAATATTGGCTTTTATGTTTCTAATGCTGATCACTCACTTTATGTGAGAAAGGAAGATGCAGGTTTGGTCATCATAGTCATCTATGTGGATGATTTGATTATTATAGGTGATAATGATAGTGGGATTGCTGAAGTCAAGGACTTTTTGAAGAAGAAGTTTGAGATGAAGGATTTAGGTGAGCTAAGGTACTTCCTTGGCATTGAGGTGAGCAGATGTGATGATGGTATATGGCTGCCCCAAAGATAGTATGGCTTGGGTATGTTTTCCAAGTATGGTATGACAGCATGCAAACCACTTTTAGTCTCGTTGGTGCAAAATGTAAAGTTGAGTGCCAATGTTGGGGATGAGATAGAAGACCCTACTATGTTCAAGAGGATAGTGGGGAGTTTGATCTACATGACCATTACAAGGCCAGACTTAAGCTACAATGTTGGTCTTGTGAGTCAGTTTATGCAAGTACCTAGAAAGCCACATTTGGATGCAGTTAGACGCATATTGAGATATGTGAAGTCCACATTACATTATGGACTTTTCTATGAGGCAAGTACAGATGTACAAGTGTTTGGATACATAGATGCAGATTGGGCTGGTAGTATGTCTAATAGAAGATCTACCAGTGGATACATGTTCTCTCTTGGTAGTGCAGGAGTTACTTGGAGCAGCAAAAAGCAATCTACAGTTGCTTTGTTGAGTACAGAGGCTGAGTATAGAGGTGATGTTGTTGCAGCATGTGAGGTAGTATGGCTGCAAAAGTTATTCGTTGATTTAGATGTACATGTGGAAGGTCCAGTTGTCATTTATTGTGACAACATGAGCAGTATACAATTGGCTAGGAATCCTATGTTCCATGCCAGGACAAAACATATTGAGGTACACTACCACTTTGTGAGAGAGAAGGTACTAGCAGGTGAGATTGACTTAGTGTATGTCAGCACATAGGATCAGATAGCTGACATCTTCACAAAGGCATTGGGTACAAAGAAGCTTCAAAAGTTTCGAAGCTTACTTGGAGTTGCAGAGATGCAATTGAGCTTGAGGGGGAGTGTTGAGATGACAAGCTCAACACATGCAGACATGGACCGCCTAGTTAGATGGGTCCACACGTCTACACTTAGTACGTCAGTGGTCATTATGACTCTCACATGGCCACTGACACATTACTTATTATATTCAAGTTGTTACACCTATTTATAGCTGTAATAGTTATAGCGCTAGTCGACTAGTGTAGTCGGTTATGCATTGTTTGACTTAGTAGGCCACTTTCCTTTATGTTGTATCTTATCTATACTTTGTTACATTGTAAAGTGTGTGGAAGAAGAAGAAAAAACCAGTAAGAAAACGTTTTGGCCTCCATCTCTCTTCTTGTCTCTTGAGTGAGCTTCTCCTTGTGCATTCTGTGTGTGTTCGGCGCAGCATCTTGAGCAAGTCCCCCCACCACGTGATTCTTGACAAATATCACATTGCACTACAAACTAGCTGGCCCTCTTGGCCTGAAAAAATATGTCATTAAAACCTGAAAAAAACTGGCTCTATTGGCCTAAAGGAATCGAGCAATCCTGCTCATATAGATCCCTCCTTAGAAGCAGGTAGATATACAAACACACGCTCCACTCCAAGGGGAAAGAGAGGGCACTCAGCCCTAAACTAAATGCATCAAGTTATGATCCATATCTCTTGCATATACAGCAAGAGGCGTACGCATAACATGTCGTCGAATCAACCTATGGGTCCAAGATAATAGTGGTAGATGGGTCTCGGCTACTCTTCTCATTACCCATATCAACTATCGTCTGCCATATAACGCGTGGTATGATAACATTCCCCACAAGCGACTAGGTCCCATCTCATTATCAATAACAACATCTGGACTAGGACCACCATTGAAAAAGAGGTCCTCCTCATAAGCAAAATTGGCTAATGAATTCGCAAACTAATTCCAATAATGTGGAATGAGCTGAAGAGCTATGCTCTCAAATTCATCAAGTACGGTTAGAGCAGTTTGATGATACACAGAAGGGATAGAATTCTGGACTATATATGTCCCATTAAGTTGACTTAAGATTAGCTGGGAATCCGCTTTTACTAACAACCACCTAATGCCACCTTTCTTGGCAATATTCAATCCCATAATCAGGGCTTTATACTCCGCCATGTTGTTAGTGAATCCCACCCCAAGATAAGCAGCTAATTTCATTGTAACTCTACGTCGGGGATCTCAGATAACTACTCCAACACTCCCTTTTCGATGAGGCTCCCTGGATGCTCCATCAAAGTATAACGTGTACGTCCACAATGGGTTTACACAGCTAGCCATCAGGAACTCCCCTATTCATAATTATGATAATCAAATTTCAATATATTTAGAGGATGAATTGACGGCTCCATCCCACCTTCTTCATTAAGCTCAACAAGGATGCTTGTCTAGATTTGTAAACAGTGATGGTAGAAAACTTTAGTCTCTCACACAAAGGTACTGTCTTCTTTCTCAACCACTTTGTATCCCTTGCTCCACCAGATAAGCCTCCCCTGATGATATCTTTGCTCTAGATATGGGTGCTCCAAATAAGGGATTAACCGCCCCATCGACTAGTTTAAGCTCTCCTTCAGGTCTCAAAGCAGCCCCAGCATGGACCTGCAATGCATTTAGCGTGTTAGCATATTTAGAAATAATAAGGTTTAATCTTATTAAGATTAACCTTATTCTAAAATTCCACTCCTTGTAGAACAACTAATACAATCGTGGACTTTTTTTCACCTATCCGAACTATCTTGTAAGGACCATCCCATCTAGGTTCCAACTTTCATGGAAATAGCTCTCTACCGACATTGTAATGCAGAACTAATTGCTATTTTTTAAAGGTATACTTATTCGCCTTTAGATCATGCAACTGCTTCATCCGACATTTAGCTACCTCCTAATGCAACAAACTCTGCAATTTGAGCTCGTCCAAGTGGGCTATAGTGGTAAACCGCTCAAACAAGGCATCTTCATTACCCAAAGAGTGTGATTGTGAATTTATGGTCTGTAACTCAATTTATAAGGGCAAGAAACGCTCCTCCCTGTAAACTAATTTGAATGGGGTGCAGCCAGTGGCTCGTTTAAACGTCGTATTATACACCCAAACTGCCACATATAATTTTGTATCCCAACCCTATTTCTTTTCAGAGAGTATCTTGGATAGGGTACCCACAAGTTGCTTATTGGTACTTTCAACCTATCCATTGGCTTGCGGATTATAGGGGGTCGTCTTGTTATGCTTAATGCTCCATGCTTCAGTCAGGTTTCTAATTACCTTATTCAAAAAGTGAGTTCCATGGTCCAATATTATTTCCTTTGGGGGACCAAAACTGCAGATGATCTACTCAAATAGGAAACTAGCAGTCTCTTTTGCATTGTCCTACCTCATCACCCATGCTTCTGACCACTTTGTAAAGTAACGAGTTGCTACTATAATGTATCTTTTCTGAGTAGTAGACAATGCGTAATAGGTCCCACATAATCGATCCCCCACTTCTCAAATGGAAGGATAGCCATAATAGGCATAAGTGGACGCTTCTTATTCTTGGGTAATAGCAGTGTCAATGTCGGCCAAAGCAACACTACTCAGTTGCACCTGGATATTAAAATCCAATCCATGGGGTATATATTGTAACTCGGCAGCCATTGGAATGGGGATATAAGTATTTAGTTTGCGAAGAACTTGCTTTAATTTCTTGGCATAGGCCTAGACATTCTCATTTGGCTCTTGGCGTGTTACATTCAAGACACACAACCAATATTGTCCACCCTTCTCAGGGGAAAACTCTCTATGGAAAGCCATAAAGAATTGGGCACTGCTAGTTATGGTTCTGGCTTCAAGACTGTGGTACCATACTGCCGCTCTTCCTTTTAATGTCATGTTGAAGAACATCGTTAGGTGTCCTTCGTCTTGGATTCGATAATTGAACATGAGTGTTTGAAACTCCTTAATGTGGAGTTCTCCATTTTCTTTTGCTAACACATGGAAAATGGGCAACGATGCTCCTAATGTCGGAAAATCCGGTGTCCCTACTGGAATTGCGATAGGTTGTGCCATGGCTACAACCGGATTGACAACAGGAGTTTGTATAGGTAAAACTACACTCCCACTTGTTGTGGGTTAATTAATTGGAAGTAGGGAAGTACTAATGTGAAAGATTTGGATCTAGAGCATGGCTTCTTCAGCTTTGAATGATGTGATCTTTTGGTCTTCATGGTTGATCTTTTTTTCTTCTTCATGGTCTTGTTGGTATTCTTCTTTATGGTGGACTTTGCTTGTACTGACCTTCATGTTCATGTCAATGTCCCCCTCAAGCAAAGACATCATCCTCTTTGAGTTTTGCACAATGACCAAAGCAGCTAGAGTGTCTTCAAAATCTTCAAATGGAAACATGGATGGGACTTGAATGCTCATAACTCCATTTTTCCATGCGTCAATGGGGTTGCAGAGATGACATAAACGTGCATAGCAACCCTTTGTTCGAGGTAAAAGAACATGATTTAACTTTGGCAAGCCATTCTCCTCTACAAATTTCTGACTTAATAAGCATTTTTCCTCCACGTAATCTGTGCCTTTCGGGAAGATGACCAACCACAGAGGATCCTCAAGACCCTTAAAAGTCTGAAGGGAATTCTGAAATACCACTTCATCCATCTGCCATTTCCTATCAATGAGCAAAAGTTTGAGCACATAGAATGCCCATCCAAAGATAGGAGCATTGCACATGCTACTCTTAACCACAAATTGAGGGAATCTGCCAAAGCCTTTCTGAATGCCATCAACTACAATAGCCTGAGGGTTTCCATGATCTGATCCTCTGGTAGTATTGCTGACAAAGCTAGGAGGGACCATCACATATGTTGTGACAGGGTATGACTCTGAGGGCATGGCGTGCACATTGCCAGTCTGACCAACATAAAGAGATTTGTCCATTAAACTGTTGGTAGATATAGATTGACTAATTGCCAAATGCTGAGAGGGGGTGTTGATGACAGACACGAATCTCGACTTGTGCCACATGCTTCTCCACATCTGCGCTGAAGAACAAGTTCTTCCCTCTACAAGATTTCACAACTTCATCTAGGTCGGGCTCGAAGATAGGAAGGCATTCACTATTCCAAGCATTGATGCAAGGAACTGCAATGTCTACAACCACAACTTCAATGTCGGGGCACTTACGTGCAATCATGGCCATGGTTGGCCCTCCAACATAGCCAACACCAATGCAGCAAATCTTCACCATGGCTGTCGAATATGGTGAAACAGAGTGATGGAATGTGTCGATGTGATGGATGTTGCGATGGCAAGGCCCGAGATTGGTGGCAAGCTAACCGACCAGAGAATGGAGGAAATAAAAAACAATAGCAAAAAATGTCTCTTTACCAGACGGATACACTGCTTGATTGTAGAAAACAAGGCCTCATGTAGTTTCCTCATCAGTTTGCTTCTTCTCGAAGCTTGAGATATGGACGTTGATTAAACCCTCACTGTAGCCTCACCACTTTGCTGGCTATGGCTACCTACCAAGGTGGAGCAAGTGGAGATGAGTTGAGAGATAAGCTCTTTGAGTTGACTTGAGAGGTTAAGAGGGGCTGAGAGATCAGAGAAAGGATCATGCCATGCCCGACTAGGCTCATGCCATGCCCGACTAGGCTCTGATACCATGTGAAAGATTTGGATCTAGAGCATGGCTATGGCGGCTTGTAGGCATAGATTGAACTCATGATGACATTGACCAAGGACTGAAGACCACAACTGTTACATAAGTGAATTAGGTTCCAATATGGAAGCTTGGACTCATAAAGGCATTCTTGTGTAAGGAGACAATGACACAGATACTTGAAAGAAAGAGACAAGTACTAATGTATTGTCATATTGTGTGTAGTTGATAGTCAAGTACATCATTTTATAGAGTAGCTTGGTAGCACTTTACATCCACTTTGCATATGGGATTTTTTCTCTCTTCCTAGAATAAACTGCATCTTCCTAGCCTAGTTGTTCCATACAAAGGAGCATACACAGGGTGTGATTGACAAATTCTCAACAACTAAGACTTCCACTTACACTCAAAGAGCGACTCGTAACACCTAGGTTACGAGTCGCTAGAACCACTGCCTCTTATGCACAACAAGTTGGTCCTTTGAGGAGAATAATGGCCTACGATCGCCAACCGTCATCTAGCCCTCTTAGCACGTTCTATTTTTTGTATTTCGGCTTGACAGTCCTTGTTAGAGGACATAAACCAACTACTTGGTCCCTAGAAACCCTAGATTCAAGAACCACCACTTGTTGGCGGCTCCTAGCAAACGCACCACTGATGGGACCTAAAATGGGCCGGCACTGGCTAAGGCACTAGCCGGATCTCATGCCCTCAACAGACAACCCCACCACATGGCCTCGCGGGCCGGGAGTGTCTATCGAGGGATACACTATCCTAGATACTAATCACTCTACGTTTATAATCTGTAATCCAACAAATGTTCTCTTTTCGCATCTCCTTAGAAGGAGATTATACATATATGGGCAATAAATACCACATATCATAGATACAAGGGCACCCCACCACCGGGGCTGATTATCATGGCCCTACTACAGCTCTCCTACATCTTGGGGATTGGCCCCTCGTCGATGTGCTGCTTCCACATATAGACACATTGGAAACAAACTCCCCTTTTAGTGCCAATATATTTAACATTCTAGGAATGCACTGATTCTCACTTATCCATCCCCTTGAACCCACCGTCTCTAGACCTACAGTTGGGTTACTCACTCTCTCTATGTGGGTCAAGTCCTAAAGAAACCAAGTGCTATGCATCCAAGAGCTTGTAATTGATGTTGAGAGAGAGAGAGAGTACGAGAGAGATACACAAGACATGCTCCCAAAGAATGATTCATATTGATGTAGAGTTAGTATATATAGGTGAGACCCAAGTCAAGTGAGAGATGATATATATAGTTGTAACATCCCCACTCAAACAAAGGTCTCTGGCTGCGAGTGAAAAAACCCTTGGGGAGAACAAGGGAAAAACCCAAGCCCCTACACATACCTACGATACAAAAATGATTTACCATAAAGTTTTCTTGAATACAATGATACATGCCTCAATCAGTGAGACAAGAACTTGGAACAATACCAAGTTCATGTCTTAATGAGCTAAAGCAAGCTTCACTAAGAGCTTTTGTGAAGATGTCTCCAACCATTTGATCACTGGGACAATGCTCCACCATAATGGAACCTTTCTTGACTTCATGTCGAACATAATGATAATGAATAGCAATATGCTTTGATTTACTATGTTATATATAGTCTTTGGTAAGACTAATAGCACTTTGGTTATCGCATCGAAGAGGTGTACTAGATGATGAAGGATGTCCCAAATCTGCAAGTAGTTGTCGAAGCCAAACTAGCTCGCGAGCTGCTAATGATGCAGCAACATATTCGGCTTTAGTTGTAGAAACCGCAACACATCGTTGTTTCTTGCTGGACCAAGAAACCAAACATCCATTTACAAAGAAACAATTCCCACTTGTAGATCGCATGGATAAGTGTGAACTTGCCTAATCAGCGTCTGTATATCCAATAAGGTCAAGAGAAGTTGAAGAAGATAAAGAAGAATCCTCTCAACGACGATAAATAAGACCAAATTCCTTAGTACCCTTGAGGTACTTAAGAATACATTTTGCAGCACACCAATGAATAGTGGAAGGGGAAGAAAGATATTGTCCCAAAAAGTTAGCTGCAAATAAAATATCTGGTCTTGTGTTTAAACCAATAAATTGAAGACAACCAACAAGATTAGCAAAAGGTTGATGAATGGCTGATTCTTCATTGCGTGTTGTAGATGTACCCTTGGTAGAGCTTGAAAGAATGGGAGTGTTAGCAGAGTGCACATTTGTCAACCCAAACTTCTTAACAATATCATTAATAAACTTTGTCTGGCGAAGAAGAAGAATGCCTTGTTGTCGGTGTCGTTGAACTTGAATACCCAAACAAGAATGTTTCTCACCAAGATCCACCATTTCAAATGCAGTCGATAAAAGCCTCTTCATAGCATCCAAGAAAGCAATATTATTTGACACAAGAATAGTATCATCAACATATAGAGCAAGAATAATAAAATATTTGTCCTCCCTTTTGATGTAAAGATTTGGGTTAGCAAAACATGCAACAAAACCTTTAGATGTGAGGAACTGATCAATCTTAATATACCAAGCACGAGAGGCTTGCTTCAATCCATATAATGCACGATGAAGCTGACATACAAGATGCTCCTTTCCTGCAATCATAAAACCCTCAGGTTGCTCCATATAGATTTCTTCTTCAAGATCTCCATTGAGAAAAGCCGTTTTAACATCCATTTGGTGAATTTCTAGATCAAATAATGTTGCAAAAGCCAAAATCATACGAACAGTTGTGGAGCGCACAACGGGAGAAAATGTTTCTTGATAATCTACTCCTGCAATCTGTGAGTAACCTTTTGCAACAAGTCGTGCTTTGAACTTATCAAACGATCCATCAGCTTTGGTCTTGGTTTTATAAACCCATTTACATTTGATAGGAACACGATTTGGGGGGAGTTCAGTAAGAATCCATGTACCTTTGGAGATTAAAGAATCGTACTCAGCTTGCATAGCTTCTTGCCATTGATCCCTTTGAGACGAATTGATAGCTTCCATATACGATATTGGATCCTCTTGGACAGACATAGCATCATCAAAGACATCATATTCAATAGAATAGAATCCATGCTCTATCTCAATAGGAAGATCAACATAGATCTCCAAATTTTCATCAATCTTCTTTGGAGGTGGAGGAGGTTTATGATCATCAGAATTAGTAGAATCACAAAGCAAGTAAGGAAATGCACTAAGCAAAGATTGTGTATCATCTGAAACATCTGATGACCATGTGCCACCCATAGTCTTCTCATCAAATATAGCATCACGACTAATGATAACCTTTTGAGAAGAAGGATCATAAAATTTGTAACCTTTGGAATGATCTGAATAACCAAGAAAAATAACCTTCAAACCTGGAGGATCCAACTTATGTCGAGTGTCCTTGGGCACATGAATATAAGCAATGCAGCCAAATGTGCGAAAGTGAGAGACTGAAGGTGTCTTCCCTGTCCAAATTGTTATAGGAATTTTACCAGCAGGTGCAGTAGTTGGAAGATGATTTTGAATAAAAACAGCTGTTAGAAGTGCTTCAGTCTAAAACTTTCGAGACAAACCAGAGTGTATAAGCATGCAACTTATAGCATTAAGAATCGTGCGATTTTTGCGCTCAGCAACACCATTTTGCTGAGGAGAATAAGGAACTGTAAACTCATGATGAATACCTTGATCCTTACAGAAGTCATCAAATAGATTGGATACATATTCACCGCCGTTGTCACTGCAAAGCGTCTTTATAGAGAATCTAGTTTGAAGCTCCACACTTATCTTGTATTGTTTAAATATAGATAAAGCCTCAGACTTATGTCGAAGAAGATAGACATGTGTGTACCGTGAGAAATCATCAATGAAAGTTATAAAATATCGATATTGAGACTTTGAGGCAGGAAAAGGACCGCAAATATCGGTATGAACCAAATCCAAGAGAGCACAGGAATGTGATGAAGTAGAAGTGTGGAAAGGCAAACAATTGTGTTTTCCAAGTGCACAGTACTCACATATTCCCATACGTGGATGAGATTTAAGATCCATACCTTGCACAAGACCATGACGATGAAGATCAAGAATTTTGGCAAAATCGGAGTGTGCAAATCATTGATGTCATAATTTGCAATCTGCATCTCCAGGGGCAGTAACAACATTTGCAACTGTATCATTCAATGATAGCTCAAATAGATTACCATGTCGAGGAGCCACTGTTATAGTATGCCCGTCTTTCTCTATACGACATTGATTATGATCAAAGCCAACAAACAAACCAAGATCAACTAGTCGAGCAACAGAAAGAAGATTTCTTTGCAAATCTGGAACATGAAGAACTCCTCTTAATATTCTAGTGGATGAAACAATCCCCAGATATAAATCACCCACTCCTTTGACTTGACAAGTCGTATCATCCACAAGGTAAACAAACTTCTTGACAGGAAGAGAATGATAATTGTGAAGCCACTGCGATTGGTATGTCATGTTTCCGGTGGCATCTGAATCAACGATGAATAGAGAACCATCATGAACATGAAGTACCTTTTCTGGAGAGATATCATAATGAACGAAATTGAGCTCCTGATGAGTATGATCATCATCAGTTGTAGTTTGTTGAACAACATAAGCTCGAGAACGTTCTTCATCATATCTGCGTTTATAACAACGACGAGATGGATGATCTATATGTGCACAATAATCACAAGGAGGAAAACTTTTGGACGAGCGAGGTTGCTTTGTAGTAACTCCATGCTCCTCATCATATTGACGTGCCCAGCAATCAGAAGCCACATGACCTTTCTTATCACAATAAGAACAATGTTTGTTAGGATAAGCAAGACGAGAAGATTTACTACCTGGATTAGGGCATCCACCCTGCTGAAAACGTGAAGCAGGACGCTTGCGAGCAACAAAAGCAGCATCAAAATCCCTTTGTTCCGGAGTGACCAAAACAGCATCAGATTTTTCCAAATGATGCTCATGACGTTGAGAATATTCAATAAGAGATATACATGCTTTGTCAAAGTGGATATCATCCTTGTTAGACAAAATAGTGATGATATTGTCATATAAAGGATCTTTGATGGTATGAAGAAGTTGAGTAACAATCTGATTTTTAGCAACAGGAGCGCCGGCAGCACCAAGCTGATTGATAATGTCTTTAAAAGCCTCGATATGAGAGTGCATAGAGGTACCAACCTTATATTGAAGATTCTTCAAACAAGTTTGGAGATATAAAATTTCAATGACCGATTTCTTCTCAAACGTTGAGATAAGATACTCCCAAATAGCATGAGAGGTTTTTAGATGAAAGACATCCAACATAAGTGAGTCAGGACGACGAATCCAATCAGTATGATCAATTTTCCATTGTTCAAATAATGGACCATCAGTAATCACAGAATTGTTATTCATCGCATCAATAGGTTGAACTGGGCAAGACAGGTCGCCCAAAACAATATCAAATAATTCGTCACCTTCAAGAATTAGCATCATCTTTGCTTTCCACCCAGGAAAGCCTTGTCCTTGGAAGAAGGGAACCGAACGTTGGCCAGACGGATATCCGTTAACAATTATGCAATTGGCCATGCCTGTATGTCGAGAGAAAACAAATAAGATGAGATCGCAGAATCTGCAAACCATGATCAAGACGAGCGTAGTTGAGACGCATGACAATCAAAATAGGGATATGCCCATAAGAATGACGAAAAGTATTGAGTGACTAAAAAGAAAGCCCGAAATAGAGAGGCGTAACGTGCAAGACGAGATGACGCATATAAGAAAAGTGCTATTTCAGTCGAGCAAAGAACGTGAACGATAATAAAACATCGCTAAAAAGAGCAAGATGTTTGCTTGTTGTAATCAACATCATTAACAAAGACGAGCGATTAATAAACTATAATTGGGGATTAACGAACTGTAATTAGAAATACAGTTTTAAATAAAGAATCGCAAATTCGAGCAGAATTGCTGTCTTGAATCCTGAACTGTCATAACTTTTGATCCAGAACTCCGATTGACAAGCGGTTTTGACAAGATTCGAGAGCACGACGAGAGCTATGCAGTTGGACCTGGTTTTTTTTTTAAAGACAAAATTAACTAATACTTCTAATTTGAACAAGTTCATGTATCAAATCATCACTTGTGCAAAGAATTCATCAACTATAAACAATGAAACAACTTATCTTCCTTGTTGTTGCTATGCATCCATAGCTCTGATACCATGTTGAGAGAGAGAGAGAGTACGAGAGAGATACACAAGACATGCTCCCAAAGAATGATTCATATTGATGTAGAGTTAGTATATATAGGTGAGACCCAAGTCAAGTGAGAGATGATATATATAGTTGTAACAATTGATACCATTTGACGATGCTTGATACAAATGTGTATATGATTAAGTGCTCAAACAATTGGAAAAACAGCCTCATGCATTGTGCAAATCCATTATTTTCATGGTTCCATACACTAACATATAATTGTTGTAATCATAGAAGACACCGAGCCTTACACTCGTGATGTACTTCCCCTTATTTAACTTAACATCATCCTATATGAATAATGCAGCAAATACATCAGATTTTATATTATATTTCATCACTCAAACTTCCCTCCTCCCCTACCGTTTAAGGTTTTGCCTCGTTGCATAGATAAAAATGTGATTTTCTATATATTTCACATGAAATAAGTAGTAAATACTCACAAAAACATATAAATGGAGATAACCTGAGGCAAAACCTCATGATTTATCCTCACTATACACTCACAGACACATCCATAATTTTGCTTGTCCGTTCCCTATTTTTGCCCCTTTTAAAAAACATTTTTCTTCATTTTTTCCTTATTTTTTAATTTATTATCAATAAAAATGGAAGAAAATTAGCATTATTTTAGAGATCTAGCTCTTGAGTCTTTAAATAGCAAACATGTAGATTTTATTGGTGTTTTGTTTCATGCTTTTTTCATTTTAAGCCCAAAAATCCCATTTTTACTCTAAAAGCCATGCTTTTCGGGTTTTTTTCATTTATTTCTCACATTTTAAGTGTATATTTTCTGATTTTTTTATTATGAAAGACTAAAACCAGCAGCAAACATCATGTTCATCAATTTTTAGTCCGTATGAGCATTATTAACCTCATCAAATATGGAAAAAGAGCCATTTTCTTTGTAAAAATGCAATTACTGTGTATTTTTTATTATTTCGGGTTTTAAAACTTGTTGTGGGTCTGCAAAGCAGACCCTGTTTGATTCTCAACTTGCCTCCACACTGCCATCTTCAGCCCACCTTTGGTTTTCGGTACCGCGCTGGACGAGCATTCACCAACCGGGCTTCATTCTTCTTCACACACAGGAACTGCCCCTTGTAGGAGAGAGAGGGAGGAGAGAGAAAGATTGAAATCTAATCTCCACAATCGGACAACCATTTAACATGCAGTCTGGAATGATGAGAAGTGAAGATCAAGTGTAGATCAGGCATGTTATCAGTTGGGGAGGTTGCTTACAGCCCCCATAACCGATCTCCATCAAGTGTTGAGAAAATGGCGCCTTCTCCCTGCTCACACCCGAAAAAAACACCCTCCCCCCCCCCCCTCAAATTCATTTTTCTTAAGGGGCCCCCAAAAGGCATACCCTTTATCATCCTTTAAGTCCATTTTCACTTAACATTTGACCTTGGCCTCCTTGGCACTCCCATTTCCGCGTCCGGTACCCAAATTGCAGTCCAAAAAATCCTAGGCCCCCGTCTTGAAGTCCTCCAGTGCCAGGCATCTCCCAGGTTCCTATCTGGCACGCCAAATATTTATGAAAATTCATCAACTGTCGTCAAGTGGGTCTTTTAAGCCTTTTCCGGGCATTCCTGCTTAAAATCGTACTTATTGCCACATCTGTGAATAAACTAGACCATTGAAGATATTGTAAGGTCTTATTGTGGCAAAGAACTGAAATGGTGGATTGAACATTTACCTTGGTGGAGTTTGCTTATAATGCTTCTTTCAACAAACAATCAAGATGTCACCATTCCAAGCCTTGTATGGGCAAGAATGTCATACACCTCTAAACTTCTCAGATCCCACTCTCAAAGTAGAGGCTTCTAAGGCTATGCTTGAAGAGATGGATGAACAAATCAAATTGATCTGACATCAAGCTACTCAAGATCGACAAAAATCCTATGCAGATCTTGAAAGATCCATAAGAACATTCAAGGAATGTGACATGTTGTTTATAAGGGTAAGACCCAAAAAGAGCTCATTATCCTTGGGGAAATACAGAAAGCTTAGTCCAAGGGACTGTGGACCATATGAAGTAATCAAAGTAATGGAAAGGTAAGCCTACAAGCTTAAATTACCACCCTATCTCAAGATTCACAATGTATTTCATGTAAGTCTATTGAAGCCTTATGTACCAAACCCCGATCATGTGCTTAATGATGAACAAATAGCCATGCCCACCCAAGGGATTTTGGAAATGCAATCCAAGAAGATTCTAGATGCAAGGGAAAAACCTCTAAGAAGTCAAATTCTAAGAGAATACCTAGTACAATGGAAGGATTATCTTGAAGGAGATGCCACGTGGATTGATGAGGTAACCCTTATGAAAGAATATCCCCAATTTCTCTCGAGATGAGGACATATTGATTTCTCTAAGGAGGAAAGAATGTAATGTCCCCATTACTTAGTTTATTTTAATAAAAAATTTTGATATATGTTGCACATCCACACATGGAAAAAATTGCAGAATCTCTACAAGATTTACAAGAACCAGGACTGGTTTACTAGAATAGTCTTAAATCTCTAGTATCATGTTTAGATGACTTAATTTTCACTTTAGATGGATTCAAATATATACTCTGACTTATTTTGAAGGGAATAAGTCATCCATGATAAAAGATCGATAAAATAATGCGATTTAAGAAAATCATTACTTTCGCCTATTTGTGATAAAATTTTGCAATTTTGCTCGCAATTGCTTTGTCGACCAGATGCATTTCAATTGTTTTAAGTATCCAAACGTCTATATTTGGAGTTCATACGGCGAAGTTATGATCTAAACAAGTTGTAGGGCAGAAATAAACGAAATTATTTGTCATCAATGGTGTCATCAAAAACGCCAAAAGGAGGCACCCTCTCTTTACCCCCCTCTCACTACTATATAAACAGGGGTAGAGCGTCATGTGAATGACACACAACGACCCATGCAGAAGTCTCTCTGCTGCTATTGATGCAACGAAGCTTTGTTTGCAAATCAACCGAGCCTCTCTTTGTCTCTCTCTCTCTCCACTCCTATGCCAAAGCGCTGCCCAAACCCATCAAGCTTCTTCCATGGCTCCCAAGAGACGTCGAGATGCTAAGCGAGGTCACGCTCAGAGATCTCCCCAACATGAGGAAGTGGTCGCCGCTGTTGCTGACAAAACTCAACAACACGATACTGAAGCACAAGCGGAAGTTAACCTCGAACCCATTCAAACTGAAGAACCAGCCATTCCACAACTAATTAAGGTCGCAGCTATAAACCATCAGCACGATGGATGGTTTAATGGAGATAATCAGGTTAGTACATAAGAAAATGATCATGATTGGTTAGAAATCACTTAGACTTGTAAAAGAATATTAATATTACCAAATGAGAGCAGATTTTTGAGCCCAGGATGTGCCTAAAATTTTCCAAAAAATCCGAAATTTATGGAAAAAATATTTAACATCAAAGGCGGCGGCCGCAGCTAGGACGATTTTAGGCACCAAGTGAAAAACGACTTTTAAAAGGCACCCGAGTGACACTTGTGGATTTTTTATAATTTTTTCAACTACAGTACGGGATGCCAGGAGCTGCCTTTCAGTACGGGATGTCGAGACGGACGTGCAAGATTTTTTAGAGGTTGAAACGGAGCCCAAACGAGGAAGAGGCCAAAAATTGGCCAAGATTTGAAAAGGTGGACAAAATTTTAGGCCAAAGGGGGGTGCCCTTTGGGATTTTAACCCCCTCCCCCCCCCCCCCCCCCCCCCCCCTCCCCTTTCAAATGTTTTGTGGATATATGGCGGCATCTTCAGGTAGAGATGGCGGCGCAAATTTCGCCCCCCCCCTCCCCCCACAAAATCGAATTCTAGGCTGCAAAGTACCACCTACAACAGAGATTGGCCATCAACTTCTCCCTCTTGCCTGACTCTATCGCCGGTCTTCGCGTGAGATATGGCTTTTTGGATGAAGAGATTAGAATCTGGTCTTTCTCTCTCCTCCCTCTCTCTCCTCTCTATGGGCTGTTCATGTGCACCATCTTGAAGGAGGAATCGAGAGGGAGAATGAAGGAAATGGTAATGGGGATTGATGGAGATGTTGAAGATTGATGTATAGCATTGGATTAAGATCAATGGAGGCTCCGTCTGCTGGTTATGCAGTCATTTAAGGCGTCTCGGGTTACGTAAAAACACGGTATGACCATTTTTATGAAGCAAAATGAAGGATTTTTTATAGTTTATGATGATAATGATGTTTTTATTGGATGAAAATTTGTTTCTGTGCTGGTTGCATTATGAGTAATTGTTGTTCATAAAAAAAATCTTGATTTTGCAATGATTTACATGCTCTATTTAATTCCTGTAAACCCGAAATGTAGTTTTTAAGCGGTAAAATGGTAGTTTTTTCATTTCGAGTGGGTAAAATGTGTTCCCATGAGGGAAAAATGGAAGATAAATTGAATATTAGTATGCTGAAGTGATTGGAATAAGAAAAATCAGAAAATAACATATTTTATTGCCAAATAAATCAAGAAAATAGAGAAAATAAGGAAAAAAATAGAAATATGTCTTACAAAAATAAGAAAAAATATAATGATTGTTTGTGGATGTATGGTAGTGGAAAAGCATGAGGTTTAGCCTTAGTTTGCCCTATCTCCTTGTGAAAGTTTGTGATTTCCTGCTTTTTATACATCAAAACATGACAAAATGAACCTCTACACCTATACAACGAAAGCAATACCTAAACGTAAGGGGTTGAGATATTTGAATGGTGTGATTTGCGTGCTGATTGTTGCTAATTTTCTGATGCATATCTTGACATAGAGTTCATTGTATCTTAATTAAGAGGATAGTAGCACGAGTGTTGTCTTAGTGCTATCCTTAAATTGCCACAACGAGTTAGCGAATGAGCATTTGAAAGCCTGGTTGTGCACAACACGTGTCTCGTTGAAAATTATGTTTGAGCACTTTAGGATCATCCACTTTTGCATGTGCATGTCAACCATGGTATCAGAATAAGAAGGACTAGATTGATGCATAGCACCTGTTTTCAATGACAATGACCCATGCATGCTTAAGTGTGGAAAGGCATCCTAAGCCGTAGTATAGTTGTTCGTTTCTTGGGGGATTATTTGGTAAGGACACATGGTATCTCCTGGAATACTTGCAAAATGAAATAGTGGAGTTTGTTCGTTTGTTTTATATGTTGAGCAGTGTATCAAGGGACCAATCCCTATGGTGTAGGAGAGCTGCAATGGGACCACGGTGTTTCCACCGAGAGGTTGCCTCCCATGTATGTGATTGTCGTGGCATTTATTACCAATGTGTAAGGGTTCTCCCTCTGAGGAGTTTATAGAAAGGGAAACGTTGGACTACAAAACTATAAAACTATAAACGTATAGATTAGGCTTTAGGACGGTTTGTCCTTTAGCAGTAAATTGACGCTTCTAGCCCGCGAGGCCGTGAGGGTGTATTTGTCTATCATGAGCATGAGGTCTGGCTAGTGCCATAGCGAGTGCCGGCCCATTTGAGGTCCCATCACCAAATTCTTTTTAAGAAGGAACACTGAAATTGATGAAGGGGATATATTCTATGCATCGCATTGACAACTAGTAAAAATGTCTTATGGTTATGACTACTTTTGGATTTGTGAATGATGAGTTTTGGCTCTTATGATTCTGGGCTTGGACAGTCGGACGAATTGTGGATTGTGGCGGTTTGGGACATTGGGGTCCCCAATCCAATTCTCCCTTACACTCTGCGGAGTGTGGAAAAACTCACATGTGGTTGGGGGTCTTATACTCCCGAGGGAGGTCAGTGTTTTTTATTTTGATCACTCGAGCACCTGAGAGGGCAAAGGGCCAAGTGGTAAGTGCCCCTGTTATGTAGGATGGCTCCTGAGGCTCAGGGAAGCTTAGAGGGGTTCTGAGCCATTAAATTTTCTTGTTAACCACGGACGGAGTGTGATCACATACATCCCAATCCTGAGGGATTAGAAGGTCCTATCCTAGGCTGAACAGTGTCTTTCTGCGGAAATACGATTTTGTACCACTCTGCGGAGTGATGACTCTAGATGTTATTATAAAATAAAGTATCTGATTTTTTGAAATTTTTTAAATGTGCTAAAGGGTGAGTTTAATGAACCTAGTCTAACAGAGTAATAAAAGGAAGCTGATTTTATATGTCCAAACAGTGTGGTAGTAGGCTTTGCTAATTAGAAAACTAAGCAAACCCATTGAGGAAAGTGGATAAATTGTGACCCTCCCAATATCGGTAGGATTAGTTATCAGGTTTAACACCGTTTTAGGGGTTCAGAGCTGAGATTTTGTCTTATGGATAGGGGGATTGAGTTACATTCTCCCCCGTCTCTCACTCTCTTTGAACCAAGTGCGGTGTTAACCTCACTCCTACCTTTGATTGATTACAAAGTGGTCTTTCTCAGGTGGGCATTAGATTGCTGTTAGGGGTGACTTGTCTATGCTTCCCCTGTGAAGTAGAACTGAGATTCCCATGTTCAACTAAGTCCAAGGTTTCCCATGGGGAGACGGGATGGTAATGTGTATGGATATGAATTTCAGTCGACTACTAGAGAACTCCTGTGAGTCTGTTGGAGGAGGAACCTCACAGATATGCACATGCAAAAATATGCTCAAACATAATTTTCAATTAGAAATGTATCGTGACAACCAAGCTTTCCAATGCTCATTCACTAACTCGTTGGGGCGATGTAAGGATAGCACCGAGAAAACGCGCACACTACTATCCTCTTAATTAAAATACAATGAATCCTATAGCATGATATTCATAAGCAAAATTAGCAATAAACTGCACTCAAATCGCATCATTCAAACACCCCACCCCCTATGTTTAGGTAGTGCTTCCGTTGCATAGGTGTAGGGTTCATTTTGTCATGTTTTGATGTATGAAAAGTAATAAATCACAAACTTTGACAAAGAGATAGGCCAAACTAAGGCTAAACCTTATGCTCCACCACTACCATACATTTACAAATACTCATTGTATTTTTTCTTATTTTTATGAAGTGTATCTTTATTTTTCCCTTATTTTTAGTATTTATTTGACAATAAACACTATTATTCTTTGATTTTTCTTATACCAATCATTTCATCAAACTACAATTCAATTTTATTTTCCATTTTTTCTCATAGGAACACATTTCACCCACCCGAAACGACAAAACCTTCATTTTACCCTTAAACATCGCATTTATGGTTTTGTGGGATTTAAATAGTGCATGTAAATCATTATGAAATCAGAATTTTTTGATAGACAGTAGTTAAACATGGTGCAACCAGCACTCAAATAACTTTTCATCGCATAAGAACATCATTTCCCTCATAAAAGGTCAAAAAACCTTCATTTCCTTCATAAAAATTAGTCATATCATGTTTCTACGAAACCAGAGACGCATTAAATGGCTGCGTGATTAGGGGACGGATCCTCCATTGCTTTCAATTCCATGCTGCACATCAAGCTTTAGTATCTCCATTAATCTCCATCATCATTTGCTTCAATCTCCTTCAAGATAATGGGCATTGAACAACCCATAGAGGGGAGAGAGAGTGGGGAGAGAGAAAGACTAAAAAATGAGATTTTTTAATCCTCCATTAACCCTGATCGAGAATCTCCCTCTCTCTCCCCAAACATATTTGCATTGGAGAGGCATCGAGCAAAAATAAGGAGGCGCATTGACGCTTCCCTCTGTTCGACAGTTTTTGCATTAGTTTCAAGGTTTTTATTAAGCATAAGGTTTAAAACATTAAAATAATTGGTTCATCTTTTTGTATTCACATTTTTCCGTAAGTGGATATTTCGGTTTGGAGGAGACAAAAAAACTCTGATTTGTAATCCGATTGGACAAGCAGCTTAATGGTGTCGAACTCCATTAACCTAGCCTCTCCCACTCACTTTACAGCTTCCCGATCCGGTAGCTGCTTTATAACGCTGAACCTGCAAGGATTAAAAGGGGGGTCAAATGACCTTCGATTGACAAACTGAGACTTGTGCTGGATTCCTGATGTCGAAATGCATCTAGGATAACTCTAGCTCAGCCATTAGCCATCATTTGATTTTTCATGAAAATTGGCTTGTTGACTTGTCTCAGCCATGCTTTTGCTTTAAAAAAAGCTCGAACCGCTTCTAGATCGACTTAAATTTGGCTCCTAAAATGCACCTCTAGCAAGTATAGCCCATGTGTCTTATTTGTCAAATACAGAATTGGCTACTCTCTAATGTAGTGCAGTGCTATGTCCACTATTTCAAGCCAAGGTTGGACTTTCTTTGAGTAATTTATGGAATATATCTTGCTAGATTGTTGAGATAGTAAACTCAACTTGTACAGACATTGATGATGGACTACCTGGTTAGATGGATCTGTGCATCTACACTTAGCACATTGGTAGTCATTATGATTCTCACATGGATGCTGACTTATCACTTATTATATTTGGTTTGTTATACCTACCCATAGCTAGCATAGTTATAGCTTCAGTCAATTAGTATAGTCATTTATGCATTGTTTGACTTAGTAGGCCACTTTTCTTTATGTTGTATCTTATCTATACTTTATGCAAATTGTATTGTGTGAGGAAGAAGAAAAGAAAATCAGCAAGAAAATATTTTGGCCTCCATCTCTCTTCTTATATTCTTGAGTGAGCTTGTTCTTGTATGTATGGTGGGTATTTGGCACAGCAACTCAAGCAAGTCCCTCCATCATGTGATTTCTGACATGGTATTAGAGTAGTGCCACTAAGAGAGACTAACTTTGAATGTCAAAGTAAAGGAGAAGAGGCAAGGATTTGAGCAAGTAAGAAATGGCTAAGAAGCTCTCCCATTCTTTCACTTTCTTTTAGATAGTGCTTGTGGAGGTACCAAAATCATGGCAAAGCAAAAAAACTTAGATTGCTATGAGATTTAGTATGCAAGCAAAGCGCTATATATTCTACAAATATGACATTTAGGACTGTTTTGCTACTTTTTAGCCATTTGAGATCATTTTGGGCCTTGTTTTTGGGTCTCAAGATTGTAGACAATAGTTTCAGGGTATACTACGATTTAGCTTGTGTTAATCGAAAGTGGATGCACATGTTACAAATTTCAAATCTGTAAGTTTTAAGATGTTTGTTAGGAAGAAAACAAAAGCCTTATCTGCAAATATGTTCTAGATTACATTAACTATTGAGCAATTAGTGAAAAAGGTTGCTTGGTATAGTGTTGTGTACTTGTTGTGAAAGGTTATAGAAGACTTGCTTGCTATTGTGTATAAATTTTATGATAATGACAAACAATAGTGAAAATCCCATCATTGATAAGTTGGACAAGAACAACTACCCATTGTGGAAGTTTCGTGTGACAAAATTCCTTATTGGCTAATATCTTTATGAGTTTGTTTCAGATCAAGAAAAGGAGCTAGAGCTGAGTAACCCTACAACTGCAAATGAATTAAAGACAAGTAATGAATAGAATGAAAAGGACAAAGAGATGATATATTGGCTATTTGCAGTCATTGATAATACTATATGGAGCATATTAGAAATGCAAAATCTTCACATGCAACTTGGACAATTTTTGAGAATATGCTTTTAGTAAATACAAAGGCATAGAAGGTTCAACTCAAGGAATAGTTGAATACTTTGAAGAAAGGAAAACTATCTATCAATGAGTATGTTTTAAAGGTGAGGAGCATTATAGATACTTTGGTGGCAGCGATTGATGAAATATTTGATGATGATGATTTACTTTCATCTACATTGGGTGGCTTTAATAACGAGCAGACTTGGAAATCATTTGTCACTTATATATATGACAGAAGCCATTTCTAGATTTTGATGAGTTGGTCTCTCTCATGATTACGGAAGAGATCAATATATGCAGAGTGACATCTTAAAAAAATGGTCAATAGGTCAAAAAATTTTACTCAAGTTTAGGAAAAGTGGATGTGGTAGATCCTTTTCAAGAGGCCATGGTATGGGACATGCTGGTGATAACTAGCCAAACAAGTTAAATCAATAATTTGGTGAAATAAAAGCTTCAGGAGGCTGCGTAAACTTGAGGTAGGGAGAGCTCTAGAGGAAGAGGTGGATGGAAGAATAGAGGTTCTGGAAATTTTGGTATTGTTTGTCATTATTGTGGCAAAATAGACCATATTATAGCCCATTGTTATGCTAATTATAAGAAGGATGATATCGTAGTGGTAAATTGCAACAAGGAAATTGTGCATCATCTTCAAGGTAAAATGAAGACAAAAATGAGAGTTTGTTTATTATAAAACATATAACAAATGCTGTTACATGAAAGGGGACACATAATGATGTATGGTATGTCGATTCAGGTGCATCTATATAACCAACCATACTAAATGGTTTGGAGAGATACATGATTTACAAAATCCAAGTTATGTGCAAATGGGTGATGATTCACACATTGAGAAGGTTCCCTTTTCCTTACATGATGGCCAAACAAATAGTTTGTTAGATGTATTACATGTGCTATCAATCACAAACAATTTAGTATCTGTTAGCCAAATGGTAGAGCAAGGGTTGCAGGTTTAATTTAATGCAAAAGGTTATTTTCTAGAAAAATTTAATGATAAGTGCAAGCTGGTCACAAAAGGAAGTAGATTTGGCCTTATGTTCACTTTAGATGTTGGAATTCTTACTATGAATGCTGCAATGTATGCTAAAAGAAAAGGAGTGGTTTGCAGATATTGAAATATGGCCTAAATGTATTGGACATGCGAATGTGCAAAGGTTGAAATTAATGTAGTCCAAATGATTGGTTACATGGTTGAATACTTTTAGAGTTGTAGAATTTCATAAAGTATGTGAAGCATGTCAGTTTAATAAGTAAGCAAGACAACCATTTTTGCATGACAGAGATGTGAGTAGAAATATACTTGATGTTGTGCATATATATATTTGGGGACCTATACAAAACATATCTCTTGGTGGCATGATTGAGTGTATTTCATGAAGGAAAAGAGTGATGTATTTGAGCACATCAAAACTTTCAAGGCTACTGTTGAAAGAGAAACAAGCTTGAAAACCAATTGCTTGAGGTTAGATGGAAGGGAAGAGTATCTCTCTAATGAGTTTAGTAACTTCTTGAGGTCTCATGGGATAAAGAGATAATTTACTTGTAGGTATATTCCACAACAAAATGGGATCATAGAAAGAAAAATATGCATATTGCAAATTTGCACATGTATTGATGGCTAAAAAGAATTTATCAAAACATTTTTGGTTTAAAGCTATTCATACTACTTTCTATACTATGAACATAACTCCCATAATTGCAGTTCATGGCATGACCCTTAAGAAATGCTTTACATGCAAAAAGCCTAATGTGTCACACTTGAAAGTGTTTGGTCGTATCACATATGTTCATGTGCTAGATGATCTACAAAAGAAGCTTGATTCAAAGGTTGAAATTTTTATTTTCATTGGATACTCTTTAAAGTAAAAAGGGTATTGTTGTTATAACCCTATCATAGGTGAGTTCAAAGTGACTAGGGATGCTATTTTTTTTAATGAGATGAGAAATTAGTATGGATTTAGTGGTGACACATTGGATGATGATGATGATTATGATAGATATATGTAGAAAGAAAAGTAAGAATCATAGAGACTTAATGGACGAGAAACATCATATGGTACTAGATCTATAGTTAGTCTTTGGTCTAGGAGACTAAGGAGCACTTCCACATCTTCAGGTGTGTATCTGCTAGTGTGACATGTAAAGAAAAAGAGAAGAAGAAAGTGTTAGATGGTAATGATATATCTACTAGTCATTTGGGGTTTGATGGACATTCCAGTGGTTTAGATAGTTTGGATGATGAGTATGGTATTCCTTCAGTCAAAACACTAGTTATATAGAGAGCACATGGTAATATAAAGGCTCTACTAAGTGATCTAGTGGTATGAAGGTCTAGTAGGGTCAGATACCCTATTAAAATATTTGGTTTTGAAGGTTATGAGCCTCACTATTATGCTTATATGGCAAAGGTGATTGAGGATATTGAGTCCACTTGTTTTGAGGATGTTGTTAGTCATGCTCATTCAAATGCAGCAATAGATGAGGAGATGACTGCATTAGAAGCCATTAAGACTTGGGATCTAGTACCATTTTCTAAGGGCAAGAAAGCTATTGGATGTAAGTGGTTTTACAAAATCAAGCATAATGTAGATGATTCTATTTGCATGTATAAGGCTAGGCAGGTTGCAAAAGGCTATGCTTCAACATATGTCATAAATGATTCAATCTAGTTGCTAGAATGGAGTTTGTAGCAAATGGATGTCAAGAATGTCTTCTTGCGTGGTGAATTACAAGAAGAGGTATATATGGAGTAGCCAATAGGTTATGAGAATTTAGAGCATCCCACATATGTGTGCAAGCTAAATAAGGTGCTCTATATAACTGAAGCAAGCATCTAGAGAATGGTATGATAAGATTGGAGAGTGACTTATCAACATTGGCTTTTATGGTGCTGATGTTGATCACTCACTTTATGTGAGAAAGAAAGATGCAAGCTTGGTCATCATAGTCATCTATGTGAATGACTTGATTAGTACATGTGATAGTGATGACAGTGGAATCCCTAAAGTTAAGGACCTTTTGAAGAAGAAGTTTGAGATGAAGGATTTGGGTGATCTAAGGTACTTTCTTGGTATTGAGATGATCAGATGTGATTATGGTATAAGGCTATCCCAAAGACAATCTTTGTAAATTTGCTGTTTTGAAGCAAGCCACGAAGATATGGAGGGGTACAAACCATGATAAACGTATTCTTCTTGAGATCCTTCCAGCTGTCATGGACTTTTTAATATCCTGAGATATTTTGAATTTGAAACTCTGCACCGTTACCTTGTCAGGAATCTCTCACTTTAGAGATGAAAGACTTGGCAATGGCAAATCTTCGATATTCCCATACCTATCCGCTTTAGAGGAAACCCCATACTATGCATAATATATAAAAACCTTGCATTCACTAAAAAAAGACACAGTTTAATCGGCATAAATAATGTCTGTCAATACCTTATGAATGGCATGGAAAGTCCCACTTAGGCTTTCCACAAG
This sequence comes from Lygodium microphyllum, assembly GCF_053477565.2. Classification (NCBI taxonomy): domain Eukaryota; kingdom Viridiplantae; phylum Streptophyta; class Polypodiopsida; order Schizaeales; family Lygodiaceae; genus Lygodium; species Lygodium microphyllum. Next base: position 129,265,454 of record NC_141151.1, read on the forward strand.
TTGCCATTCAATACTTGTTAACGGAAAGATATCTACAATGACGAACCGTTTGTTAGAACTTGCATAAATGGAAAATAATTATATACGTTATTCAACTAATAACTTACAATGTGTTTGTTGGGGAACACGTTCGTTTGGAGGCGTGCATATCCTTGGCCATGTAAACATGTTGCACCTTGACAAACCAGCCTTCGGGCATAATTTTTAAGGCAATGATACGCCCCTTCCAGTGATGTTTTATATCATCTCGTTTTCTTCTTTTCACCTTATGAGAGCCCTTGCAAGATGGCAGCATGGTAACCCAATTATTTACAGCAAAGGTTTTGGGCTCAAAATTTCCATATGCTCCCTAGCTATAGACTACGCAAGAGTGTATTAAATGAGAAGGGCGCCTGGAGGAAGCCATGAAAAGAATGAAAGCGCAGAGAAAGAAGCTCAAAGAGGGGTGAATGAACTAAAAAGTAGCGCCAAGAACACAAATGAGTATGTAATGGGCACCAAAAACAATATTGAAAGATCTCCCGACTTTCAAAAAACTCATTATTAATTTCATCAAATCTTTGTCACATATTTTGTCAGATTTGTAAGTAAATAACGTCTTTGGGACTCCAAAACATGTCAGACTTTAGGGGTCTTGGCTAAAAAAGAAGAGAGAATCACGAAATGGACTCCACTATCTCTAAAAAAGAGGAGACAATAATACCATATTCTTGCACACGTGGCGAACTCTCTTTGGCCCTTTCCTTAATCCCGTGATTAACAAAAGTGCATTTCTTGAAGCGTTTTTGGCCCTTTCCTTAATCCCGTGATTAACAAAGAGATACTACATAGTTAAAGCTTGATGATGCTTGAATACCTTGTTGAGCAAGTCTTCATCAATGGATCTTCAAAAAATCTTAAAATTGAGTTTATACTTGTTGGAATCTGAGCTCGGATTCATCTTAGAGAGAGTGGCAAATCTCCAATGGAGTGAGAAGATTGAGAAGAGTGAGTTGGAAGAGGAGCTTGATTATGCTACTTGATGGTCTTCTAAATCTTCCAAGTCTTCAAGAACTCCCAAAAATTTCCAAGGATCTTTCCTTCCTTGATGTGTGGCACTAAGTAGATCAATGAATTAGAGTAGCACTAGGTTATTTTGAATGGTAGGAGAGAGAAAATGAAGCGAGAGATGAGCTTAAGCTCAAAAAGCTATGGCTGCTCACTTTAGGGTTTTTGTACCCGAATAGTCTTTCTTAGATTTCAGATCATATAGGGGGTCATTTAGGGAACCCCTTGAATGGGAGAAATCTTAGAGGTAGAGCTTCAATTGCCCTATGGTGATGGCAAGTATTGTGCTACATACAGGGACAGCAGGCTGTACAAACAACACAAGAGTAGTTGTGAATATTGACCAAGAATTTTGACAATGTTGAGCTTTAGAGTGGCGAATGTCAAGCTCTTATGTGATACAAAGTAGTGCTTTAAGTCAGTCCCTAGAAGAAAGAAAGTTGTGATATGCTTTGGTTTAAGAGATTCAGAAGCTCAAAGTAAGGTAGATGATGTTTTGGCTATGGCTGCCACAAGCTTAACTGAAGATAGAAGTGAAAACGGGGGTCATACACTCAAATTTTAACGTGTCCACTTGTATCTTCAGGACACGTCTTAGCAGTCCATCGGAAAGGATGTCTAGAAAGCTCCGCTTGGCACTCCCATGGAATGTTACGGGATTTGCGATCTAGGGCTTTTCACATGTGCCACGTAGCGGAAGTATTCCGACTGTTCCCACTTAGGATCGACCTGAATTAGGGTTTTCCTAATTGGTCATTTCCTAACAGCAACTAGCATCAGACCCAAGTGAACTACTTTACGCAGAAACGCCAGGTCCGAAGCTGATTCACGTTGCACTTGGTTCAAGGAGAATGGGAAACGAGATGGATGCAAAGCTCAACCTCTTTGCCATAAGGCATAGTCCCATTCCGTTCCCCTAAAATAGCCTAAATCAGGTTCAATCATAACTCTAGGTCAACGCTTTTGTTGTTCGTGTTCTTTGACGATCTTCCTGCTGTCCATCGTGATTTGAGAAAACTTCCCGGTCAACCGGGACCACCCATCCATAGGACGGACCTATGGCCCATCCTCCGCACTTTCCTTAGGTTGTTTTAGTTATTTAATTACCTAACACATTAGTTGGACATGTAACAACCAGCTTCTTTAATTAATCCGTTAGGCACTGGTTCCTTCACGTAATCTTATCACTTGACATAGAAAAGCAATATCAGAAAAGTTTCTTATTAATAGGTTATCATATTTATCTTTGAAATACAAAGATTCCAGCCCGTAGGCTTATCCACAATCCGCCTGAAGGCTATCCAGTAATCCAAAGGGATCACTAATCCAAGTTTCCGCCCATAGACTAGTATGCGGGCCTCGAGATCCAATCCCGAGTCACATTAGCCACTTGTGCAAGACTTGGAAGGCGAGGGATTTACGGCTAGAGCCCCCCTTGGCACCCAAGCGTCCTCCTGCTCCAAGTAGCGCTCAGCGGAGAGACCTCTCACGGTGGGTTTGGTCCACTTTCCCGGTGTGGTCAATAACCCCCTTGGTTAGGGTTAGGTAGGCAGTCGGGGGTAACTCAAGCTGCCTCTCCCTTCAGGCCTTCAACCTGAAGTATAAATATCCATTTATCTTTTAATTCATTGATCAAACAAAGTCAAACAGTGCTCTAAAATCTGTAGCAAGCACAAACATTTCCATCGATCCTTTTGTTGTTGGCAAACTGCTAAGGAATGAATCCTTCCTTTTGAATGCATCCAGCACTCGATCTGGGATGACTTGCAACTTGGAAAGATCCCCTATATCATGGGTTAGGGCGTACCCTATTAACCCAACTTGGTCAAACCTTAAGTTCATTGGTTACTTCAATTTATCGACTAGTCTTCAGTTTCCAATCAATCTTCTTTACTCAAGAAAGACCACTAAATTAGGACGATTATTCATCCTCTTGCGATAACTTGCGTAGGGACATGTCAACTTCATTCTGAGAACTTGGCCCTTCCCTTGTGATCCAATCACAAGATCATATGACTCCACACTTGCTGCGCGAGTGTCGCATCAAACTATGAGACAATGGAGTCGCGACACAATCTATTTCAGGTTACTAGGCTGACGTTGTTAGACCTAGGGTTTCCAAGTTTTATCTTCTAATATTCTTAGGGACAAACCCTAGCTCACTTTACGATTACATTTCACTATCCCTACATTCAGTGAATGTGGGCAACTATTTAAGGTATAAGCGTTCTTGGAATTTAACTTAGTCTGAACGAGTACTCCGTGCCTTAGGTGTTTTAGGTTTATGCCAATTTGGTTAACTCTAGAAGATAATTTCGAGATTACTTCCACATGATTCATTGTCTATGCGTAACCCTAACTTATCGATTTGAGGTTAGGTTAATTTCAACTAATCTTCCATTTTCTTTGCGAACAAAATTCATGCTAAATAAGCAATCTTTTTCTTGCTAATTTATGCAGTTAACAACGATAATTTCATAGAGTTTATGCATCGTCAGAATCGTTTCATGCTTTGCGATTTCCGTGATGATTCATTGCGATATGGATTAATAGTGCGAGATGTAGTTTATACTTCTAGGCTTAACCGAAGTATACTATTTTAATGGATAATAGTCTAGTCTTATAATTCATTTCAATGCATAAGCTATTTGTTAGAAATGCGTTTATACTTTCTTAATTTGCATGTTTCATTTAAAAGTATTGATTACTAAGTTACTTCGTCGTGAACAACTAGGATGAAAATATATCCTATTTCTAATAATTAACCTTGCATGTTTGAATTACAACAATATCAAATAAAAATTAAGAAGGAAAACCTGGGCTTGGGGTGAGATATCCACATGGATGCTGGGAGATGACCCTCCCGTAGTTGCGCCTTGGACTTTCTTAGGAGGCATTTCCACCGTGGAAACAGCTTTAAAACTCCTTTATGATATTCCAGCGTGGCTCTCTTCCGCAATAACTTGCACCGTCCGTCGAAAGCAGTTTTAGAAGGCTTCCTCCTTGGAGTCAGGAATTCGAAAGGGGTGTTTCAGAATCTTTCACAACTAAGACTCATTAAGCCATGGGGAATGCTTAATGGCCCTGTAATGACTCATTCAAACAAGGAATGAAAAGGGCCAAAGTGTTTTTGAAGCGTGATTAACAACACTAGAGCTAGTTTTAAGAGATACTACATAGTTAAAGCTTGATGATGCTTGAATACCTTGTTGAGCAAGTCTTCATCAATGGATCTTCAAAAAATCTTATTCTTGAGTTTATACTTGTTGGAATCTGAGCTGGGATTCATCTTAGAGAGAGTGGCGAATCTCCAATGGAGTGAGAAGATTGAGAAGAGTGAGTTGGAAGAGGAGCTTGATGATGCTACTTGATGGTCTTCTAAATCTTCCAAGTCTTCAAGAACTCCCAAAAATTTCCAAGGATCTTTCCTTCCTTGATGTGTGGCACTAAGTAGATCAATGAATTAGAGTAGCACTAGGTTATTTTGAATGGTAGGAGAGAGAAAATGAAGCGAGAGATGAGCTTAAGCTCAAAAAGCTATGGCTACTCACTTTAGGGTTTTTGTACCCGAATAGTCTTTCTTAGATTTCAGATCATATAGGGGGTCATTTAGAGAACCATTTGAATGGGAGAAATCTTAGAGGTAGAGCTTCAATTGCCCTATGGTGATGGCAAGTATTGTGCTACATACAGGGACAACAGGCTGTACAAACAACACAGGAGTAGTTGTGAATAGTGACCAAGAATTTTGACAACGTTGAGCTTTAGAGTGGAGAATGTCAAGCTCTTATGTGATACAAAGTAGAGCTTTAAGTCAGTCCCTAGAAGGAAGCAAGTTGTGATATGCTTTGGTTTAAGAGATTCAGAAGCTCAAAGTCAAGTAGATGATGTTTTGGCTATGGCTGCCACAAGCTTAACTGAAGATACAAGTGAAAATGGGGGTCATACACTCAAGTTTTAACATGTCCACTTGTATCTTCAAGACACGTCTTAGTAGTCCATCGGAAAGGATGTTTAGAAAGCTCCGCCCGGCACTCCCATGGAATGTTACGGGGTTTGCGATCTAGGGCTTTTCACATCTGCCACGTACCGGAAGTATTCCGACTGTTCCCACTTAGGATCGATCTGAATTAGGGTTTTTCTAATTGGTCATTTCCTAACAGTAACTAGCGTCAGACCCAAGCCAACTACTTTACGCACAAAACACCAAGTCCGAAGCTGATTCACACTGTACTTAGTTCAAGGAGAATGGGAAATGAGATGGATGCAAAGCTCAACCTCTCTGCCATAAGGCATAGTCCCATTCCGTTCCCCTAAAATAGCCTAAATCAGGTTCAATAATAACTCTAGGTCAACGCTTTTGTTGTTCGTGTTCTTTGACGATCTTCCTGTTGTCCATCGTGATTTGACAAAAGTTCCCGGTCAACCGAGACCACCCATCCATACGACAGACCTATGGCCCATCCTTCGCACTTTCCTTAGGTTGTTTTAGTTATTTAATTACCTAACACATTAGTTGGACAGGTAACAACCAGCTTCTTTAATTAACCCGTTAGGCACTGGTTCCTTCACGTAATCTTATCACTTGACATAGAAAAATAATATCAGAAAAGTTCCGTATTAACAGGTTATCATATTTATCTTTGAAATACAAAGATTCCAGCCCGTATCCGCCTGAAGGCTATCCAGTAATCCAAAGGGATCACTAATCCAAGTTTCCGCCCATAGACTAGTATGCGGGCCTTGAGATCCAATCCCGAGTCACGTTAGCCTCTTGTGCAGGACTTGGAAGGCAAGGGATTTACGGCCAGAGCCCCCCTTGGCACCCAAGCGTCCTCCTGCTCCAAGTAGCGCTCAACGGAGAGACCTCTCACGACGGGTTTGGTCCCGCTTTTCGGCGTGGTCAACAACCCCATTGGTTAGGGTTAGGTAGGCAGTCGAGGGTAACTGAAGCTGCCTCTCCCTTCAGGCCTTCAACCTGAAGTATAGATATCCATTTATCTTTTAATTCATTGATCAAACAAAGTCAAACAATGCTCTAAAATCTGTAGCAAGCACAAACATTTCCATTGATCGTTTTTGTTGTTGGCAAACTGCTAAGGAATGAATCCTTCCTTTCCAATGCATCCAGCACTCGATCTAGGATGACTTGCAACTTGGCAAGATCCCCTATATCCTGGGTTAGGGCGTACCCTATTAACCCAACTTGGTCAAACCTTAAGTCCATTGGTTACTTCAATTTATGGATTGGTCTTTAGTTTCCAATCAATCTTCTTTACTCAAGAAAGACCACCAAATTAGGATGATTATTCATCCTCTTGCGATAACTTGCGTAAGGACATGCCAACTTCATTGTGAGAACTTGTCCATTCCCTTGTGATCCAATCACAAGATCATATGACTCCACACTTGCTGCGCGAGTATCGCATCAAACTATGAGACAATGGAGTCGCGAAACAATCTATTTCAGGTTACTAGGCTGACGTCGTTAGACCTATGGTTCCCAAGTTTCATCTTGTAATATTCTTAGGGACAAACCCTAGCTCACTTTACGATTACATTTCACTATCCCTACATTCAGTGAATGTGGGCAAGTATTTAAGGTATAAGCGTTTCTTGGAATTTAACATAGTTTGAACGAGTACCCCGTGGCTTAGGTGTTTTAGGTTTATGCCAATTTGGTTAACTCTAGAAGATAATTTCGAGATTACTTCCACATGATTCGTTGTCTATGCGTAACCCTAACTTATCGATTTGAGGTTAGGTTAATTTCAACTAATCTTCCCTTTTCTTTGCGAACAAAATCATGCTACATAAGCAATCTTTTTCTTGCTAATTTATGCAGTTAACAACGATAATTTCATAGAGTTTATGCATCGTCAAAATCGTTTCATGCTTTGCGATTTCCATGATGATTCATTGAGATATGGGTTAATAGTGCGAGATGTAGTTTATACTTCTAGGCTTAACCGAAGTATACTATTTTAATGGATAATAGTCTAGTCCTATAATTCATTTTAATGCATAAGCTATTTGTTAGAAATGCGTTTATACTTTCTTAATTTGCATGTTTCATTTAAAAGTATTGATTACTAAGTTACTTTGTCGTGAACTACTAGGATGAAAATATATCCTATTTCTAATAATTAACCTTGCATCTTTGAATTACAACAATATCAAATAAAAATTAAGAAGGAAAACCTGGGCTTGGGGTGAGATATCCACATGGATGCTGGGAGATGACCCTCCCGTAGTTGCGCCTTGGAATTTCTTAGGAGGCATTCCCACAGTGGAAGCAGCTTTAAAACTCGTTTATGATATTCCACCATGGCTCTCTTCCGCAATATCTTAGAGAGAGTGGCAAATCTCCAATGGAGTGAGAAGATTGAGAAGAGTGAGTTGGAAGAGGAGCTTGATGATGCTACTTGATGGTCTTCTAAATCTTCCAAGTCTTCAAGAACTCCCAAAACATTCCAAGGATCTTTCCTTCCTTGATGTGTGGCACTAAGTAGATCAATGAATTAGAGTAGCACTAGGTTATTTTGAATGGTAGGAGAGAGAAAATGAAGCGAGAGATGAGCTTAAGCTCAAAAAGCTATGGCTACTCACTTTAGGGTTTTTGTACCCGAATAGTCTTTCTTAGATTTCAGATCATATAGGGGGTCATTTAGGGAACCCTTTGAATGGGAGAAATCTTAGAGGTAGAGCTTCAATTGCCCTATGGTGATGGCAAGTATTGTGCTACATACAGGGACAGCAGGCTGTACAAACAACATAGGAGTAGTTGTGAATAGTGACCGAGAAATTTTGACAACGTTGAGCTTTAGAGTGGAGAATGTCAAGCTCTTATGTGATACAAAGTAGCGCTTGAAGTCAGTCCCTAGAAGGAAGCAAGTTGTGATATGCTTTGGTTTAAGAGATTCAGAAGCTCAAAGTCAAGTAGATGATGTTTTGGCTATGGCTGCCACAAGCTTAACTGAAGATACAAGTGAAAATAGGGGTCATACACTCAAGTTTTAACGTCTCCAGTTGTATCTTTAGGACACGTCTTGGTAGTCCATCGGAAAGGATGTCTAGAAAGCTCCGCCTGGCACTCCCATGGAATGTTACAGTGTTTGTGATCTAGGGCTTTTCTCATGTGCCACGTAGCGGAAGTATTCCGACCGTTCCCACTTAGGATCGATCTGAATTAGGGTTTTTCTAATTGGTCATTTCCTAAGAGCAACTAGCCTCAGACCCAAGCAAACTACTTTACGCAGAATCGCGAGGTCCAAAGCTGATTCACGCTATACTTGGTTCAAGGAGAATGGGAAACGAGATGGATGCAAAGCTCAACCTCTCTGCCATAAGGCATAGTCCCATTCCGATCCCCTAAAATAGCCTAAATCAGGTTCAATAATAACTCTAGGTCAACGATTATGTTGTTCGTGTTCTTTGACGATCTTCCTGCTGTCCATCGTGATTTGACAAAAGTTCCCGATAAACCAAGACCACCCATCCATAGGACAGACCTATGGCCCATCCTTCGCACTTTCCTTAGGTTGTTTTAGTTATTTAATTACCTAACACATTAGTTGGACAGGTAACAACCAGCTTCTTTAATTAACCCGTTAGGCACTGGTTCCTTCACATAATCTTATCACTTGACATAGAAAAATAATATCAGAAAAGTTCCGTATTAACAGGTTATCATATTTATCTTTGAAATACAAAGATTCCAGCCCGTAGGCTTATCCACAATCCGCCTAAAGGCTATCCAGTAATCCAAAGCGATCACTAATCCAAGTTTCCACCCATAGACTAGTATGCAGGCCTCGAGATCCAATCCTGAGTCACGTTAGCCTCTTGTGCAGGACTTGGAAGGCAAGGGATTTACGGCCAGAGCCCCCCTTGGCACCCAAGCGTCCTCCTGCTCCAAGTAGCGCTCAACGGAGAGACCTCTCACGACGGGTTTGGTCCAGTTTTCCGGCGTGGTCAACAACCCCCTTGGTTAGGGTTAGGTAGGCAGTCGAGGGTAACTGAAGCTGCCTCTCCCTTCATGCCTTCAACCTGAAGTATAGATATCCATTTATCTTTTAATTCATTGATCAAACAAAGTCAAACAGTGCTCTAAAATCTGTAGCAAGCACAAACATTTCCATTGATCGTTTTTGTTGTTGGCAAACTGCTAAGGAATGAATCCTTCCTTTCGAATGCATCCAGCACTTGATCTGGGATGACTTGCAACTTGGCAAGATCCCCTATATCCTAGGTTAGGGCGTACCCTATTAACCCAACTTGGTCAAACCTTAAGTTCATTGGTTACTTCAATTTATGGACTGGTCTTTAGTTTCAAATCAATCTTCTTTACTCAAGAAAGACCATTAAATTAGGATGATTATTCATCCTCTTGTGATAACTTGCGTAAGGACATGCCAACTTCATTGTGAGAACTTGTCCATTCCCTTGTGATCCAATCACAAGATCATATGACTCCACACTTGCTGCGCGAGTGTCGCATCAGACTATGAGACAATGGAGTCGCGAAACAATCTATTTCAGGTTACTAGGCTGACGTCGTTAGACCTAGGGTTTCCAAGTTTCATCTTGTAATATTCTTAGGGACAAACCCTAGCTCACTTTACGATTACATTTCACTATCCCTACATTCAGTGAATGTGGGCAAGTATTTAAGGTATAAGCGTTTCTTGGAATTTAACATAGTCTGAACGAGTACCCCGTGGCTTAGGTGTTTTAGGTTTATGCCAATTTGGTTAACTCTAGAAGATAATTTCGAGATTACTTCCACATGATTCGTTGTCTATGCGTAACCCTAACTTATTGATTTGAGGTTAGGTTAATTTGAATTAATCTTCCCTTTTCTTTGCGAACAAAATTCATGCTAAATAAGCAATCTTTTTCTTGCTAATTTATGCAGTTAACAACGATAATTTCATAGAGCTTATGCATCGTCAGAAACGTTTCATGCTTTGAGATTTCCATGATGATTCATTGAGATATGGGTTAATAGTGCGAGATGTAGTTTATACTTCTAGGCTTAACCGAAGTATACTATTTTAATGGATAATAGTCTACTCTTATAATTCATTTGAATGCATAAGCTATTTGTTAGAAATGCGTTTATACTTTCTTAATTTGCATGTTTCATTTAAAAGTATTGATTACTAAGTTACTTTGTCGTGAACAACTAGGATGAAAATATATCCTATTTCTAATAATTAACCTTGCATGTTTGAATTACAACAATATCAAATAAAAATTAAGAAGGAAAACATGGGCTTGGGGTGAGATATCCACATGGATGCTGGGAGATGACCCTCCCGTAGTTGCGCCTTGGACTTTCTTAGGAGGCATTTCCACAGTGGAAGCAGCTTTAAAACTCGTTTATGATATTCCACCATGGCTCTCTTCCGCAATAACTTGCACCGTCCGTCGAAAGCAGTTTTAGAAGGCTTCCTCCTTGCAATCAGGAATTCGAAAGGGGTGCTCCAGGTCCGAAGCTGATTCACGCTGTACTTGGTTCAAGGAGAATGGGAAACGAGATGGATGCAAAGCTCAATCTCTCTGCCATAAGGCATAGTCCCATTCCGTTCCCCTAAAATAGCCTAAATCAGGTTCAATAATAACTCTAGGTCAACGCTTTTGTTGTTCGTGTTCTTTGACGATCTTCCTGCCGTCGATCGTGATTTGACAAAAGTTCCCGGTCAACCGAGACCACCCATCCATAGGACAGACCTATGGCCCATCATTCGCACTTTCCTTAGGTTGTTTTAGTTATTTAATTACCTAACATATTAGTTGGACATGTAACAACCAACTTCTTTAATTAACCCGTTAGGCACTGGTTCGTTCACATAATCTTATCACTTGACATAGAAAAACAATATCAGAAAAGTTCCTTATTAATAGGTTATCATATTTATCTTTGAAATACAAAGATTCCAGCCTGTAGGCTTATCCAAAATCCGCCTGAATGCTATCTAGTAATCCAAAGGGATCACTAATCCAAGTTTCCGCCCATAGACTAGTATGCGGGCCTCGAGATCCAATCCCGAGTCACGTTAGCCTCTTGTGCAGGACTTGGAAGGCAAGGGATTTACGGCCAGAGCCCCCCTTGGCACCCAAGCATCCTCCTGCTCCAAGTAGCGCTCAACGGAGAGACCTCTCACGACGGGTTTGGTCCAGTTTTCCGGCGTGGTCAACAACCCCCTTGGTTAGGGTTAGGTAGGCAGTCGAGGGTAACTGAAGCTACCTCTCCCTTCAGGCCTTCAACCTGAAGTATAGATATCCATCTATCTTTTAATTCATTGATCAAACAAAGTCAAACAATGCTCTAAAATCTGTAGCAAGCACAAACATTTCCATTGATCATTTTTGTTGTTGGCAAACTGCTAAGGAATGAATCCTTCCTTTCCAATGCATCCAGCACTCGATCTAGGATGACTTGCAACTTGGCAAGATCCCCTATATCCTGGGTTAGGGCGTACCCTATTAACCCAACTTGGTCAAACCTTAAGTTCATTGGTTACTTCAATTTATGGACTGGTCTTTAGTTTCCAATCAATCTTCTTTACTCAAGAAAGAGCACCAAATTAGCATGATTATTCATCCTCTTGTGATAACTTGCGTAAGGACATGCCAACTTCATTGTGAGAACTTGTCCATTCCCTTGTGATCCAATCACAAGATCATATGACTCCACACTTGCTGCGCGAGTGTCGCATCAAACTATGAGACAATGGAGTCGCGAAACAATCTATTTCAGGTTACTAGGCTGACGTCGTTAGACCTAGGGTTTCCAAGTTTCATCTTGTAATATTCTTAGGGACAAACCCTAGCTCACTTTATGATTACATTTCACTATCCCTACATTCAGTGAATGTGGGCAAGTATTTAAGGTATAAGCGTTTCTTGGAATTTAACATAGTCTGAACGAGTACCCCGTGGCTTAGGTGTTTTAGGTTTATGCCAATTTGGTTAACTCTAGAAGATAATTTCGAGATTACTTCCACATGATTCGTTGTCTATGCGTAACCCTAACTTATCGATTTGAGGTTAGGTTAATTTGAATTAATCTTCCCTTTTCTTTGCGAACAAAATTCATGCTAAATAAGCAATCTTTTTCTTGCTAATTTATGCAGTTAACAACGATAATTTCATAGAGCTTATGCATCGTCAGAATCGTTTCATGCTTTGCGATTTCCATGATGATTCATTGAGATATGGGTTAATAGTGCGAGATGTAGTTTATACTTCTAGGCTTAACCGAAGTATACTATTTTAATGGATAATAGTCTAGTCCTATAATTCATTTGAATGCATAAGCTATCTGTTAAAAATGCGTTTATAATTTCTTAATTTGCATGTTTCATTTAAAAGTATTGATTACTAAGTTACTTTGTCGTGAACTACTAGGATGAAAATATATCCTATTTCTAATAATTAACCTTGCATCTTTGAATTACAACAATATCAAATAAAAATTAAGAAGGAAAACCTGGGCTTGGGGTGAGATATCCACATGGATGCTGGGAGATGACCCTCCCGTAGTTGCGCCTTGGAATTTCTTAGGAGGCATTCCCACAGTGGAAGCAGCTTTAAAACTCGTTTATGATATTCCACCATGGCTCTCTTCCGCAATAACTTGCACCGTCCGTCGAAAGCAGTTTTAGAAGGCTTCCTCCTTGGAGTCAGGAATTCGAAAGGGGTGTTTCAGAATCATTCACAACTAAGACTCATTAAGCCATGGGGAATGCTTAATGGCCCTGTAATGACTCATTCAAACAAGGAATGAAAAGGGCCAAAGCGTTTTTGAAGTGTGATTAACAACACTAGAGCTAGTTTTAAGAGATACTACATAGTTCAAGCTTGATGATGCTTGAATACCTTGTTGAGTAACTCTTCATCAATGGATCTTCAAAAAATCTTATTCTTGAGTTTATACTTGTTGGAATCTGAGCTGGGATTCATCTTAGGGAGAGTGGCAAATCTCCAATGGAGTGAGAAGATTGAGAAGAGTGAGTTGGAAGAGGAGCTTGATGATGCTACTTGATGGTCTTCTAAATCTTCCAAGTCTTCAAGAACTCCCAAAACTTTCCAAGGATCTTTCCTTCATTGATGTGTGGCACTAAGTAGATCAATGAATTAGAGTAGCACTAGGTTATTTTGAATGGTAGGAGAGAGAAAATGAAGCAAGAGATGAGCTTAAGCTCAAAAAGCTATGGCTACTCACTTTAGGGTTTTTGTACCCGAATAGTCTTTCTTAGATTTCAGATCATATAGGGGGTCATTTAGGGAACCCTTTGAATGGGAGAAATCTTAGAGGTAGAGCTTCAATTGCCCTATGGTGATGGCAAATATTGTGCTACATACAGGGACAGCAGGCTGTACAAACAACACAGGAGTAGTTGTGAATAGTGACCAAGAATTTTGACAACGTTGAGCTTTAGAGTGGAGAATGTCAAGCTCTTATGTGATACAAAGTAGCGCTTTAAGTCAGTCCCTAGAAGGAAGCAAGTTGTGATATGCTTTGGTTTAAGAGATTGAGAAGCTCAAAGTCAAGTAGATGATGTTTTGGCTATGGCTGCCACAAGCTTAACTGAAGATACAAGTGAAAATGGGGGTCATACACTCAAGTTTTAACGAGTCCACTTGTATCTTCAGGACACGTCCTGGTAGTCCATCGGAAAGGATGTCTAGAAAGCTCCGCACGGCACTCCCATGGAATGTTACGGGGTTTGCGATCTAGGGCTTTTCACATCTGCCACGTAGCGGAAGTATTCCGGCTGTTTCCACTTAGGATCGATCTGAATTAGGGTTTTCCTAATTGGTCATTTCCTAACAGCAACTAGCGTCAGACCCAAGCCAACTACTTTACGCAGATTCTCCAGGTCCGAAGTTGATTCACGCTGTACTTGCTTCAAGGAGAATGGGAAACGAGATGGATGCAAAGCTCAACCTCTCTGCCATAAGGCATAGTCCCATTCCGTTCCCCTAAAATAGCCTAAATCAGGTTCAATAATAACTCTACGTCAACGATTTTGTTGTTCGTGTTCTTTGACGATCTTCCTGCTGTCCATCGTGATTTGACAAAAGTTCCCTGTCAACCAAGACCACCCATCCATAGGACAGACCTATGGCCCATCCTTCGCACTTTCCTTAGGTTGTTTTAGTTATTTAATTACCTAACACATTAGTTGGACATGTAACAACCAGCTTCTTTAATTAACCCGTTAGGCACTGGTTCCTTCACGTAATCTTATCACTTGACATAGAAAAACAATATCAGAAAAGTTCCTTATTAACAGGTTATCATATTTATCTTTGAAATACAAAGATTCCAGCCCGCAGGCTTATCCAGAATCCGCCTGAAGGCTATCCAGTAATCCAAAGGGATCACTAGTCCAAGTTTCTGCCCATAGGCTAGTATGCGGGCCTCGAGATCCAATTCCGAGTCAAGTTAGCCTCTTGTGGAGGACTTGGAAGGCAAGGGATTTACGGCCAGAGCCCCCGTTGGCACCCAAGCGTCCTTCTACTCTAGGTAGCGCTCAACGGAGAGACCTCTCACGATGGGTTTGGTCCAGTTTTCCGGCGTGGTCAACAACCCCCTTGGTTAGGGTTAGGTAGGCAGTCGAGGGTAACTGAAGCTGCCTCTCCCTTCAGGCCTTCAACCTGAAGTATAGATATCCATTTATCTTTTAATTCATTGATCAAACAAAGTCAAACAGTGCTCTAAAATCTGTAGCAAGCACAAACATTTCCATTGATCGTTTTTGTTGTTGGCAAACTGCTAAGGAATGAATCCTTCCTTTCCAATGCATCCAGCACTCGATCTAGGATGACTTGCAACTTGGCAAGATCCCCTATATCCTGGGTTAGGGCATACCCTATTAACCCAAGGTGGTCAAAGCTTAAGTTCATTGGTTACTTCAATTTATTGACTGGTCTTTAGTTTCCAATCAATCTTCTTTACTCAAGAAAGACCACTAAATTAGGATGATTATTCATCCTCTTGCGATAACTTGCGTAAGGACATGCCAACTTCATTGTGAGAACTTGTCCATTCCCTTGTGATCCAATCACAAGATCATATGACTCCACACTTGCTGCGCGAGTGTCGCATCAAACTATGAGACAATGGAGTCGCGAAAACAATCTATTTCAGGTCACTAGGCTGACGTCATTAGACCTAGGGTTTCCAAGTTTCATCTTGTAATATTCTTAGGGACAAACCCTAGCTCACTTTACGATTACATTTCACTATCCCTACATTCAGTGAATGTGGGCAAGTATTTAAGGTATAAGCGTTTCTTGGAATTTAACATAGTCTGAACGAGTACCCCGTGGCTTAGGTGTTTTAGGTTTATGCCAATTTGGTTAACTCTATAAGATAATTTCGAGATTACTTCCACATGATTCGTTGTCTATGCGTAACCCTAACTTATCGATTTGAGGTTAGGTTAATTTGAATTAATCTTCCCTTTTCTTTGCGAACAAAATTCATGCTAAATAAGCAATCTTTTTCTTGCTAATTTATGCAGTTAACAACGATAATTTCATAGAGCTTATGCATCGTCAGAATCGTTTCATGCTTTGAGATTTCCATGATGATTCATTGAGATATGGGTTAATAGTGTGAGATGTAGTTTATACTTCTAGGCTTAACCGAAGTATACTATTTTAATGGATAATAGTCTACTCTTATAATTCATTTGAATGCATAAGCTATTTGTTAGAAATGCGTTTATACTTTCTTAATTTGCATGTTTCATTTAAAAGTATTGATTACTAACTTACTTTGTCGTGAACAACTAGGATGAAAATATATCCTATTTCTAATAATTAACCTTGCATGTTTGAAATACAACAATATCAAATAAAAATTAAGAAGGAAAACCTGGGCTTGGGGTGAGATATCCACATGGATGCTGGGAGATGACCCTCCCGTAGTTGCGCCTTGGACTTTCTTAGGAGGCATTTCCACCGTGGAAACAGCTTTACAACTCCTTTATGATATTCCACCATGGCTCTCTTTCGCAATAACTTGCACCGTCCGTCGAAAGCAGTTTTAGAAGGCTTCCTCCTTGGGGTCAGGAATTCGAAAGGGGTGTTTCAGAATCTTTCACAACTAAGACTCATTAAGCCATGGGGAATGCTTAATGGCCCTGTAATGACTCATTCAAACAAGGAATGAAAAGGGCCAAAGTGTTTTTGAAGCGTGATTAACAACACTAGAGCTAGTTTTAAGAGATACTACATAGTTAAAGCTTGATGATGCTTGAATACCTTGTTGAGCAAGTCTTCATCAATGGATCTTCAAAAAATCTTATTCTTGAGTTTATACTTGTTGGAATCTGAGCTGGGATTCATCTTAGAGAGAGTGGCAAATCTCCAATGGAGTGAGAAGATTGAGAAGAGTGAGTTGGAAGAGGAGCTTGATGATGCTACTTGATGGTCTTCTAAATCTTCCAAGTCTTCAAGAACTCCCAAAACATTCCAAGGATCTTTCCTTCCTTGATGCGTGGCACTAAGTAGATCAATGAATTAGAGTAGCACTAGGTTATTTTGAATGGTAGGAGAGAGAAAATGAAGCGAGAGATGAGCTTAAGCTCAAAAAGCTATGGCTACTCACTTTAGGGTTTTTGTACCCGAATAGTCTTTCTTAGATTTCAGATCATATAGGGGGTCATTTAGGGAACCCTTTGAATGGGAGAAATCTTAGAGGTAGAACTTCAATTGCCCTATGGTGATGGCAAGTATTGTGCTACATACAGGGACAGCAGGCTGTACAAACAACACAGGAGTAGTTGTGAATAGTGACCAAGAATTTTGACAACGTTGAGCTTTAGAGTGGAGAATGTCAAGCTCTTATGTGATACAAAGTAGCGCTTTAAGTCAGTCCCTAGAAGGAAGCAAGTTGTGATATGCTTTGGTTTAAGAGATTCAGAAGCTCAAAGTCAAGTAGATGATGTTTTGGCTATGGCTGCCACAAGCTTAATTGAAGATACAAGTGAAAATGGGGGTCATACACTCAAGTTTTAACGTGTCCACTTGTATCTTCAGGACACGTCTTGGTAGTCCATCGGAAAGGATGTCTAGAAAGCTCCGCCCGGCACTCCCATGGAATGTTACGGGGTTGGCGATCTAGGGCTTTTCACATCTGCCACGTAGCGGAAGTATTCCGGCCGTTCCCACTTAGGATCGATCTGAATTAGGGTTTTCCTAATTGGTCATTTCCTAACAGCAACTAGCGTCAGACCCAAGCGAACTACTTTACGCAGATTCTCCAGGTCCGAAGCTGATTCACGATGTACTTGCTTCAAGGAGAATGGGAAACGAGATGGATGCAAAGCTCAACCTCTCTGCCATAAGGCATAGACCCATTCCGTTCCCCTAAAATAGCCTAAATCAGGTTCAATAATAACTCTACGTCAACGATTTTGTTGTTCGTGTTCTTTGACGATCTTCCTGCTGTCCATCGTGATTTGACAAAAGTTCCCGGTCAACCGAGACCACCCATCCATAGGACAGACCTATGGCCCATCCTTCGCACTTTCCTTAGGTTGTTTTAGTTATATAATTACCTAACACATTAGTTGGACATGTAACAACCAGCTTCTTTAATTAACCCGTTAGGCACTGGTTCCTTCACGTAATCTTATCACTTGACATAGAAAAACAATATCAGAAAAGTTCCTTATTAACAGGTTATCATATTTATCTTTGAAATACAAAGATTCCAGCCCGTAGGCTTATCCACAATCCACCTGAAGGCTATCCAGTAGTCGAAAGGGATCACTAATCCAAGTTTCCGCCCATAGACTAGTATGCGGGCCTCGAGATCCAATCTCGAGTCACGTTAGCCTCTTGTGTAGGACTTGGAAGGTGAGGGATTTACGGCCAGAGCCCCCCTTGGCACCCAAGCGTCCTCCTGCTCCAAGTAGCGCTCAACGGAGAGACCTCTCACGACGGGTTTGGTCCAGTTTTTCGGCGTGGTCAACAACCCCCTTGGTTAGGGTTAGGTAGACACTCGAGGGTAACTGAAGCTGCCTCTCCCTTTAGGACTTCAACCTGAAGTATAGATATCCATTTATCTTTTAATTCATTGATCAAACAAAGTCAAACAGTGCTCTAAAATCTGTAGCCAGCACAAACATTTCCATTGATCGTTTTTGTTGTTGGCAAACTGCTAAGGAATGAATCCTTCCTTTCCAATGCATCCAGCACTCGATCTAGGATGACTTGCAACTTGGCAAGATCCCCTATATCTTGGGTTAGGGCGTACCCTATTAACCCAACTTGGTCAAACCTTAACTTCATTGGTTACTTCAATTTATTGACTGGTCTTTAGTATTCAATCGATCTTCTTTACTCAAGAAAGACCACCAAATTAGGATCATTATTCATCCTCTTGCGATAACTTGCGTAAGGACATGCCAACTTCATTGTGAGAACTTGTCCATTCCCTTGTGATCCAATCACAAGATCATATGACTCCACACTTGCTGCGCGAGTGTCGCATCAAACTATGAGACAATGGAGTCGCGACACAATCTATTTCAGGTTACTAGGATGACGTCATTAGAGCTAGGGTTTCCAAGTTTCATCTTGAAATATTCTTAGGGACAAACCCTAGCTCACTATACGATTACATTTCACTATCCCTACATTCAGTGAATGTGGGCAAGTATTTAAGGTATAAGCGTTTCTTGGAATTTAACATAGTCTGAACGAGTACCCCGTGGCTTAGGTGTTTTAGGTTTATGCCAATTTGGTTAACTCTAGAAGATAATTTCGAGATTACTTCCGCATGATTCGTTGTCTATGCGTAACCCAAACTTATCGATTTGAGGTTAGGTTAATTTCAACTAATCTTCCCTTTTCTTTGCAAACAAAATCATGCTAAATAAGCAATCTTTTTCTTGCTAATTTATGTAGTTAACAACGATAATTTCATAGAGTTTATGCATCGTCAGAATCGTTTCATGCTTTGCGATTTCCATGATGATTCATTGCGATATGGGTTAATAGTGCGAGATGTAGTTTATACTTCTAGGCTTAACCGAAGTATACTATTTTAATGGATAATAGTCTACTCTTATAATTCGTTTCAATGCATAAGCTATTTGTTAGAAATGCGTTTATACTTTCTTAATTTGCATGTTTCATTTAATAGTATTGATTACTAACTTACTTTGTCGTGAACAACTAGGATGAAAATATATCCTATTTCTAATAATTAACCTTGAATGTTTGAATTACAACAATATCAAATAAAAATTAAGAAGGAAAACCTGGGCTTGGGGTGAGATATCCACATGGATGCTGGGAGATGACCCTCCCGCAGTTGCGCCTTGGACTTTCTTAGGAGGCATTTCCACCGTGGAAACAGCTTTACAACTCCTTTATGATATTCCACCGTGGCTCTCTTCCGCAATAACTTGCACCGTCCGTCAAAAGCAGTTTTAGAAGGCTTCCTCCTTCGAGTCAGGAATTCGAAAGGGGTGTTTCAGAATCTTTCACAACTAAGACTCATTAAGCCATGGGGAATGCTTAATGGCCCTGTAATGACTCATTCAAACAAGGAATGAAAAGGGTCAAAGCGTTTTTGAAGCGTGATTAACAACACTAGAGCTAGTTTTAAGAGATACTACATAGTTAAAGCTTGATGATGCTTGAATACCTTGTTGAGCAAGTCTTCATCAATGGATCTTCAAAAAATCTTATTCTTGAGATTATACTTGTTGGAATCTGAGCTGGGATTCATCTTAGAGAGAGTGGCAAATCTCCAATGGAGTGAGAAGATTGAGAAGAGTGAGTTGGAAGAGGAGCTTGATGATGCTACTTGATGGTCTTCTAAATCTTCCAAGTCTTCAAGAACTCCCAAAACTTTCCAAGGATCTTTCCTTCCTTGATGTTTGGCACTAAGTAGATCAATGACTCAAAACGCTATGGCTACTCACTTTAGGGTTTTTGTACCCGAATAGTCTTTCTTAGATTTCAGATCATATAGGGGGTCATTTAGGGAACCCTTTGAATGGGAGAAATCTTAGAGGTAGAACTTCAATTGCCCTATGGTGATGGCAAGTATTGTGCTACATACAGGGACAACAGGCTGTACAGACAACACAGGAGTAGTTGTGAATAGTGACCAAGAATTTTGACAACGTTGAGCCTTAGAGTGGAGAATGTCAAGCTCTTATGTGATACAAAGTAGCGCTTTAAGTCAGTCCCTAGAAGGAAGCAAGTTGTGATATGCTTTGGTTTAAGAGATTCAGAAGCTCAAAGTCAACTAGATGATGTTTTGGCTATGGCTGCCACAAGCTTAACTAAAGATACAAGTGAAAATGCGGGTCATACACTCAAGTTTTAACGTGTCCACTTGTATCTTCAGGACACGTCTTGGTAGTCCATCGGAAAGGATGTCTAGAAAGCTCCGCACGGCACTCCCATGGAATGTTACGGGGTTTCCGATCTAGGGCTTTTCACATCTGCCACGTAGCGGAAGTATTCCGGCCGTTCCCACTTAGGATCCATCTGAATTAGGGTTTTCCTAATTGGTCATTTCCTAACAGCAACTAGCCTCAGACCCAAGCGAACTACTTTACGCAGAATCGCCAGGTCCGAAGCTGATTCACACTGTACTTGCTTCAAGGAGAATGGGAAACGAGATGGATGCAAAGCTCAACCTCTCTGCCATAAGGCATAGACCCATTCCGTTCCCCTAAAATAGCCTAAATCACGTTCAATGATAACTCTAGGTCGACGATTTTGTTGTTCGTGTTCTTTGACGATCTTCCTGCTGTCCATCGTGATTTGACAAAAGTTCCTGGTCAACCGAGACCATCCATCCATAGGAAAAACCTATGGCCCATCCTTCGCACTTTCCTTAGGTTGTTTTAGTTATTTAATTACCTAACACATTAGTTGGACATGTAACAACGAGCTTCTTTAATTAACCCGTTAGGCACTGGTTCCTTCACGTAATCTTATCACTTGACATAGAGAAACAATATCAGAAAAGTTCCTTATTAACAGGTTATCATATTTATCTTTGAAATACAAAGATTCCAGCCCGTAGGCTTATCCACAATCCGCCTAAAGGCTATCCAGTAATCCAAAGGGATCACTAATCCAAGTTTCCGCCCATAGACTAGTATGTGGGCCTCGAGATCCAATCCCGAGTCACGTTAGCCTCTTGTGCAGGACTTGGAAGGCGAGGGATTTACGGCCAGAGCCCCCCTTGGCACCCAAGCGTCCTCCTGCTCCAAGTAGCGCTCAACAGAGAGACCTCTCACGACGGGTTTGGTCCAGTTTTTCGGCGTGGTCAACAACCCCCTTGGTTAGGGTTAGGTAGGCAGTCGAGGGTAACTGAAGCTGCCTCTCCCTTTAGGACTTCAACCTGAAGTATAGATATCCATTTATCTTTTAATTCAATGATCAAACAAAGTCAAACAATGCTCTAAAATCTGTAGCCAGCACAAACATTTCCATTGATCGTTTTTGTTGTTGGCAAACTGCTAAGGAATGAATCCTTCCTTTCCAATGCATCCAGCACTCGATCTGGGATGACTTGCAACTTGGCAAGATCCCCTATATCTTGGGTTAGGGCGTACCCTATTAACGCAACTTGGTCAAACCTTAAGTTCATTGGTTACTTCAATTTATTGACTGGTCTTTAGTATTCAATCGATCTTCTTTACTCAAGAAAGACCACCAAATTAGGATCATTATTCATCCTCTTGCGATAACTTGCGTAAGGACATGCCAACTTCATTGTGAGAACTTGTCCATTCCCTTGTGATCCAATCACAAGATCATATGACTCCACACTTGCTGCGCGAGTGTCGCATCAAACTATGAGACAATGGAGTCGCGAAACAATCTATTTCAGGTTACTAGGCTGACGTCCTTAGACCTAGGGTTTCCAAGTTTCATCTTGTAATATTCTTAGGGACAAACCCTAGCTCACTTTACGATTACATTTCACTATCCCTACATTCAGTGAATGTGGGCAAGTATTTAAGGTATAAGCGTTTCTTGGAGTTTAACATAGTCTGAACGAGTACCCCGTGGCTTAGGTGTTTTAGGTTTATGCCAATTTGGTTAACTCTAGAAGATAATTTCAAGATTACTTCCACATGATTCGTTGTCTATGCGTAACCCTAACTTATCGATTTGAGGTTAGGTTAATTTCAACTAATCTTCCCTTTTCTTTGCGAACAAAATCATGCTAAATAAGCAATCTTTTTCTTGCTAATTTATGCAGTTAACAACGATAATTTCATAGAGTTTATGCATCGTCAGAATCGTTTCATGCTTTGCGATTTCCATGATGATTCATTGCGATATGGGTTAATAGTGCGAGATGTAGTTTATACTTCTAGGCTGAACCGAACTATACTATTTTAATGGATAATAGTCTAGTCTTATAATTCCTTTCAATGCATAAGCTATTTGTTAGAAATGTGTTTATACTTTCTTAATTTGCATGTTTCATTTAAAAGTATTCATTACTAAGTTACTTTGTCGGGAACAACTAGGATGAAAATATATCCTATTTCTAATAATTAACCTTGCATGTTTGAATTACAACAATATCAAATAAAAATTAAGAAGGAAAACCTGGGCTTGGGGTGAGATATCCACATGGATGCTGGGAGATGACCCTCCCGTAGTTGCGCCTTGGACTTTCTTAGGAGGCATTTCCACCGTGGAAATAGCTTTACAACTCCTTTATGATATTCCACCGTGGCTCTCTTCCGCAATAACTTGCACCATCCGTCGAAAGAAGTTTTAGAAGGCTTCCTCCTTGGAGTCAGGAATTCGAAAGGGGTGTTTGAAAATCTTTCATGACTAAGACTCATTCAGCCATGGGGTAGGCTTAATGGCCCTCTAATGACTCATTCAAATAAGGAATGAAAAGGGCCAAAGCGTTTTCGAAGTGTGATTCACAACACTAGAGCTAGTATTAAGAGATACTACATAGTTATAAAGCTTGATGATGCTCGAATACCTTGTTGAGCAAGTCTTCATGAATGGATCTTCAAAAAATCTTATTCTTGAGTTTATACTTGTTGGAATCTGAGTTGGGATTCATCTTAGAGAGAGTGGCAAATCTCTAATGGAGTGAGAAGATTGAGAAGAGTGAGTTGGAAGAGGAGCTTGATGATGCTACTTGATGGTCTTCTAAATCTTCCAAGTCTTCAAGAACTCCCAAAACTTTCCAAGGATCTTTCTTTCCTTGATGTGTGGCACTAAGTAGATCAATGAATTAGAGTAGCACTAGGTTATTTTGAATGGTAGGAGAGAGAAAATGAAGCGAGAGATGAGCTTAAGCTCAAAAAGCTGTGGCTGCTCACTTTAGGGTTTTTGTACCCGAATAGTCTTTCTTAGATTTCAGATCATATAGGGGGTCATTTAGGGAACCCTTTGAATGGGAGAAATCTTAGAGGTAGAGCTTCAATTGCCCTATGGTGATGGCAAGTATTGTGCTACATACAAGGAGAGCAGGCTGTACAGACAACACAGGAGTAGTTGTGAATAGTGACCAAGAATTTTGACAACGTTGAGCTTTAGAGTGGAGAATGTCAAGCTCTTATGTGATACAAAGTAGCGCTTTAAGTCAGTCCCTAGAAGGAAGCGAGTTGTGATATGCTTTGGTTTAAGAGATTCAGAAGCTCAAAGTCAGGTAGATGATGTTTTGGCTATGGCTGCCACAAGCTTAACTGAAGATACAAGTGAAAATGGGGGTCATACACTCAAGTTTTAACCTGTCCACTTGTATCTTTAGGACACGTCTTCGCAGTCCATCGGAAAGGATGTCTAGAAAGCTCCGCCCCGCACTCCCATGGAATGTTACGAGGTTTGCGATCTAGGGCTTTTCACATCTGCCACGTAGCGGAAGTATTCCGGCCGTTCCCACTTAGGATCGACCTGAATTAGGGTTTTCCTAATTGGTCATTTCCTAACAGCAACTAGCGTCAAACCCAAGAGAACTACTTTACGCAGAAACGCCAGGTTCGAAGTTGATTCACACTACACTTGGTTCAAGGAGAATGGGAAACGAGATGGATACAAAGCTCAACCTCTCTGCCATAAGGCATAGTCCCATTCCGTTCCCCTAAATAGCCCAAATCAGGTTCAATCATAACTCTAGGTCAACGCTTTTGTTGTTCGTGTTCTTTGACAATCTTCCTACTGTCCATCGTGATTTTAGAAAAGTTCCCCGTCAACCAGGACCACCCATCCATAGGACGGACCTATGGCCCATCCTCCGCACTTTCCTTAGGCTATTTTAGTTATTTAATTACCTAACACATTAGTTGGACATGTAACATCCAGCTTCTTTAATTAACCCTTTAGGCACTGGTTCCTTCACGTAATCTTATCACTTGACATAGAAAAACAATATAAAAAAAGTTCCTTATTAACAGGTTATCATATTTATCTTTGAAATACAAAGATTCCAGCCCGTAGGCTTATCCACAATCCGCCTGAGGGCTATCCAGTAATCCAAAGGGACCACTAATCCAAGTTTCCGCCCATAGACTAGTATGCGGGCCTTGAGATCCAATCCCGAGTCACGTTAGCCTCTTGTGCAGGACTTGGAAGGCAAGGGATTTACGGCCAGAGCCCCCCCTGGCACCCAAGCGTCCTTGTGCTCGAAGTAGCGCTCAATGGAGAGACCTCTCACGGCGGGTTCGGTCCACTTTCCCGGCGTGGCCAACAACCCCCTTGGTTAGGGTTAGGTAGGCAGTCGGGGGTAACTGAAGCTGCCTCTCCCTTTAGGCCTTCAACCTGAACTATAGATATCCATTTATCTTTTAATTCATTGATCAAACAAAATCAAACAGTGCTCTAAAATCTGTAGCAAGCACAAACATTTCCATTGATCGTTTTTGTTGTTGGCAAACTGCTAAGGAATGAATCCTTCCTTTCGAATGCATCCAGCACTCGATCTGGGATGACTTGCAACTTGGCAAGATCCCCTATATCTTAGGTTAGGGCATACCCTATTAACCCAACTTGGTCAAACCTTAAGCTCATTGGTTACTTCAATTTATCAACTGGTCTTTTGTTTCCAATCAATCTTCTTTACTCAAGAAAGACCACGAAACTAGGATGATTATTCATCCTCTTGCGATAACTTGCGTAAGGACATGCCAACTTCATTGTGAGAACTTGGCCATTCCCTTATGATCCAATCACAATATCATATGACTCCACACTTGCTGCGCAAGTGTCACATCGAACTATGAGACAATGGAGTTGCGAAACAATCTATTTCAGGTTACTAGACTGACGTTGTTAGACCTAGGGTTTCCAAGTTTCATCTTGTAAGATTCTTAGGGACAAACCCTAGCTCACTTTACAATTACATTTCACTATCTCTACATTCAGTGAATGTGGGCAAGTATTTAAGGTATAAGTGTTTCTTGGAATTTAACTTAGTCCGAACGAGTACTCCGTGGCTTAGGTGTTTTAGGTTTATGCCAATTTGGTTAACTCTAGAAGATAATTTCGAGATTACTTCCACATGATTCATTGTCTATGCGTAACCCTAACTTATCGATTTGAGGTTAGGTTAATTTCAACTAATCTTCCCTTTAATTCATGCTAAATAAGGAACCTTTTTCTTGCTAATTTATGTAGTTAACAACGATAATTTCATAGAGTTTATGCATCGTAAGAATCGTTTCATGCTTTGCACCTTCCATGATGATTCATTGCGATATGGGTTAAGAGTGCAAGATGTAGTTTATACTTCTAGGCTTAACCGAAGTATACTATTTTAATGGATAATAATCTAGTCTTATAATTCATTTCAATGGATAAGCTATTTGTTAGAAATGCATTTATACTTTCTTAATTTGCATGTTTTATTTAAAAGTATTGATTACTAAGTTACTTCGTCATGAACAACTAGGATGAAAATATATCCTATTTCTAATAATTAACCTTGCATGTTTGAATTACAACAATATCAAATAAAAATTAAGAAGGAAAACCTGGGCTTGGGGTGAGATATCCACATGGATGCTGGGAGATGACCCTCCGGCAGTTGCGCCTTGGACTTTCTTAGGAGGCATTTCCATCGTAGAAGCAGCTTTACAACTCCTTTTTTATATTCCACCGTGGCTCTCTTGCGCAATAACTTACACTGTCCGTCGAAAGTAGTTTTAGAAGGCTTCCTCCTTGGAGTCAGGAATTCGAAAGGGGTGTTTCAGAATCTTGCACGACTAAGACTCATTAAGCCATGGGAAAGGCTTAATGGCCGTGTAATGACTCATTCAAACAAGGAATGAAAAGGGGTGGAATCCCTTACGAGGGTTTTTGTGTGGGAAAGGGAGGTGTTAAAAGATCCTCAACACTCTCTTTCCTTTAGCGGCGAGTGGGGGAAAAACAAAGCCCAAGGGTATTTTGCATAGGCCAAGGAAACGGTTTAAATACGAGGGGGGGGGGTTTCAATATGCCCGGGGAAAAGGGGCTTAAGGGTTTAGATACGGGGATTCCAACACCCGGGGGCAAAGGGGCTTAAGGTTTTATAAAACACGGAGGGGGTGGGTTCCAAGGCCCAAGAGAAAGGGGGGTGGGTCTCAAGGCCCAAGAGAAAGGGGTCTTATAGGGGTTAAAACCAAGGGGGGGGGGGGGGGGGGGGGGGTGTCTCCAAAGTGAAGGGAAAGGGGTTTTAGCACAGGGGTGAAAGGGGGATTAAGGGTTAAACACAAGGGAGGGCTCAGAAGCTTCTATGGATTCTTACGTGGTAGGGGGGGGGGGGGGGGGGGGGGGGGGAATTCAACGCCGTATTGGCGTTCTGTCAACTGGAGCGGCCACAGCAAAGCGACGTCGTCCAGGCCCAACATACATCAGCGCCTCGTCCCCTCCCTCTCACAGCGACGCCCACCCAGCTCACCACTTGTCGCGTAGCAGATTCTTCCTTCCCTCACGGCTAGTAGCAGCCCTCTCTTCACGATCTCTCCTCATGGCTAGTAGCAGCCCTCTCTTCACGATCTCTCCACATGGCTCAACTACCCCCTATGGTAGCGCCTCCTCCTATTTAAATAGGGGAGGGGAGGGGGATCCTCCCTCTCCTATGTGTCGCATCGCCATGGCAGCTAGAAGCATCGAGCTCCACCGAGGAGCTTCTGCGACCTTTCTATTCCCCTCCCCTTCTAGCACAACAGTCGGCTGGGGAGGGGAATAATAAAAAATTTTGCATTATCCTTAGGCAATTATCAAAATTGATATATCATTATCCACATTACCTAAAAGGGTTAGTTCACGCGAAGAAGAAATTTAGAACTTTACACAAATTGAGCTGGATTGAGATGAAGAGGGACTAAGAGGCCAGAGAAGAGAATTGTGCCATGCTCAGCTGAGCTCTGATACCATGTTGAAAGCATAGATCTAGAGCATGGCAAGAGCTATGGAGGATGGAAGATGAAGGCTAGATTCATGTTGACATAGACAATGAGTAGACAACTGTTACACAAGTGAATTATGTTTCAAGATGGAAGCTTGGGCTCATAAACACAATCTTGTGTAATGGACTGACAATGACAATGACACTAACTGAAAGGGAAAAGCATCATGATATTGCATTGCTCATTATGAAAGTGATAGTTAAGTATAGTGCTTTATAGAAGCTCCATAGGCAACATTTTGCACCACTATGCTTATGGGATTCAAGACCTCTTGCTAGACTGCTAGTATTTTCCTTGCCCACTAGTCCATACAAGGAGGCTGCCACATGGATGTGATTGCGTATTTTTCAATAGATAGAAGACTATACTTTGTTCATGAGAATGGTAGAGAGTTTGATTTACATGACTATCATAGGGCCAAAGACTTGAGTTATATTGTTGGCTTTCTCAATCAATTTATGTAGATGCTTAAAAGGCCTCATTTGGATGCAGTTAGATGCATATTGAGGTATGGGAAGTCCACTTTGCATTATGGAAATTTTTATGAGGCAAGTAAGGATATATAGGTGTTTGGATACATAGATGTAGATTGGGCTTATATCATGTCTAACAAAAGGTCTACTAGTGGATTCATGTTTTTCCTTGGTAGTGCAACAGTTACATGAAGAAATAAAAAACAACCTAGAGTTGCTTTATTGAGTACTATGGCTGAGTATAAAGGTGCTAGTATGGTAGCATGTGAGGTAGTATAGTTACAAAAGTTATTAGGTGATTTAGATGTGTAGGGAGATGGTCCAGTTGTCATTCATTGTGACAATATGAGCATGATATGGGTAGCTAGGAACCCAGTGTCCCATGCTAGGACAAAAGACATTGAGATGCATTATCAATTTCTTAGAGGGAAGGTACTTGTAGGAGAGATTGACTTGGTATATGTCAGAGCACACATGATTAGATAGCTACTATTTTGACAAAGGTATTGGGTGCAGTGAAGCTTCAAAAATTTTGAAGCTTACTCGGAGTTACAGAGATACAATTGAGCTTGATGGGGATTGGTGAGATGGCAAGCTCAACACATGTAGATATTGATGATAGATCACTTGGTTAGATGGATCCACACATCTACACTTAGCATATTAGTGGTCATTATGATTTTCACATGGCCATTGACTTATCACTTATTATATTTGGTTTATTGCATCTACCTAGAGCTGCCATAGTTATAATGCCAGTCAATTAGTATAGTCAGGTTATGCACTATTTGACTTAGTAGGCCACTTTCCTTTATGTTATATATTATCTATAATTTGTGTACATTGTATTATGTGTAAGGAAGAAGAATAAGAAACTAGTAGGAAAATGTTTGGCCTCCATCTCTCTTCTTGTGTTCTTGGGTGAGTTTCCTCTTGTGTATATAGTGTGTATTTGGTACAGTAACTCAAGCAAGTCTCCCCACCACATGATTTTTGACACAAATGACTCCTTTTTTATGAATTATCAACAACAAAAGTTGGCATTTTATATGAAGTTATGCACTATGGATTTGCATCCTTCAAAGGTTGGATGGAGTAGTTCTTGGTCCTCTGATCTCCTTGTGGAAGTGGTTAGGATGGTATTTGAAGCCTTAGATAATCTTAACACCATGCTAATGTATTACATGTATATTCGAGGTGATCTTGTGATTCCAAAGAACAAGGATTTGACTTGGGATGTGGGGGATATTATTTTGCAAGACATCCTTTATGTTGGACATCTAGGGATAAGGATAGATGAGATTTTCCAAGATTATTCATCCAAAATGATTAACTACCTTAAAGTTTCTTGGCATCCAATGATAGATTCTATTGACTTGAATCCTCGACAATTAAAAGCCTCTGCATGCTTGAAAAACTCTAACCAATTGCTGAGGATATTTTAGCTCATATTTCTACACAATCTCCTTTTGACACATCCTTCTTTGAAGCTTATAATTGTCGATTTGTTTTAGGTCCATTGATACCTTCACTCGTTTATTATCAATAGGTGATCCATAGATTTGATTCTTATTAGTCTATACTTCAACCAAATCCCCATATTATTCATTCTCTTTTTTTCCAATCTCAAGGAGTGTGAGGACCTAAAACAGGCTTGACACCAGCTCTATGGCACAAGCCAAGCCTCTACTACACACCCAAACCACCCCACATGGCCTCGCGGCTAGGAGCGTTCACCTCTAATGTAAAGCTTCATGTTTATATGGATTGTAATCCAATGGATAACCCTTCCTACACTCCTCAAAGGGAGTCCCTACACACGTGTGTGATACACCATATAAGCAGAGACAAAGAGGGAGCGCCCCTTGGTTGATTGCTACAGCCCTACTACGGCTCTCCTACACCCTAGGGATTGGCCCCAAGATGTGCCATGAATACATAAAGCACATACGACACATACGTTAGCCTTTTAATCAATCGATCTCGGAGATAATATATAGTCCTCACTAAATATTTCCCAAAGTAATGAACCACAAACCCTACAATTTAGGGTACCTCACCTCCTCAACATAGGTCATCATTCATGAAAACAATTGATGTGCATCCAGGATGATACCATATGTTGGGTGCAATGCAATTGTGTATGATTTATAGTACTCAAACAATTTTCTTCTTGACAACTAGCATTGCAAAGGTAACACCATATTAGAGAATTTAGGAATTTCCCAAGTTTCATTTTCAAGTAGGTGATAAATATTTGACCATGTGGCTAAATCTTAATCCATATTTAAAAGTGGGATTTGGGAAGATAGCTTATATAGTATTTAGAGTAGACTCCACCTTTAAGTAAGACAACAAGATTTGACCATGTGGTCAAATAATAAAGGTATTGGGGGTTACCAAAGTGCATGGAAACTCCCAAATTTCCTAATACAGTGTTGGGTACAAAAAACATGCTTGTTCATGCATTTACTCTAAATTGAGATTGTTGCGTTGTTTAGGGCTAGTAAACCACATGTGTCCTATATACCATGCATTAGAAAAATATCAAAATTTATCATATTTTAAGCACCTAGCATCTGCTTCTCCCTATCGCTTAAGATTGTGCATTTGGTGTGGTAGGTTTGGATAGTAAATATTTATATATTTTTCCTTCATGAAATAAATAAATACCCTATTTAACATAGAGATAGGATTGAACTAAAGCTCACCCTCATGCCTCAGCCTTAATATATATTCACAAATATAAATATTATTTTTCCTATTTTTTGAATGTAAAAACCTTATTTTTCTCTTTTTTTATTTTTCACTATTTATTTATTGATAAATACCCATATTTTTGGATTTATTGATTTGAGCTAATTGAACTTCCCTTATCATGTACATATGTCGTGATTGGAAGCCTCTTGACGCTTTCCAACAGTCACTGACAATCCTTCCAATCCTCAATCTATGCTTCTTTATGCTCCAGCATCATTCCACAATCAAAATCTCTCATTTCAGTCCACCCCCTTCTCTCATAGAATCAACCATGGAAACACACAATTAAAGGAGAGAGGAGAGAGGAGAGAGGAGAGAGGAGAGAGGAGAGAGGAGAGAGAAAGACTAAAAAATGCTTTCTTCATAGAATGCATCATTTTCTAATTTGATTCTTGCAATGGGAAGCGTGGAAAATCTCTATCTTGTTGCCCTCTTCCCTCAGCTTGACGCCAATAGTCGCAACAAGTAAATTTTTAATCAAGGAGGGAGGGCCGATAAAAATGGCGCCCCCTCCCCCCCCACAATTCATATTTTTTTGTTTAAGCCTTTTAATTAAGGCTTAAGCTTTAACCTTTAAAATGTCTAGTTTATCTTTTGGGTTTTCACACTATAACTCAAGTGGATTTTTGCATTTTGGCTAGGCAAACAAACTCAGATTCGAGATCTTATTGGCTAGGTAGCTACATGGCGTCGAAATCTATAAATTTGGCCTTCATTGCACACTTTTCGGCTCTTGGATCACATATCTGCTTTATAATGCGAAACCTTATGGAGATTAAATGGAGTCTAACAAACTCTGATTGACAAACCAAGACTTACTTTGCGTTCCTAGCATCAAACTCTATCTAGAAAAATTCTAGCTCATTGATCCACAACCATTTCATTTTCTATGAAAAATTGGTCTTTTACACCTCTCGAGCCACTTTTTCACTTCAAAAACGAGCTTCAAAATCCAACTCTCATTGGCAATCATGAGATAGTGTGATTCAACCCGTTGAATCTCATGAATTGAACTGCACAAATAACAATCGTGAAAAACATCAAGCTGCTACAAAACAAAATACAACAAAGCACAAGACACATTTGTCCCCCTATCCCTTGATAAAATCAAGGCATGAAAATCCACAAGGGATTGGCCCATCATTATTTGATAGAAATCAAAATTGAGTCGCTAATTACCAATTGTTGCAACATAGAATGGCTAAAAAGAACCATCAAAGAAGTCATCCTATGTGGTGGATTGGTTCATGGCAATAGCTCATGTGGGAAAGGATTGGTTTAAGCATGCTGAAAAAAATTGCCCAAGGGTAGCAGTGTATGTTGATGGAATATTAGTGGATAATAATATTGTAGACATGGGATCCTCTATCAACATCATGAGTTTTGAATTGATGGAAAGGTTGAGATTAGAAATCCGAAAGGATGCCTCCATAATTCTTCGAATGGCTAATGATAGTTTAAGACAACCTGAAGCAAAGTCCATGTGACTGTTGTGAGTATGGAATGCACTATAGACTTTAGGGTTATTTGGTTTGTTGGACGGCCAAGCTATCAAGTATTGTTCGAAAGGCCATGGATTTTGCGATCTGATTGTCAAGAGGATATACCTATTGTTCATTTGAACTTTGGTAGAGGTGCTAGTCACGTGGTAGTAGATGCATATCCTGAGTCTCCTCAAAGTGAGAGAGCTCATTTATCCTCATCAAAATTAGATGCATTAGAGGAACCATCTGGTAGTGAGACTTCATCAAGATATGAATCAAAAGAGGGCTCCACTACAAAGGATATATACCAGGTGACTCTAAATGAGCCGATTGAAACTTAAGATAGAATATGAGACGTAGATGTGATTGACTAGATCATCTCGGAATGTTGAATGATCCACAATCTATTAAATTAGGGGCTGTGCTTAGTCTAGAGGAGAGGAGGGACTATGTGTCCCTGATCCATGAATTCCATGACATCTTTGTTTGGAGTTATGATGAGCTGAGGGGTATTCCTCCCAGTTTGGTTGTACATACTATTCCTTTGAAGGAAGGTAGCCATCTTGTGCGATAGAAAGTGAGGCATATGAGCTAAGGGATAGATTATTTGAGGAGTTATGAAAATTGCGTAAGATTGGCATGAGATTTATTATAGAACAGATGGAGTGGTATTTTCCAGTGGTTATCAGGAAAAAGAAGAATACTCATATCTAGATTTTAAATAGATTTTAGGGAGCTTAATCAATAGACAGTTAAAGATTACTATATATTTCCATTCATTGTTCAGATTCTAGATCAGTTAGCGGTTAGGGATATCTATTCATTTATGGATTTCTTTGCTCGATATAACCAAATGGGTATTGCAAAGGAAGATAAGATGAAAATGACATTTATTACAATAGTTGGTACCTTTGCATATCATGTGATGGCATTTGGATTATGCAATGCACTGGGTTCTTAATAATGTACAGATGATAAGACTTTTGGTGATATTTCCCTCGAGGAGCTTACAATCTTTATCGATGATCTGGGGGCAGCCACCATAAGAGAAATAATGATGATTATTTTAAGGAAGTATTTTGAGTATTGCAAGCTATTTTGCATTTCTCTTAACCCAAGAAAATGCATCTTTGGAGTGCCCTATGGACTACTATTAGGTCATGTGGTTAGTTCAACTGGTATTGTGACCGATCCTGAAAAGATAAAGGTTCTTGTCGCTATGATTCTGTCACATACTCCTAGAGAAGTGCATAGCTTTATGTCATTAGTGGGATATTATTGAAGATTTATTAATGCAATGGCAAAAAGAAAATTTCTATTGACAAATCTATTATATTTTAATTTTCTATTTGTTTGGAGTGATCTTTGTCAAGTATCATTCAAGGATGTGAAGAAGAAACTAGCAAAAGTGCCATTCCTAAAAGCACCCAAAAGTGTATTATCCAATAGCATTTGCTAGTCATAAATTGGGGATATTGGAACTTATTACATCAACATGGAGAAATTGTGCCTTGGGATGGTGTTTGAAACCAAAAAGTTCAAGCACTATATTCTCTATAGTGTTTTAAAAGAAGGTGGAAGGACTAAGATTGTTGCTAAAAAAGTTACAGATACTTTATTGCCCTTGCAAAATAGTTGATTACTTTACAAGAGTTTGATTATGAAATTAGGAGTAAGCCACCAAAGTCGCAAGGCATCGTTGAATGACTTGTGGATTTCGGGTAACCAAAGTAAATCTTGGCTGAAGTTAGTGATATTGAGGGACCGTTTAAAATTGATACAACCTCCATTCCACCCTAGTATGATCCTATAACGTACTATTTATCCACATGAGAGACTAGAGCCGCTTTATCAAAATTAAAGAATAGGAAATTTAGACAATAGGCTTTGAAATTTTCCTTGATTGTAAGAACACTATATCAACAGGGGGTTGATGATATTTACTACTAATGTGTTATGCCTGATGAGATTCCATTTATCTTTGAAGATTGCCATGAGTCTGCTTGTGGAGGGCACTTTGCTAGGCAGTTGCCTATACAAAAATCTTTAAGAGTTGGATATTAGTGGCCATCCATTTTCCAGGACTCATTTGGGTATGTTAAGATATGTGATATACATCAAATGCATGATAGTAGGGAGAATAAGAAGCACCCACTGACTCCTATTATGGCTATATCACCATTCGAGAAGTAGGGCATCAATTTTGTGGGTCCTATTACCCCGTCGTCTTCTACATAGAAGAGATATATCATAGTGAAAATTTACTATTTTACAAAGTGGTCAGAAGTAGGAGCAACAAAGGACAATGGAAAGGAGACTAGTAGCTTCATACTTGAGCAGATTATCTGCCAATTCGATATGCAAAAGGAATTAGTGTCGGACCATGGAACCCATTTTCTAAATAAGGTGAAAGTGGTGGTTGTACGAGCACTTAGCTCATACATGTTGATCCTTCTTTCTCCTTTGCCAACAACTTTGCGAGCACTGTCGAGATTTTCTACACCTGTCTTCTTGAACCTCACTTCATGACCAAGATCAGTTATGGTAGCAATTGATAACAGATTTCTCCTAATTTCAGGAACATACAATACATTTGAAAGCTTTTTGACCTCACCATTTGCAAAAACAAAAGAAATAGTACATGTGCCTACAACAGGGCATTTTGCATCATTTCCAATTGTTACAGTGATGGATTCTTGTAGAGGCTGCATAGAGCTGTATAGAAATTTTTTGTTGAGGCCCCACTATCCAACACCCATGAGTCACTATTAGATTCTTCTTGTATCGAGGAGCACACTTCCTCAATGGTCACCATGAATAACTCCAACTCTGCTTCAGCTGTATTGGTTGTCTCTTTCCCTTTACTTTTAAGGGTACCATTCTTTTCATTTTCCTTCTTGACATGACAATCTACGATTGCATGTCCTTTCTTCTTACAGTAGAAACACTCTCCTTGAAACTTCTTCTTACCGCCCTTCTTCTTTTTGTCACCATCATTTTTGGTGGAGGAACCACCTTTGCCTTTTGCATTGGCAGAGATTACAACATCTCCATTGTTGCTTCCTTCTCTGGCTTTCAACCTCAACTCCTTCTCCATCAATAATGCACAAAACTCCTCAAAATTCAAAGCTTGAGGTCTCACCTAAGAATTAAGGGTAGTTACTAGTCCATCAAACTTTTGTGGACAAATTTGAAGACACCTTTGTGCTAGCTCCTTGCTAGTCTTTTGTATCCTAGCACTAGCCATCTAGTCGCGCAGATTCTTAATCCGAGTGATGAATGATTTAGCTATCTCTCCTTCAACAAACTTCTCTGTTGCTAGTTGATTCATCAAGTTTTGAATCCTTGTTTGGTTTCATGCTTCATACTGGCTCCTCAGTACATTCCAAGTCTCTGATGCTTTGGTTGTATGCTGAATCAAAGTGAGAACACTGTCAAAACATCTTGTAACTAAGGCACACAATGCATCTTCATTCCTTCATTTCCAAGCTCATAGAATATCTACATTTGGAATCATCACACTAGAATTTGATGGGTCAAGGTTAGGCTGTGGTTCTACATCAGTCCCCAACACAATCTCCAAAAGCTCATAAGAATCAAGGATAGTTGTAAATTTGAACTTCCACAAGGTGTAGTCGGTAGACGAATCCTCAGTGTTTGAATAGACGGTACAACAACACCACCTCCTTCACCACTTCTTTCCTGATGTGCCGATAATATTGTGCCTCTTTGCTGTTGAAGCCTTTACCTCTTGTGCAATCTTTGATCCCTAGAGCCCCTAGGATTGATACCATGTAAAAGTTACACAGCGCAGCAAACGAAATCTAAGAAAGAGATAGAGAGTACACAACAGATAAGAGAAGAATTTAAAAAATACTTTGGCTCCAAACAACTGATACAAAGATGGCTTTGTCCACTCTTGTACTTCCACTATGAAGCTGAGATGGCGATCTAGACAGAAGATAGGTGAAGAGCTTAAGGCTAGCTAGAACAACTCTACTTGTGGGTGAAAGATATAATAGATGGTTGTGAAGGGATTTAGCTTTTATAGCCTAGAAGGTGGTTAGGTCCGCCTAACTGACCTACCATATGAGCCTCCATTAGTCAGCCAATGAATATTCAAAGGAATATTCCCTTTACCATCACGTGGGGGGCTATTGATCCCCCCTAAGACTCCCCCAACTAGAGGCTACTTTTGCAGACCCGGACCCCAAAATAGGAGCCCCTGAGAATGCCCTTACCCCAAAACTCGATGCAATGTACTTGGAGTTGCTACCAACTTAACTATTTGGATCACATAAACCTCATCTCACATATAAGTCAGGACTCAACCAATATACATGCTCACATATGGCTTCTCCTCATAATGGGAGCCTTACAATTTTGAGCACCATGGATCATTGGTGGTACCTTATGAGGGTGGGGCATTGAGCATATCTAGCAGTAGGCCAAGTTTTTGACTCAATCTTCATTTGTGGCTGCCCATTCTTCTACTCTTTTCTTCATATACTCTAACCCTTGGTTTTGATACTTGTCAGGACCCAAAATGGGCCTAATGTTGACTCTCTAGGCACTAGCTATGGGACACTCTACACTCAAAGAACACACCCTCTTAGCCACATGGCTAGGAGTGTATAAGGGACACACTGCCCTAACTTCTATCATAAATTTCATGTCTATTTTTTATTATAATCCAATAGTTAAGCCTTTTCCACACTCCTTAGAGGGAGTCCCTACACATATCGATATAAAATACCATGTAAGCATAGACAGAGGGGGAGGCACCCGTCGGCTGAATGCTGCTTTCTCATTGTGGCTCTTCTACACCTCGAGGATTGGCCCCTCGATGCGCTGCTAACACCAATAGCACGTACATCACAAAATCCACTCTTGTTTTCAAACATTCCAGGGGATATATATATTTTTCTTACTAAATACTCCCCAAGGAAACCGATCGTCTAACTCTATAGCTTAGTATATCTCACATACTCAACATAGGTCATATGCATGAATACAATTGCGATGCATCCAATAATGATACCATGAGTTGCGTGCAATGCAATTGTGTATAAACTATAGTTCTCAATCATTTTATTATTTAGAAATCAATGTTGTGAGGTGCAAATATATTTTTTTCAATGATTTTAATCTACACATAATGATGCGTTGCTGAGGGTCACCACCAAGCATTCTCGTGCTGCTAGGCCCTCTCAAACTTAAACCATAAATGTTCTATATGCCATGCACCAACAAAAAATCAAAATTCAGAATCTTATCAACAATTAGTTACTCTCAAAACCCCTCCTTCTCCCCATCACTTTAGATTATGCATGCATTGATAGGTGTAGGAAGCATTTTTAATGTGTTTTTCTTTATAAAAGTAATAAAGACTCCACTTTAACACAAAGACAAGGCTGAATTGAGGCTTAGCCCTCATGCTCCAGCCATGTCACACATCCACACACATAAATCTTATTTTTTCCTATTTTTCAAATACAAAAAACTTCTTTTTTTCCATATTTTCTCTTTTTTATTTATTATGCATAAATATGATATTTTCCAATTTTCTAGTTTGGACTAATCATGTATACTGAGAGTTAACTTTATATCATTTTTTATTCCACACAAACCCCATTAACACCACCAAAAACCCCAAAACATTTTCCTTAAAACAGCGTAGTCAAGTTTATGTATAAATTATTATGTGACTAAATTTTCTTATTTTCTTTAGTATCTCTGATAGATTATAGCATTAACAACCAAAGAGAATCATTTTCAAAAAAATTCAACCAAAATCTATCATAAAATATGTAGAATGATCACTTATGCATAAAAACATGCTTTTTGAGACTCATATTTCAAGGTTGCAAGGCTACTAATGCTCTTTCTTGGTCATTGATGCTCTTCCATAGCCCAATCTGTGATCCTTTGTACTCCAACACCATCATTTCATCAGCATCTTTCATCAAACCCACCCTCTCCTCTCATAGAATCAAGCATATGAATGGGCACCAACAGGAGAGAGGAGAGAGAAAGACTAAGAAACTAGAATTTTATTTCTTTGATCATATTTCACAAGCTTATAGTCAAAATCTTGCTCTTAACATGTAGATCAGACTTCCATCTCTCTCTCTCTCTCTCTCTCTCTCTCTCTCTCTCTCTCTCTCTCTCTCGATCGAGCTGTATTGAAGAGGCACAAATCCATCCAAAAATGGGACCCAAAACAAAAAACACCACCTCCTCCTATCAGGCAAGAATTTGCATGTTTTTTTTCATTAACATTTCATTTTATGTCATTTATTAAATGTACATTTTGAAAAAACCACTTTCATACTGCTCTGCGAGGGTTTTCCACTTGTTTGGAGGGGGAAATAGACTTGGAATTGCGATCCAATTCGATGGCTGGCTCCATGACTCAAAATCCATAAACCTTGACCCTGTCGCACACTTTTCACGCATATTTGTATTTCAATAATAGCTTTGAAAGTTTTGAAGTTCTCAAACACTTCACTCTTTTCCTTCATGAAATATATCCAAAGTTTCTTAGAGCAATCACCAATGAATATAACAAAATACTTACTTCCACCAAGAGATATATTCTAGGTAGGCCCCTAAACATCTGTATACACAACATCAAGTATATTCTTACTTACATCTAGCTCATGTAAAAATGGTTGCCTTTTCTGCTCAAACTGGCATGCTTCACAAACTTTATGTAATTCTATAACTCTAAATATGGGAAAACCTATAACCAACCCTTTTTATTGCATTAATTTTAACATTTACAAAATTTAATGTCCAATATGTTTGTGCTATATTTCAATGTCTACAACCATATCTTTGTCTTTAGCATACATAGTAGTATTTATAGTAGGAATTCTAGCATCCAAGTTAAACATACAACCAACTCTACTTCCTTTGGCACAATCAACATGCACTTATTATTAAAGTCTTCAATAAAACAATTATTGGTGTTAAATCTAACATGTATCCCTTGATCTACTATTTGACCAATAGACATCAAATTCTTTGTGATGGATAGCCCATATAAAATATATGATAAAAACATTTTGTGACCATCATGTAAGGACAAAGAAAGTTTTTCAATATGTGAAATGAAATGACATTAATCATCACCCATCTCTACATAACTTGGACTTTGTAAATCTCGTGTCTCTCTAAACCATTTAGCATGGATGGGCATATGATTAGATACACCAAAATCAGCATACCATACATCATCACATAATCCCTTTCCTATAATAGCATTTATTGTATGCTTCATAATTTAAAAATGCTTATTTTTGTCATCATTCTATCTTAAAGATGATGCATAATTTTCTTGCAACACTTTTCCACTACAAATATCATCCTTCTTATCAAAACAATAGGATATAACATGACTTGCTTTTTCACAGTAATACTAGATAATACTAAAATTTCTAGAACCCTTGTTATGCCAACAAGCTCTTTCTCTAGAGGCTCCGCTATCTCTAGGATTACTAGGGCCTCCTAAAATTTGCATGTCACCAAACTATTGATTTAACTTATTTTGATAGTTACCACCAATAAAACCCATACCATGACATCTTAAAGATGATCTTCCACATCCCCTTCTTGAAATTGAGCAAAATTCTTGGACCTATTTACCACCTTTTTAAAGATAATTCATCTTGCATCTTGATCTCTTTAGTAATCATGAGGGAGATGAACTCATCAAAATTTGGACTTTATATATACAAAACTTGTAAAAGATATCCAAGCCTTCTCATTATTAAGACTACCCAAACTAGATGAAACCAAATTATCATCATCAAGCATTATACCAATAGCTACTAAGACATCTATAATGCTTCTAACCTTCAAAACATACTCATTTATAGACATCTTTCCTTTCTTCAAGGTATTCAAGTCTTGCTTGATTTGAGTCTTACGTGCCTTAATTGTATTTACTAAAAACATATTTGTGAAGGTTGTCTAAGCTACATGTGAAGTTTTCGTATTTTTTATGTGCCCCAACATAGTGTTATCAATAACTATAGATTACCAATACATTACATTTTTTCCTTTTGCATTCCATTCTTTCTATGCCTTTAATTATTTTATAGTTGTAGAATTACTTAACTTTGATTTCTTTCTTTACTTATAGAGACCTTTTCCAATAAGGAAGTTTGTCAGATGGAACTTTCATGATGGATAGTTATTCTTATCTAATTTCTCAATAATTTGATTTACACTATTTTCATCCATTATGACACAACTGAGCACCAAATAAGCAAAAATTTTGCAACCCTTCACAAGATGTGCACAATAATAAATTAGACAGCCTTTTTCACAAACTACTCAATAATATATATAATTTACAATTTATTTGCAAGTAAATCTTGTTTTTTCTTCTTAACAAATATACTAGAATTTATAGATTTGAAATTTGTAACTTGTGAATAAGAGAATGGTCGACATAGCTAAAATTACAATATGTTCTAAAACTATTATCTACAACCATATAGAGCTAAAATAAGGCCCAAAATAACCTAAAATGGCCAAAAACATAGTGGCATAGTCGTAATTCTTGTTTGTAGAATATAAAATGTTCTGCTTGCTTACCCAATCTCACAATAATCTGACTTTTTGGCTTTGTGCCTTGCTTTCAATGCCTCGATAGGCACTATCACCAAGGGAAATAAATAAAAAATGGGAAAGCTTCTTACTAATTCCTTGCTTGCTTGAATCCTTGCTCCTTCTCTTTCACTTCAACCTTTAAAATCAGCCTCTCTCAATGGTGCCACTCTGATACAATGTCATGAATTGCATGATGGGAGGACTTGCTTGAGCTATTGCACCGAGCATACACAACACATACAAGAGATATCTCACTCAAGAATACAAGAAGAGAGATGAAGACCAAAACATTTTCTTGTTGGTTTTTCTTCCTTCTTCCTCACATAATGTAATATACACAGTATAGATAAGATACAATATAAAGAAAAGTTGTATATTAAGTGAAATAGTGCATAACTAACTATATTAATCAATAGATACTATAACTATGCCAGTTGTAGGTAGGAGTAACTAACAAAATATAATAAGTGATAAGTTAGTGGCCATGTGAGTATCATAATGACTGTTGACATGCTAAGTTTAAACATACATATATATCTAAGCAATTGGTCCACTATCAATATCCACACACGTTGAGCTTGGCATCTCAATAGACAAATTGATAGAAAGAAAAAAATAGACAAGACATGCATGATGAGGGCCTTTTTTAGCTTAGAATCAAATTAGACCTATAGACCAAGTTTAAAATGGATAATACACCAAGAAAAGCATCTAAAGTCTAAGGAAAAAAGTGTGATAAGACACAATGACCGGGAGGAAGATATTATTTATAATATCTAATGATATTGCCTATTAGTTTTATGCAGGATTGTTGGAGATCAAAAGAAGGAGAAGTCAATAAAAATATTATGGCTAAAAGTCTCATTTTCTTTCCTTGAACTTTGCACCCAGTAGGGGTTTATCATTCAGTACTATACTGCACATGATTTTCATGCACTACACTAGGATCTCGACTTCTCTATCTTCTCAAAATTGCTACCATGCCATGGGGGAAGGACCCATTGATTTGCACCATTAGAAGCATTACATTGCATGAGGCTTGCTAAGGCTATACTTAGCAAAATTAGATGCAAAAGCACTAAATAAAACCACCATTATGCACATACCCTATGACACTATACCTTGGGAAAATCTCCCACTAGTTAGGAACCTTAGGGAGAGTGAGATAGGTGGAAGGGAGAGTTGATAAATTTTGTTGAGGAAATTTGTGAGTGCAACCAAGAAGACATTAGGTCTTTGTCTTAGAAAACTCCATAAGAGAAGAGAAATAATAGATGAAGATAAGCACATGCATAATCTGTATTTATAACTTGGGGAAGTTACTATATATATATATATATATATCCTCTACAACACGTGCGTTGAAGGCCTATTTATAAATATCATTATTTGTGAATTTTTCTTGAATAAAACATAATCCTTTTCTATTCAATCTGTAAATAACCCATTTATATCACACACTTTTGTATGTAGAAAATATTTAAAAATGGTTTTTAAAAATTACCTTATTTTGAATCCACATGATGCACACATATATTCATGAGTAAATTACCTGAGATTTATAGTTTATATTGATTTAGGGATATATTTCACCATAAACCTTGAACCATGCATTAGCTTCAAATCACACCTCATGAATATGCAGATTGTATTTTATCATGATCTAGGCATATAACATATATTTCATCTTGGTCAAGGAAAAAATAGGCTAATCTTTCCCTCATATATTCATGCTTCTCATATACATGATCTCTCCATGCTTTCTACACTCAAAAGCTTAAACTTTTCCTTTTTTGCCTTACTTGGTTTTCTTGTTTTTGACTTTGTATAGGTTGTGCATCTAGATGTAACTTGTTTAGCCAGAATTCTATCATAGGAGCTTCAAATAGGGTTATGGAAGTACTCAAACTGAAGTAAAAAGACCTAATTGGCCAACATGGATAGAATTCCAAAAATCCTTTCAAAATAATTGTAGATTTTTCTTTTTCATAAACTTGTAACCTTTTGATATTTTTAAATCTTTCATGACTTATACCCCTCAAGATAAGTCCTTCCATGTATTTAAATTAATCCAAAATTATCATTAGTTATTAGAACTTAATCTCATATATTCAAATCCTTACGATCACATGATATCCACCAATCAAGGGTAGAGAGGGGGGATTAAATAAAAGGCCTTAATCATAAGGATTTAGTAAGAGTCTATTGGGGATAAAGATACCTATGTTTATGCCACCCTATATTTTCTACACACACCATGATTGCACACCTATATACGGTAGGTGGTGTCTCTATCTTATTCTCTTGCTCCATCTTCCATAGCTCTTACTTTGCTCTTGCTTCCATGTGTGTGCTTCCACTGAGGCTCTATCTTTCAACTAGTACCAAAGCAAGCATTCAAGGAGCTTTTTCATCCTTTACTGTAGTTGAGATTCAAAGCTTCAGCTCAAGGTTTCATAGTAGCCATTGATTCTTCCTCCCAAGGTATGCATTGAATCTTCATTTTTCTTGGCTTCTTCTAGCTTACTTAGCTTGTCAAGGAGCTTCCCATAGCCTAGTTAAGCCTTGTAGAGGATTATTAAGCTAAGAACTAGCCATTCTATCTATTTTGAGTGGATGCACAACATGCTACACAAGTTGAGGACAGCTATAGCAACTTGACAACACTGTCATATTTTGTCCATACCTTTTACATACAATATCATTCGGATGCTATATAGCTAGAAATGAAGAGAATAAGGACAGCTATAGATATGAGCACTCATAGAGGTGATTCTACATATAGATAGAAATTAGTTGGTTGCTTTATGCTCTACTGATGCATATGGGGGTTGTTTGTGGAGGTTTTTGATGCATTGTTTCTCTGGAAAGGATTTTGGGGTAATAAGAGCTTAATTAGCTCAGTCATTGAAGTGTACATTGTTGTACCAGATGTA
Source organism: Lygodium microphyllum (assembly GCF_053477565.2). Lineage (NCBI taxonomy): Eukaryota > Viridiplantae > Streptophyta > Polypodiopsida > Schizaeales > Lygodiaceae > Lygodium > Lygodium microphyllum. The sequence goes on from NC_141151.1 coordinate 129,309,202, forward strand.
TTTGTGATGCACTTGGGCTTCTTGGATGATTTGATGTATATGAAGTATATATGTGTTGATATTTGGTTATGCATTTTGCATTCTAGATTCACTTCTAGTAGGATACACTTGTACTTACTTGGCAGAGCTTTATTCTTGAGATAGTGGGACTCTTGGTTCATGTATATGCTTTCTCATATGGAGAGTAGACATTGTACTTTGGCAATATATTACTTATAGTTGGTGGACAGATCTATACTTTGATATTTCCTCCTATTTTCGCTTTTTCTTGGCAGAGTTTTGGGGGGTTGACTTTTTGTCATTTACAATAGCCCATTCTCTTGGATTTTTCATTGGTATACTATCATTATGGTAGGTTCTTTGAAAGATAGTGCTATTTTCAATATTGAAAAGCTTGATGGTATAATTTTCACTTATTGGAAGACGTAGATATGGTAGGTACTAACTCAAAAGAAGCATGTTAGGTCATTGAAAACCAACAGTGTAAAGCCCAAAGGCATGGATCAAGATGATTGGGATGAGTTGAATGAGGTATGTAGATCCACCCTTATATTGACATTGTGTAAATAAGTTTATTTCAATGTTGTTGCACTTGAGGATAATGCCTGGTAATTATGAAAAAAGATATGAAATATTATGACAAGAAAATTCATATATCACATATATATTTGTTGAAATAGCTTATGGACCTTCGCATGAAAGGACCAATACATTCTCAAATTTGAATGAATTCATTCAATTTTCAGCCTATGGACTTTGCATGGCATTGAATTTAAGGATAGCATACCTCTGTTGTTCTTACTTGTAATACTTCTTGACTCATGGGACACTTTGTGTTGATAAGCTTAAGGATGTCTTGAAACTCTAGGATATTGAGGGTTTTTTTACTCACAAAGGAGATAAACAAAAAGAATGTGGATGCAACTACACTTCTCATGCATTGGATGCTAGGGGTAGACATTATCTAGTAAGAGAAACAATGACTACTATGGTAGAGACTCACAAAGGTCTCAGTCTTGCGAGTAGCCTTGCAGTAAGTCACATGGTCGTAAGTCCTCTATTACATGCCATTATTGTGGAACGCAATGTCATATTCAAATGCAGTGCCATAAGATGCACAATGATAAGTGCAAAGAGAAAGACGAGGGTAAAGTGCATAAAAAATCTAATAATTGCAACATTGTCCTTAATAGGTCAAATGTAAAGATTGAAGAGATAAATGTAGTGCAACTAGAGCTAGATAAAGAGTACATCTTAGCAACTTCCTCTCTTGATACATCTCTGTTACCCTAGATAGGGATTGGTTCTAATCCTATAGCAACCATGATAGGTTCTATGAGACTAGAAAAGCCCGGTTTACTAGAGGTAGACATCAACCCAATTGATTTGAGTCCAAAACTGACTATATTATGGTGATAGGGTTGGTGAGCCCCTATTTATGAGGAGACCATATAGAGAGGTGATAGCCACTCTTGGGAGAGGGCCATGTAGTCCAAGTTTGATTCACTCTCTATGAAAAACCACATGTAGGATTTGGTTCCTTTGCCTAGTTAAAAACATGCATTGCCATGCAAGTGCGTATACAAGTTGAAGAGTACCTCTGGACATCCCAAGCCAACATATAAGGTTAGGTTGCTTGTTAAGGTTTTTAAGAAGGAATATGGTATTGAATTTGATTAAATATTTTCTCCTATAGTCAAGATAACTATCCTATGACTGGTTTTGGCCTTCATTGCATACTTAGATTTGGACCTTTATCAAATGGATGTGAAAATAACTTTTCTACATGGGCACTTGCATGAGAATATCAATATGCAGCAACATAAATGCTTTATGAAAAAGGGGGGGGGAACACCTAATGTACAAGTTGAGAAAGAACCTTTATGGCCTTAAGCATGCATCTAGGAAATGGTACCATAAGTTTGATACTTTCATGCATTTGTAGGGATATAATCACAATGATATGGATCTATGTCTTCATAAGAAGAAGTCTCATGATGGTAATCTTATTGTCTTGTTGCTTTATGTTAATGATATGTTGATTTCTAGGAGAGCTCATGATGAGTTGAATGTTTTAAAGACCTAGCTCAAGAAGAGCTTTGAGATGAAGAACATGAGGTATGCCTAACATATTCATGGCACGCACAATCACTCTAAGGGGCTTCTTTACCTATCACAACAAGAGTACATACAAAAGGTGCTTGAGCAACTTCATATGCATGATGTTAAGTTGATTAGCTATCCTTTATCTTCCCATGTGAAGGTCAATTGGGTTGATTATCTATAGTCAAATGAGCATGTTGCAAACATGTCACGGACCATACGGCCCAAAAAGAAGCAAAGAAAGACCAAGGAAGCCCAAGTCAAAAAGTGAATAGAGAAGCTCATTCTGGTCAGGTGAGAAAAGTGCAAGAGAAAGCAAGCTCAAAAAAAGCGTAGGAGAGCACTGAATATTCTAGCAAGGTGCACCGAAGATTCTAGAAAAGTGCACCGAATATTCTAGCAACGTGCACAAAATACTCTAGCAAGAAAAGCGCACGGCACAATGTAATTCATTTTATAAAAGAGCCCCAAGTTCCCTGTTGTGAAAATTGTAAATGTAGAAGTGCAAGAGCAAAATTACCATGAAAAGAAGGAAGATATAAGGAAACAAAACTTTGGCTAAGACGGCCAATCATGTAAAAAAGGGGATGGATGCCCAAAGGAATGAGGGCATGTATAAAAGTTTAAAAGTGAATGGAGAAGCTCATTCTTGGTGTGTGGCTAAAGTGGCTCTCTTCTTCTTTTCTCCCTGCTTTTGCTTGTGCTTTTGTTTGAGAGAGGGAGTGTGAGAGTGTGAGGGAGTGAGTGAGTGAGGGTGAGGGACTATGGTGGAGAAGCTCTCCATCTTCTCTTCTCTTCTCTTCTCTTCTCTCGCACCCGCAGCTATGAAGGATTGAGATTTCTTGAGCTTGCATATGAGATCATACAGCTACTAGAGTTTTTGAGGGAGGAGGCTACTCAATCGGGCATCAAGGTAAGCTCATTATAGTCATAGGATCAAGAGTGCATATGGCTATGTGAGAGGTAGCCATAGCATTTGACTTGAAACACTTGAAGCAACAAGTAGTTAGTGGGTCTTGGTGGTCAAGCGAAGGCTCCCAAAATTTGGTTTGGTTTCCAGGACCAATAGATTCAAGCTTTGAGTGCTTACATTCTTCAAATTGAGCATTAAGGTAGGGTTTTCCCCGAACTGGTGCTTGAGATAGGTAGGTGTAAAAACTACATGGCGCAATGAACAAAATCTGAGAAAGAGGTAGAGATAGAGAGTACACAATAGATAAGAGGAGAATTAGAAAATGTATTTAGCTCAATGGCAGGGTTGGAACTCCCATAGTGCACATGTGATTAAGAAATGATGGGTCATCTCGAAGGCCTGTTAGGAGCTCAAGGATACTATGAGGGTAACATCTCATTGTTGTTGCACAAACTAGAAAATTCTAACTTGGATCCCTGATCTCAGACCCCACAAACTAAGCTCCCACAACTTCAATTGAAACAAGGGAGGAGAGGAATTGAGGCACAAGGTGCTCAAAACTTGAGTGCTTGAATGGGCTATCAAACTAAAGTGCATCCTAGAGTCCAAGCTCAACCTTAGTCCAGCCTAAAAGCTCTAAGATAATCACCAAGGCCCCCAACACCTATACATCAATGGAGTTGCAACCCTCACAATTTGAGCCTACTACAACCACTATAGATCTTTTAGGGGAAGGGCCACCAATCAAATGGTCCTGCCCAACAAGCAAACCCAAGCCACTAGAACACCTTAAGTGACTATTGCCACAACAATCTATCCTTGAAGTGGCATCCAACATGGCCATGGCCACGGGGGATGATTTGGCCACAAGCATCTGACAGGTAGATTCAACCTTCACATTGTTTGCTAGAAGTTATGAACGTTTATAACTAGGTCTAGTTGAAGAATCCATAGTAATCAAGGTACGTCCTTACTATGTTCTTGGGAAGATTAAAAATTCATCTTCATTAAAACTTCCACTATTGCAAAAGAGATGATCAGCAATGAAATCTCATGAGAGAATGTCAAAATCTTGTGTTTAATCACATCTTATCATAAAAGCAAAACCCCCATGCCACTCCAAAAACTCTCTGAACTCCAACGAATTGTTGAATTTAAGTCCAATTTCATGCGTAAGTGGTATAATTTGTGCCTTTCATGGGCCTAAGAGGGACATTAAATCATGACCAATGTGGAACAAAGACATGCCATCAAAGCCTCAGAGTACATCCCAACCTATGTGTCCGCCACCTCCTTTAAGATGATGGCCCTAACTAGGAATCGGTCCTTAGAAGATAATTACATGCTTCACCTATGTTTGGATAACATTCTAATAGAGGAGAAACTCCACCTTGCGAGTCGACTTGACTCAAGTCACCTCTTAACTAACGTGTTGATGTACATCACACAAGTAGGGATTTTTCCATAGTATTTGGACTACTATGCTGGGGATGGACAAAAGGAGAGTCTACACCAAAGATGATATAAACTGGAGAGCCTACGTTTGAAGAACAATACAGACTTGGTAAGGGTGCTAGCCTCAGCACTAGGGATGATAAGAGGTGAGTTTCAATTACCATTGTAGAATCCAAGAGGAAGAAACTTGCCTCCAAAGCCTCAACCATAGGTGTTGGAGGAGTACTAACAACCATCATCCAAGAAGCACTACAAGAGGTTGAGAGGGAGTGGTGGAGGAAACCCTAAAGTCATCACCTATTCACCAAGAGCCATCAACAATCCATGAGGAGCACCACTTCCCCACCCTAGCAAGCCCAACCAAATCAATTTTAGGAGCAGAATAGAAGAGAGAAGAAACCCACAAGGAGCAACAGGATGATATAGCAAAATTCATTAATGGAAAGGAGCATGACCAACCACCTCAGCGCCAACAAGCCTCAAGCGAAGTAACGATTAATGAGTAGCAAGGCTCAGAGCACTCAAGCCAAGGGGGAAGAAGGAAAAATACCCTCAAGATCCCCATATGGAAGGGTTACTCCATTGAGGAGAACACATAGCTACAAAGGGTAGAAGAGAAGTAAAAAATACTAGAAGAAGAGCATCAAAGGAGGCAAGAAGAGGAGGAAGAAAGGCTAAGGAAACAAGAGCAAGAAGAGATCACTCTAGCCATTCAAAGATTCATGGAGCAACCCTCCTGATCTCAAGAATTAGCAATGATGAGCCTAGTGAGAGAAGACCCGCCAAGTACAAGCGTAGCAGCGGAGGAAGTTGGACCAAGTTTGGTTGTAGAAGGAAAGGGCAAGACCGCAATATACCCCATTCCACCAATCTTGGTTGCACCGACAATCACCCTGACACAGAGTGCTGTAGAGGGAGTAGTCATTGAAAGTAACCTCATGACCTAGGTGTAGTATTTAGTTAGCAAGTACAAGAGATCACACCTACACCCAGTGAAGGAGCCCCTTTGGTAGAGACCAAGAGACTAGTTTGTAGATGCAGAGTCATGCCTAGGGCCAAAGGTACCCCACTGGGAAGTCTCAACTACTTCGATACCTTTGGCCATGCACCATAACAAAGATGAAGATGAATTGGTGGAAGAATTTCAGAACCAACTCCATGAGGCAAGTGAGGACAAAAAGGCCACCCTTGCCGAGCTCAAGAAAGACAAGGATATGTTCACAGACTATAGGATGGATCAAGCAAGGGTGATGACAATCATTAATTGTAAAGTTCTAAATCTGTTTCTTCACGTGAACTAACCCTTTTAGGTAATGGGGATAATGATATATCAATTTTGATAATTACCCAAGGATAATGCAAATTTTTTAAATTATTCCCCTCCCCAGCCGACTGTTGTGCTAGAAGGGGAGGGGAATAGAAAGGTCGTAGAAGCTCCTCGGTGGAGCTCGCAGAGGGATAAAACCATGTGCATTGACACGAAGGGGAGGAATCATCTCCCCTCCCCCCCCTATTTAACCAGAAGGGGGGCTGCTGCCGGAAAGGAGGAGGTACGAGGGATTGAAGACGAAGGGAGGGCCGCTAGCTAAAACACTGAGGGAGAGAGAGTGGGGCTGCCGTGACGCTAGACGGAGGGCCCCTGCCGTGATGGGGGATAGAGGAAGGAACAACAGCTGCCATGCCGCATGCCGAGTGTGAGAAGGGAAGCCCTTGAGAGAGGGGAGGATGACCGGGAGCTGATGCAGAGTGTGAACAGGCCACCACCATGGAGACGCCCCGCCGCTGAGGACCTACGCCGCTGTCGACTGTACTCTCCCCCTTGGAAACGTAGAAGCTTCTAGAAGGGAGCTTCATAAGCCCCCTTTCACCCCCCCTAATTGTTCCTTCTAAAAACCTTTTATCCCCCCCCCCCATGTTTAAAACCCTCATAAACCCTTAGGTCCTTTCCCATGAATGTTGAAAAACCACCCTCCCCCCCCCCCCTGTTTTTAAAGTTCACTTAGCCCCCTTTCCTTAAGCCCCCTTTTCCGTGTTTTATAACCCTTAAGCCCCTTTTCTCCTAATTTGCATAAGGGTCTTTAGACCCTTACTTATAACCTTTACAGTTATTATTTTCCCTTGGAGCTCTCCCGCACCTTGTGCTTTTCAACCCCTTTCCATTCCTCGTTTGAACGAATCATTACAAGGCCATTAAACCTTCCCCATGGCTTAATGAGTCTTAGTCGTGAAAGATTATGAAACACCCCTTTCAAACTCCCGACTCCAAGGAGGAAGCCTTCTAAAACTGCTTTCGACGGACGGTGCAAGTTATTGCAAAAGAGAGCCACGGTGGAATATCAAAAAGAAGTTGTAAAGCTGCTTCCACGGCGGAAATGCCTCCTAAGAAAGTCCAAAGTGCAACCGCGGGAGGGTCGTCTCCCAGCATCCACGTGGATATCTCACCCCAAGCCCAGGTTTTCCTTCCTAATTATTATTTGATATTGTTATAATTCAATCTTGCAAGGTTAATTGTTAGAAATAGGATATATATTTTCGTCCTAGATGCTCACGACGAAGGAACTTAATCGTTAATACTCTTAATGAAACACGCAAAATAAAGAAAGCATAAAAGCATTTCTAGCAAATAGCTTATGCATTGAAATGAATTATAAGATTAGATTATTATCCATTAAAATAGTATACTTCGGTGAACCCTAGAAATATAAACTGCATCTCGCACTATTAACCCATATCTCAATGAATCATCATGGAAAATGCAAAGCATGAAACGACTTTTACGATGCATAAACTTTATGAAATTATCGTTGTCAACTGCATAAATTAGCAAGAAAAGGGTTGCTTATTTAGCATGAATTTTGTTCACAAAGAAAAGGGAAGATTAGTTGAAATTAACCTAACCTATGCCTGACCTCAAACCGATAAGTTAGGGTTTAAAATTTTCAATTTACACATAGACAATGAATCATGTGGAAGTAATCTCGAAATTATCTTCTAGAGTTAACCAAATTGGCATAAAACTAAAACACCTAAGCCGCGGAGTACTTTTTCGGAATAAGTTAAATTCCAAGAAATGCCTATACCTTAAATACTTGCCACATTCCCTGAATGTAGGGCCAGTGAATTGTAATCGTAAAGTGAGCTAGGGTTTGTCCCTAAGAATCTTACAAGATGAAACTTGGAAACCCTAGGTCTAATGACGTCAGCCTAAGAACCTGAAACGGATTGTTTCGTGACTCCATTATTGCATAGTACAATGCAACACTTGCGGAGCAAGCGCGGAGTCATATGGTCTTGTGATTGGATCACAAGAAAAAGTCCAAATTCTCACAACGAGGATAGCGAACCCTTATGCAAGTTATCTTGCAAGAGGATGAACACTTTAGTATCCTTCTTGAGTAAGGAAGATTAATTGGAACTAAAGACCAGCCGATAAACTGAAGTACCCAATGAACTTAAGGTTTGACCAAGTTGGGTTAATAGGGTACGCCCTAACCCAGGATATAGGGTATCTTGCCAAGTTGCAAGTCATCCCGGATCGAGTGCTAGATGCATTCGAAAGGAAGGATTCATTCCTTAGCAGTTTGCCAACAAAAACGATCAATGGAAATGTTTGTGCTTGCTACAGATTTTAGAGCACTGTTTGGCTTTGTTTGATCAATGAATTAAAAGATAAATGAATATCTATACTTCAAGTTGAAGGCCTGAAGGGAGAGGCAGCTTTAGTTACCCCCGACTGCCTGCCTAACCCTAACTAAGGGGGTTGTTGACCGCGCCGGGAAAGTGGACCGAACCCGCCACGAGAGGTCTCTCCGTTGAGTGCTACTCGGAGCACGAGGACGCTTGGGTGTCAGGGGGGGCCCTGGCTATAAATCCCTTGCCTTTCGGGTCTTGCATAAGAGGCTAATGTGACTCAGGATTGGATCTCAAGGCCTGCATACTAGTCTACGGGCGGAACTTGGATTAGTGATCCCTGTGGATTGCTGGATAGCCTTCGGGTGGATTGTGGATAAGCCTACGGGCTGGACTCTTGTATTTCAAAGATAAATATGATAACCTGTTAATAAGAATCTTGTCTGATATTGTTTTTCTATGTCAAGTGATAAAATTTCGTGAAGGAACCAGTGTCTAACAGGTTAATTAAAGAAGTTGGTTGTTACATGTCCAACTAATGTGTTAGGTAATTAAATAACCAAAACAACCTAAGGAAACTGCGGAGGATGGGCCATAGGTCCATCCTACGGATGGGTGGTCCCGGTTGGTCGGGAACTTTTCTCAAATCACGATGGACAGCTGGAAGATCGTCAAAGAACACGAACAACAAGAGCGTTGACCTAGAGTTATATTTGAACCCGATTTACGTTGTTTTAGGGGAACGGAATGGGACTATGCCTTATGGCAGAGAGGTTGAGCTTTGCATCCCTCTCGTTTCCCATTCTCCTTGAACCAAGTGCAGTGTGAATCAGCTTCAGAACTGGTGTTTCTGCATAAAGTAGTTCACTTGGGTCTGACGCTAGTTGTTGTTAGGGAATGACCAATCAGGAAAACCCTAATTCAAGTCGATCCTAAGTGGGAACAGCCGAACTAGAACTAGAAATGAAGGAGCTGAAGAGACAAAAAGAATAGGCTACGAAGGAGCTGCAAGACATAAAGAACCAATGGGATGAGGAGAACAAAAGAAAATTAATGGAGCTACACAACCAGCTGTAAGAAATTATCCATGAGCAAGACATACTCAAAGAGCAGGTATAATGAGAAAAACTAAGGAGCTCGAGAGAATGAATACACTGTGGCAAGATCAAGAGCAAGTAATTGCCCATTATCAAAACCACATAGTAGAAGGATAAAGTAATTGCCTCTCTAGCCCATTATCAAAACCACAGAGTAGAAGGATAAAGGAAAAATCAAAAGAGTGGTTGGCCAAAAATGAAGACCAAGTCAATTATTTAGCATACAAGCTTGCCCACACCGAGAGTGAGCACCTCCTAGCAAAAAGCAAAGCCACATCTATCAAGATGGGGATGATGGAGCACCAATACGCATTCCTATGAATAGTGTTAAATGTCACACATCTAGGAGGGGAATAGAGGGAGGAGAAGCTCAAGAGAAAGTTAGAGTTGATGACAAGGGCTCTTCACCATGGACTACATGATAGGGCACCCTAGACTACCACTAGTTTGAAGCTAGAAGAGCAATGTGCTTGTCTACTCTCAACTAGCTTAACCACACAAGAGCTCACCTTTCTAGGGCTTGGGGAGCCAGAATAGCCAATATAGCCACTACAACAAGAACCATTAGAGTTTGTCTAGAGGAAGGACCTCACTTGGAACCAAATCATCAAGAGGAGGAGCTAATGTAGGAGTCAAACCACCCTATGCTACCACAAGAGCAACCAAAAAAACAAGGGGAGGAAGCAAGGCCACCACATGGTGGAGGCAAGGCATAGGTGAAAAAAGCAAATAGAGCAGACTTGCAGAAAGTTTCGAGCTGGGACACTACAAGTTTCTCAAGTGGCATTCCATTAAAGTGAAAAGTGTGATCCTATTAGCTAGGACTAAGAACTTGCAATGTGGGAGCAATGGGAGAAATGCAACCTCTTTGAGTTCTCTTTCACCTTCCCTCGCTCATTGGCAAGAGTACTATCTCCTAGGGTGGTGGAGAATATCATCAAGCTCTCAACTAGTTTGGGAAGGAGATGGCTAAAGGACCAAAGAAGGCACCCCACTAGGTGGCAGCAGGAACCTACCTATTGGGAAGACAAGGTGGTGCATGTACCCTAGAGGATGGAGGGATACGAGGCACCACACAATTTGGCTCTTGCACCGCAATGGGACACTTCTTATCATGCTCTCTCATTTTCATTGTTGTTCAAAAAAAAAGAGAAGAGAACAAAAGGTGCAAGGAAATTCAAAGAAAAGAAAGGATAAGAAAAAGTACAAAGACAAGAGCAAGAAGGGAGGGAAAAGAATATCTCCCTTGTTGAGTATCACAATCACTACACCTAGTAGTCCTCATGTTAGGCATGTCCGGTGGCCTTGGTTGGTCGCCCCCTAATCCATTTTGTTCCCCACTTCACTCTTAGGGCACCTCAAGGGCGGGACACACCTAGGGAGGTCATACTCCCCTATGGTTAAGCATGTCTCCCTAAGCCACACTCATCGCACTTTCCCTATACATGCAATGGGTCCTCAAGTGTGGGACAACACCCTAGGCATGCTTGTGGTTCTAACCTAGCTCCCAATTCCACTAGCAAAAATACAATCACCACACGGCAAGGTAGGCACACACCCTAGGCAGTACACTTTTCTTTTCCTTTTCAAGTAAATATAGCTGCAACCAACCACCAGTATTGGAGTCCCCTGTCACAATGACTCAAAGTACCCTTGCCCTCTACAATATCAACCATTTTTACATGCTTCTCTCCCATTTCCAAGCCCCATCACCAACTCACAAAGGTCAACCTTCAACCAATCAAGCCCTCACCGACAAGTGCCATGGGACTAGCACTCGACTAGGAGGGGGATAATGTTACAAACATGTCACGAACCATAAAGCCCAAAAAGAAGCAAAGGAAGACCAAGGAATCCCAAGTCAAAAAGTGAATAGAGAAGCTCATTCTAGCCAAGTGAGAAAAGTGGAAGAGAAGGCAAGCTCAAAAAAAAATGTAGGAAAGCCCTAAATATTCTAGCAAGGTACATCGAAGATTCTAGCAAGGTGCACCAAATATTCTAGTGAGGTGCACAAAATGCTTTAGCAAGGAAAATGCAGGGTGTAATGTAATTAATTTTAGAAAAGAGCGCCATGCTCCCTCTTGTGCAGATTATAAATGTAGAAGTGTAAGAATAAAAGAACCGTGAAAAGGGATGGGTGCCCAAAGGGATGATGACATGTGTATAAAAGTCTAAAGGTGAATGGAGAATATCATTCTTGGTGTGTCACTAAAGTGACTTTCTTCTTCTCTTCTCCCTACTTGTGCTTGTGCTTATATTTGAGAGAGGGAGTGTAAGAGTGTGAGGGAGTGAGTGAGTGAGGGTAAGGGACCATTGTGGAGAAGCTCTCCATCTTCTCTTCTCTTCTCTTCTCTTCTCTTCTCTTCTCTTCTCTTCTCTTCTGTGCACGACTATGGAGGATGGAGCTTGGAGGTGGAGGATTGAGCTTGCATCTCAGATCATGGAGCTACGAGAGTGCTTGAGGGAGGAGGCTACTCAATCAAGCATCAAGGTAAGCTCACTACACTCATAATATTGAGAGCATGTATGGCTATGTGAGATATAGCCATAGCAATCTTCTTGAAATTCTTGAACCAACAAGTGGTCCATGAGTCTTAGCAGTCAAGCGAAGGCTCTCACAGAGCAAAAGGCCAAGATAGCCAAGATGCCTTATGCATCCACAGTGGGTAGTTTGATGTATGCCATGATAGCCACTCGCCTTGACATAGCATTTATAGTGAGAGTTATGACACTATATGGCCACACCTAGCCGATAACATTGCAATGTTCTGAAGGGTATCATAATTTACCTCAAATGCACTGCAAATATGTGTATTTACTATGGTGGCTAGAATTCTACAGTCATGGGTTACACTGACTTTGACTATGCAAGATATGCAATATAGTAGAAAGTCCATCTTTGTGTATGTCTTTACTTTTGCTGGAGGTGTTATTTTCTTAGATGTCCAAGGTGTAGAAATGCATAGCCTTATCTATTGTTGAGGTAGAGTATATTGTAGCCCAACTGAGGCTTGTAAGCAGGTCTTATAGTTAGGCCATCTGGTGGCATATCTTGATATTAGCATTACTCCTAGATTGTATTCAAATTCTATGAGTGCTACTCGATTAGCTAAGAATCTTATCTTTTATGGGAAGACAAAGCACATTGAGATGCACTATCACTTCATCAGGGAAGTGATAGTTCTATTTATCGTGTCAACTAATGACAATCCTGTAGATTTTCTCAACTAAATATCTCTTAGCAAAACCTTTTTTCCTTCCTTAGGAAGATAATGGATGTAGGATGAGATAACTTCTATTCCTCAGCCTATTGTACTTTATGTACATGTGTATTTGGTCACTTTTTTCTTATTCTCTCCTCACTAGAGACACATTAGCCTTTAAGTGGGAGGTCGATGGGGACAAATGTGTATGTGTCTACACTGCCATGTATTTAATACATACACCATGATTGCACACTTATACATTGTAGTAGTGGGTGCCCATCACTATCACTTTATTATTTATTCTTTTAGTGATTATTGAGTAAAGAAAATCCAACCACACATTGTGACTATTGGAGTTCCCACATAGGGTCTATGTGTGTGTGTGTGTGTGTGTGTGTGTGTGTGTGTGTGTGTGTGTGTGTGTGTGTGTGTGTGTGTGTGTGTGTGTGTGTGTGTGTGTGTGTGTGTGTGTGTGTGTGTGACCATTTCTCTTCTAGACATACACATGCTCTCTTTCTGTTTGTGTGTGTCTTTTCATTCCTCTCTCTCTCTCTCTCTCTCTCTCTCTCTCTCTCTCTCTCTCTCTCTCTCTCTCTCTCTCTCTCTCTCTCTCTCTCTCTAGATATTAATAGTTGATAATCTAGATTAACAATAATTAATAATTTATGTGATTTTATGCAAGTTTCCAACAATAAATCTTTCAACATTTCACACAACTAATGGGTAGTACATTATAACTATTATTCTAAGCACACAAATTAATCTAGTATATCTCCTTTTTATTGGAGTAGAAAAAACCATAATTAAAATTAAAAGGCTTGATGGATAGTATGCACATGGTCTTGTTTGCATGGTTTCTTTATCATTTGTTGAAATTTTAATCTTGGCACAAATAAGGTTTCTTAGTTTTTGTGTTGAAATTCAAATCATGACAAAAAATATAAAAGCGAGATAACAAAAGAGCTAATATTAATAAATGTGAAAAAGCTTCAACTTTTTTAGATCAAATATACCTCATACTCATGAGGAAATTTTGAGTTTTAAATTTTTAGGGCATTCAATGATATTATGTGAGAAAAGTTGAATTGTATAAACTTTAATGATGGTTTCAAATATTTTTAACCCTAAAATTTTAACTTGTAAGTATTTTAAAGTTTGAGTCAGCACATGTAGCCCAAGCTCACTAAAGCTCTCTTTGAGATTGAACTTGGCCATTTGCTCAAGCTCACTCAAACTCTCTTTGAGATGAGCTTGGCCATATGCTCAAGCTCACTCAAACTCTCCTTTAGATTGAGGTTCTACACATGGCCAAGCTCAATCTCAAAGAGAGTTTGAGTGAGCTTAACCACATGGCCAAGCTCAATCTCAAAGTTATTTTGATGAAATTGACCATGTGCTATTGCTTGTGTTTCATGTGCTATATAAACGATATTGATAGCATACCTACTTAATTTATGAGAATATTATGTCTAACCACAATATTTATTTTTAAAAAAGAAAAAGAAATGCAAGCATGGCCAAGGCACTGCACTTAGGGATCCTCAAATTAGGCATGTTGTCATGTAGTCACAGGTTTAGTGATGGAAACTATCTAGAAGGACTATCTTTACAAAGGTTACACATTGTGGTTGTTGGAGTTTCCACTTTGAGTTTCACTCTCTCTCTTGCTCTTACTCTCCATCCGCCATACCTCACACCGCCAAGCTTCTTACTCCTAGGTTCCCCTTCCCTTTCAACTGGTATCAAAGCAAAGGCATTGGAGCTTGCCCGGCATTCTCTTCAGCCTGGATTTGAAGAGCGTGAGCTTCAATGGCAGCCATGGCACCTTCATTTGTAAGTATGTTTTGATCTCCCTCCTCCTCCTCGATTTTTTGACCTTCCATTGGCACCTTCTAGGGCTACATCAGAGCCCCCTCAACATTACCAAGTGCTCTAGAGCATTGCTGAAGACCCCCCAGCCCCCAAGAACAGCCAGCACAAAACACAGTGCATTTTTAGGGGGCCTGGATTGATCTCTTCCTGGCATTTCCAGCTCCTTCCCCGGCTTCCGGGCATTGTTGGCAACATTCCCAATCATCCTTGGACTCCCTAGCATTAGTTCTTGGCTCTCGAAAATTGATTTGAGTGCTTCCACCTTCAGCCATTGTTGTATACACAGTCCCAAGACTATCAAAACAGGGCAACACTTGACATTTACTATTTGATGCTTCTTGGCATTGCCCGTTTGATGTCTATTGATGCCCTGTGATGCCTGGATGTTATGGGATGCTATATCTATGCTTTGGGACTGATTTGGAGCAGATTTGGGCACTGATTGAGCTTCATTTAATAGTAAATATGCTACTGTAATACAATAGGTTGAAGCTCATTTACTTGGTGTATGCATTGGTTCTTGGATATGGGGTGCTTACTGGAGATTTGAATGATCATACTGATGTATTTGGAGATTGTCAAATGCTTCTTTTTGGTTTTGGAATGATTTTGAGCTTGGATTAGGCTCTCCCTTGGTCATAATTCACTGGCATTTGGCTTCACTTGGCATACTTTGGACCGGTTTATGCCTATTGTCACTGCTTGACATTTAGGCTTCTTGCATTCATGCTTTGGTCAGATATGGATGCCACTTGGTTTTCCCATGCTTGACAGTCACTTGGAGCTTTGTCTTGAGATGTATTTGAGCATTTTGGACCTATTGGGCATTACATTTGGTTGTCAGTTGCATGCTATTTGAATGCTTTCAGGCTTATGCTTTATGGGTCTGAGATAGCTTGGGATTTATGCTCCGAATGTATCCTACTGGGATTTGGCATATCTGATGCTATGTACTCCATGTATTAGAGCATTTCTTAATCTATTTTCATCTGTCTTTACTTCCAGTGGGAGCCTCTTGGTATATTCGGATATACACAGAGTCTTACTTACACTTGAGCTTGAGCTTGTGGGACAGTTACATGCATTTGCTCTCTTGAGAGCTTTATGTCTGCAGTTAGTCTCTAATGGGCTGATTTGATATGCCTATTGGGGTAGGCACCTATCTCTATCACAGGTTTGTCAGTTTTGTATGCATCTTGGATGTTATGCATTGAGCTTCTTGCTCTATTAGTTGTGCTTGTGCTTGGTCTCTTCTCTTACCCGAAGACCCATTACATGCATGACTTCTAGACCTATCACATGTCTCTTGCCTAATAGGTTATTGTTTTGATAGTTCTTGGTAGCTTCTTGCCCCTTGACACTCACTGTTGGATGTATCTTGCTACCTAGCAGTTGCAGTGACATATGTATCAGTGATTGCTTCACTTTGGGATAGTTTTACATACTGCTGTCATTTATTCCAGCAAGCTAAAATCTGTAGATTTCGAGCACTTCTATGAGGGTAATGCTTATTGTTTGATGTTATCTTGGTCATATTTGGTGGACAGGTGGTTCTCTTGGTGATATCCACTCTTTCAGCCAATTTTAACTGTGGTTTTAGTGCATTTTTTGCTAATTACAACAACCTGCAATTTTGCTTTTTTGCATTGATTACCAAGTTGGATGGTACCAACTATGGCTATTAGAAGTCCTAAATATGGCAAGTTTTGATGCAAAAGTTGTAGATTAAACCCTTGCATTTCAAGGGTGTTAAACCCAAGGATATGGATGATGATGTTTGGATGGAAGTTGATGAGCTATGCAAGTCTACCATTATCTTGTCACTCTCAGAGGAGGTTCATCATTATGTTGTTGAAGATGAGAATCAGAGTGCATGGGATTTATGGGAGAAGATTCAATAGCTTTATGTGCAAAAGAGTCCTGCGTCACATATGTGTTGGCTCAAGCAGTTAATGGACCTTCACATGAAGGAGGGGACATCCCTATCATCTCATTTCAGTCAATTTCATGCTATCATGAAGAATTTGTTGTCACACATATTGAGTTCAAAGACAACTTGCATCCATTGTTTCTGCTTGGCACCTTGCCTAAATCATGGGATGTCTTCCGTACTGCCATATGCACAAACAAGCTTGATGGGCGGAAAATCAAAGATGTTGAGAGTGCTTTATTGACTGAGAAAATCAACAAAAGGAAAAATGATGCTTCCCGCTCTTCACATGCATTGACCGTTAGAGGTGGCAGACATGGCAGGCATGATAATGATCATAAGGGCAGGGACTCTCAGAAGTCCAGGTCCAAGTCACGTGGTCTCAGTAAGTCTCATGGAGAGAAGTTTGATCTTATGACAGATGATTTTTTATGCTGAGAAGTGCTTAAAAATAGCCAAAATTTATGAATATCATGGGAAAAATAGACTTCGTCGAAGGCGGCGGTGGCAATTAGTACAATTTTAAGCAGCAAGTCCCTAAAGCGCTAGTGCTAATTTTCATGGAAATCAAACGGTGGTGGATGGCCGAGCTGAGTTTTACTAGATGCAAAATGGCGTCAGGAATCTAACGCAAGTCTCGGATCTCCATTCTGAGGTCGTTTGGTCCCCCATTTAATCCCCGCAAGGTTCGGGGTTGTGAAGCAGCTACTAGATCTGGAAGTCGGGAAGAGTGTGACAGGGCCCAACTTTGTAGATTTCGATGCCACAGAGTCACTCGTCTAGATGGATCTCGAATCCGATGTTGTTTGCCCCCTCAAATCTAAAAAACCCACTTGCCGAAAGTGTGAATGCAAGAGGGATAAACTAGATAAGTTGATTAAGAGTTTAAAAGCTCTTAACAAAGAGAGCCAAAATCCCACAAAACTTATGCCCTTTTTTTTTCTCCCCTCATGATGATTTTCAGATCTGGAGAGAATGGAGAGGAATGCTCCTGGCCCTGGAATGCTTCTATCCTTCGCCCTCCATCGCCACAAACCAATCAAGAAATGATGCAATGAGTCAAGAGAACAAAAACCAATATTTCTCTCTCCTCCCTCTCTCTCCTGCATAGAGGCAATTTGTGTGCAAGAAGTCAAGAATAAGAGGGGCTGAAGAATGCTTGTCTGGCTATGATTGGATTGCTTCAAGATGAAGAGGAGGTTGAGGAAAGAGTTTCAGCACTGAAAAATGGTTGTTGATCAGTCCGTGGGCTGCTCAGAATAATTATTAAAAAACCTGCAACACATAAGTCACGCGGTATGCTCCAATTTTATAAAGAAATTTGATTGTTTTTGTTGTTTCATGGTCCAAATGTTGTTCATATGCAATGAAATTTTGTTTACATCATGATTGAGGGCTGTAACTACAAAAATACAGAACCCGTGATGATTTAGAGCCATTCTTAATCCTTTAAAACCTGCAAAATGTCATTTTCAATGGAAATTGATGGTTTTTTTCAATTTTGAGTTGGAGAAAAGGGTGGAAATGGAATAAAATCAGAAAAAATGTTAAGCTTTAGTCAAAATGATAAGCCAATACAAATAAATCAGAAAATACCTATTTTTCATGAATAATAAATAGGAAAAAATAATGAAAAATGGGAAAAATTAGTTTTTTTACGCTTTAAAAAAATGGAAAAATAAGATTTATGTGTGCAAATGTTTGGCAAGGTTAAAGCATGAGGTCAAGCCTCATTTTGGCCTTGTCCTTTGTGTTATAGTCCATTTTTATCGCTTTTTACATACAAAAATGAA